>NC_083227.1:20151405-20470365 GCF_032191835.1 Heteronotia binoei | reverse complement strand
ATCCGGCCCTCAACGAGCAAGAGAAGGAGCTCAAGCGGCGCCTCAGGCGACTCTACCCGGCCATGGACGAGCAGGAAACACCGCTGCCCTGTTCCTGGAGCCCAAAGGACAAATTCAGGTGTGAATATGAACAGACTACCAGGTTGGGAGAAGCGGGAGATGCAGCGCGAGATCCTGGCCCTGCTGGGCTTGCCGGGCAGGTCCACTCCGGCAAGAGCTCGCCCTTGCCTACGCTCCTTTTTTGCAGTATTCCCTCCATAAGACACACACACTCCCCCCCCACACTTTTTTTTGGGGGGGGGAAATGCGAAAAATACGGTATTAAATTGTTTAATACGTGCGAAAAATACGGTATTAAATTGTTTATTGTCTTTCACTATTGGAATTGTTTAAAACAGGAACATAATTCTTGGTAATACATTCGTCTTAATTGCAGAAATTCTGCCCAACATAGATAAGTTCAGTTTGTTCCATTTAATCATATCTCCATCTATCTTGCGCCAGAGTTTCTCATAATTGTTTTTGTACAAATCAATATTTTTCGTTGTTATTTCTACACCTAAGTACTTTACTTTTAAGGTAATTTCACACTCTGTTAGCCTTTGTAGCTCTTCCTGCTTGCTCTTTAACATATTTTTACACATAATTTTTGATTTTTCTTTATGTAAAAGCCTGCCAACTCTCCATATTCTTGTATCTTACGAAGCAGCAATGGTGTTACATGAGAGGGATTTTCATTTATAAACATCACATCATCTGCAAATGCTCTGTATTTATAAAAAAACCTTTCATTTTTAGCCCCTCTATCTCTTTATCATCTTGGATTTGAATTAACAAAACCTCTAAAGTCATTATAAATATCAATGGAGATAAAGGAACAAGACAAGGGTGCCCTCTATTCATTATCATTTTTTCTGTTAATGCAGAGCCTTGCTGATTGTTCAGAATATATAGCCTTTACCGTTCTGATAAAATCTTCTCCCAATCTCAATTTCTCCATCACTGCAAACATAAAGTCCCAATGCACATTATCAAATGCTTTCTCTGCGTCTGCAAAAAATAATGCAACTTCTTTTTCAGGATGCTTTTCATAATATTCAATAGTATCTATAACTGTTCTTATGCTGTCTCTAATTTGTCTTTTGGGAAGAAATCCTGCTTGTTCTTCTTTAATAAAACTGTTCAAATGCTGTTTAAGGCATTCTGCCAAAATCCTTGCATATATTTTATAGTCATTGTTTAATAATGAAATTGGTCTATAATTTTTCACATTTGTGGTGTCTGTCTTCTTTTGGTATCAAAGAAATTACTGCTTCCTTCCACGTACGTACCATGAACTTTCCCATTTAAACTTATAGTGTTCATCAGTATCTGAAGTTTTGGTGATAGCGTCTCCGCAAGAACTTTGTAAAATTTTGCCGTGAAGCCGTTTGGCCCAGGTGCTTTTCCTAATTTCATTGAGTTGATCGCCTCCTCTATTTCTCCTTTCTCAATGGTTGTTCAACATATTCTCCATGTTTTTTGTTAATGCATTAATCTTAATTTTCTGTAAGTACTCATCAATTCTTTTTCTATCTACCCTTTGCTTTTAAACAATTTGGCATAATATTTGTAAATATCCCTTTAATGCCTTCATGGTCCACAAGATCTTTTTCTCCAGATACAATTTTGTTAATTACTTTATTTTCCCTTCTTTTTTTATTTGCCATGCAAAGTATTTTCCAGGTTTATTTGCACCTTCAAAAGATTTCTTGCTGTAAACTTTTAAAATTCCATTCCAATTCTTTATTCAACAAATGGCTCAATTGGCTTTGTAATGTTTTAATTTCTCTATAATCTTCTTTTTCCCAGGTCGTTTTCTAAGCTCTTTCTCTTTTTTGCCAATTTCTTTCTGGAAGTCCATCATTTGTTTATTTTTGGCTCTTTATCCTTCTTGTTCAATGTAATCTAAATGCCCCTCATCACCGCTTTATATACATCCCACACAATTTGAAACTGGGTATCTTCTTTTCATTTATTTGGAAGAAGTCTTTAGTTTCCTTTTCCAGAGACACCACTATTTCCTGTTTCTGTAGCAAATCCTCATTTATCCACTACCTTAGAATCTTTTTTCCTGATTTTGCAGACCACAATATTGGATTGTGGTCTGCTCTTATTTTAGGAAGTAACTCTATTTTCTTTGTTAAAAGTCCAAGATCTTTTGTGGTCCAAATCATATCAATTCTCGTCCAAGAGTTATGCCTTGCCAAAAAGTAAGTATCGTCACGTTCTTTGGTGTTTAAGTCCCTCCACATGTCTTCTAAACTTTCTTGTTTTACCAATTCAAAAAATGATTTTGGTAGTTTCTCTTCATTAATTTTTTCCCCCTGTTCTGTCCAGAGTATTTTTCACTGTTCCATTAAAATCTCCCATTATCGTACACCACTTGGTCTAATTGTTGCATTATATCTTTAAAAAAAGAGTCTGTTGCTCCATTTGGAGCATATATTTCCAGCAACAAAGTTCTTTTGTAATTCAGTGGTCACTTCTACCGCAATTTATCTGCCATCATCATCTTTAAAGATTAATTTCGGGTCCAGTTCTTGTTTGATGTAAAAAACTACCCCCTTTTTTTCTCCTTGGCCAATGAAAAAAATTCCACACCTAGTTGTTTAAAAATTTATAATCCATTTGTCTGATGTGTACTTCTTGTAGACAAATTATATTACATTTTTGTTTCCCAATCCAATGAAAAATTGCCCTTTTTTGTGGTGAGTTATGTCCATTTATATGCCAAGATATTAATTTGTAATCCACAATGGTTTTTATTTTTGATCTGATTCCCCAAAGTCTTTATGCTCACTCAGAAATTTTGTCATTTGTTGAATGGTTGAGATGGTAAATCTCCATCCTTTGAATTCAAAACTCAAACCCTCTGGAAGTTCCCATCTGTATCTTATTTCTTTTTCTCTCAGCTTTTCTGTCAACCTTCTGTAGAGTCTCCTGTCACTGATGACTTTCCTTGGCAGTTCTTTCATAATTCTTACTTTACTGCCATCCACCTCCAGTGGGCTTTTGAATTGTTTACTAAGAATCCTTCCCACCAAGTCTCTTACCACCACATCTCTTGGTGACTTATTTTTTTTTTGCATATTCCGAATTTACCCTGTAGATATAATCATAGTAATGATCAGTTTTTTCTGGGTCTTCTCCTAAAAATTCAGCAATTATTTCAATTATATATGGCCTTAAATCAGTAGTAGTAGACTCAGGCACCCCTCTTAACCTTATTTGATTCTCCATTAATTTACAGTCAGCTAGTAATGCTTTCTCCTGCAATTTTTGCATAGTGGAATCCACATGATCCATTCTCGTATCTAGGTCTTTCACCTTTTCTTCTACCTTTTGCACTTTCTGCAGAGCTGTGTGAATCTTTTCTGAGATTTTCAATATCTTTTTTTACATCTTCTGCACTTGTCTCAGTGTCTCTATTTAGCTCTGTTATTGCTTCTCTCATTCTCTTTGTCAATCTTGCTTCCATAGCATCTAGTGCTTCCTGCCATCTTGCTATGTCAAGACTGTCTTCGACGTGCATGCTTTTCTGATCCTCAGACAGGATGAGTTGCAGATGGGCCGTGTCTGGATCCAGAGTCACATTTGCTGTTGGGGGGAAATGGGGAAACAAGAAGAGAAACGGCATCAGTTGGGGGTTTCCTCCTCCTGCCAGCCATGGCCTCCTCCTATCCCTTTCCTAGATTCAAAGACCCTCCCACCCTTTTAAGAGGCAGAGCAGTCTCCCTGTGCGCTTCAAGAGAAGGCAGACAAAATACACAATAAAACTCCACAGGAACACAATCGCTGGCAGGCGACGAAGTACGCAGAGCCGGCGGGGAGAGTACTGGTGGCTGGCCGGTTGGAGTGTGCAGTGAAGGACGCGGCTTTCCCCCCAGGCGGGAGATTGTTCGAGGCTGCGGCCGCGGACCGAGGTGGGCGGCTCGGTCGGGCAGCCGAGATAAAGAGTTGCGAGGGGGCAGAGGAGCGAGGACTGGACTTGATCGATGAGCCGGTGGATTTAACACCGAGGAGACCCACACAAGAACCTGAGGTTGGGACGCCTGACCCTGAAGAGGGGCAGAGGCTGACCCGATCCTGCGGTGAACGAGAAGCGGGCAGGAAAGCTACACCAAAGAAATAGACACTGAAAAATCCGATGAGCTGTGACCTGCCCCCTGCTACCTCCGCACTACCTCTGCACATCATATTCTGATACCTTTACACTGCACAGTCACTTTATGGAGATCAGGACTAGCTTATGTTAAATAACTGGCCAGTATTCAATGATTTACAGCACATTGCACCTTCTTTCCGCACTGACATTTTAAAGAGCACCTTAAGAACTGCAGTATACTATCCAGCACTTTAAGAATTGCAGCGTATTAGCACTTTAAATCTGCCTTCCTGCACCTTTAAGAGACCGAGACACCTAAGGTCAAAACTATCTAGCACTTTAAGAACTGCAATATTCCAGCACTTTAAAACCTGCCACCCTATGCCTTAAAAGAGATTGAGAACTCTCCTTGTAAAGAGACCAAGAACACTCAGTGTCAAAATTATTCGGCATTGGAAGAACTGCAGCACACCAGCACTTTAATCTCCCAGTAAACAAACTACCGGCTGCAACCAGCGGCCCACCCCACCTATTATTTAGGGTTATTTTGGGGTCTTAAATTGATTTAAAATTTGACTGAATAGTTTTATCTGACCTAAGGGATTATTATCCACTAAATTGAGGTAAGATAGTGACCAATTAATTAGAAGAGGGTAGGGGGAGGGGGGATTAATTAATTAGAAGAGGGTAGGGGGAGGGGGTGAAAAAGAAAAAAAAATAATTATTATTAAAACTATCACTATTTAATTGGTTGAGATGACTAGTAGTGGTTAGAAATTTTTAGGTAGAGTGGGCAAAGGAACAGAACACGTGTGGTTGCTGACTTAAGACAGAGACCCAGCCTTCGGAAAATCGTGATAAGTGATGTCGGGCCAGGGGATTCCAGTGCTCCTGGGGAGGGGAAAGTACAGCGGTGGGAGCAGGCAGAATGTGAACGGAAGGAGTACGAGACACAAGAGGGCTCGCCCCCCTTCCAGCCTGTGTCCCATCCCAAGGATGGCAAGTGGGACGCCCAAGTGGAGACACTCGCCTCCGTCCCTGGTGATGTGCAACGCCAGGTCCATAAATAATAAAACCTCAGTCCTGCAAGAATTTTTCATCAGGCAGGACATGGACCTGGCTTGCGTGACGGAGACCTGGGTGCGGGAGACAGTTGCTCTCTCCCAAGTAGCCCCGCCTGGGTTCTCCGTCCTTCACCAGGCCCGGACTAGCGGGCGGGGGGGAGGGGTGGCCTTTTTCATGTGGGAGGATTGCTCCTTCAGGATGCTTCCGCCGCCAGAGATCAAGGGCATGGAGTGTGTGGGCCTGGAGTGGGACGTTGGGGAGAGTTTGGCAATCTGGCTGGTGTACCGTCCGCCTAACGCACCAGCCAGTGCCCTGCCGTCCTTGATGGAGGCTGTAACAGGCTGGGCATTGGAGCATCCTCGACTTATAGTCTTGGGTGACTTCAATGTCCATGCCGAGGACGCAGCTTCCACTCGCGCGACAGACCTAGTGCTTTCCATGGCAGCACTGGGACTTTCCCAATATGTAACAGCGCCCACACACCAGGCTGGGCACACACTAGACCTGATCTTCGCGGCGGGAGTAACAGTGGGTCAGATATCTGCTGAGGCAGTGCCATGGTCTGACCACCAGGTCCTGAAGGCCCGTGTGGACATACCACCCCTGTCCCGTTTAGGCGGTGAGCAGATTTTGGCTCGCCCGCGTAGTCAGATGGACCCATTGCGGCTTCAGATGGCTATGCAGGACCCTTGGCCTACCGGCGACTCGTTGGATGGACTGGTGGAGACCTGGAACAACCGGCTCTCTGAGGCCATCGACGAAATCGCCCCCTGACGTCCTCTTCATCCTCAATCACGATCCGCTCCGTGGTATACCCCAGAGCTGCGATCGATGAAACGACGATTAAGACGACTAGAGAGACAATGGCGTCGCGCTCGTGACGAAGCTACGAGAACATCATATAGGTCATTTATGAGGGCCTATGAGATGGCTATTCGGACTGCAAAGAAGGAACACTTTGCATCCAGAATCGCATCTGCGACCTCGCTTCCACCACAATTGTTTAGTATAATTCGGTCATTAACAGAATTGCCACAGGGCAAACAAAATAGTAGAGAATTGGAAATAGGCTGTGAGGCTTTTGCGAGCTATTTCGCAGATAAGGTCTCGTCACTCCGACACGACCTACCTGCCATAATTAATACAGTAGATGAACTTGGGGCACCGAGCACGTCTTCTGGTTCAATTCTGGATTCCTTCAGTCCACTAAGTCTGGAGGAAGTCGACAGGATCCTTGCAGCCGTACGCCCTACGACCTGTAGGTTAGATCCGTGCCCGTCTTGGCTTATAAAGGCTAGCCAAACGTGGCTACGTGAACCACTACAGGACATCATCAATAGGTCCCTGTTTGAAGGGATCTTTCCCACACCTCTTAAAGAGGCAGTGGTCCGTCCCCTCTTAAAAAAACCATCAGCAGACCCGGCCACATTGGCGAACTATCGGCCGGTGTCAAACCTTCCCTTCCTGGGTAAGGTCATAGAGCGGGCGGTGGCGACTCAGCTGCAGGGATTCCTGGAGGACACTTCCGCACTGGATCCATTCCAGTCCGGCTTCCGGCCAGGTCACGGGACGGAGACAGTTCTGGTCGCCCTCATGGATGATCTTATGCGACATCTGGATCAGGGCGGCTCTGCAGTGCTGCTGTTATTAGATCTGTCAGCCGCTTTTGACACGGTTGACCACCAGCTACTGACTGACCGCCTTACCGATGTGGGGATACAGGGATCTGCCTTGCAATGGCTGACTTCCTTTCTCCAAGATCGGGGACAAAGGGTGGTGATAGGGGAGGAAGCATCCCAGAGGCACTCCCTTAGTTGCGGGGTGCCGCAGGGAGCGGTCCTATCCCCGATGCTATTTAATATCTATATGCGCCCCCTTGCCCAGATTGTCAGGAGGTATGGACTGGGTTGCCATCAATATGCGGATGACACCCAGCTCTACCTAATGATGGGTGGCCAGTCTGACTGTACCCTGGAAAACCTAGACCTGGCATTACAAGCCGTGGCCTCCTGGCTCAGACTGAGTCGGCTGAAATTGAATCCGACGAAGACGGAGGTTCTCTACCTGGGTCGGGGCGGTCCGGGGAGAGAGATCCAGCTGCCGGCCCTTGACGGGGTGCCACTGATACCGGTCCCCAAGGTCAAGAGCTTAGGCGTGCTCCTTGAGTCCTCCCTTACAATGGAGGCTCAGATGGCAGCCACTGTTAGATCTGCCTTTTTCCATCTTCGGCAAGCATGGCAGCTGGCCCCTTACCTGGAGCGCAGCGACCTAGCGACGGTAATCCATGCTACGGTCACCTCAAGAATAGATCACTGTAATGCTCTCTACATGGGGCTACCCCTGACGCTAACCCGGAGACTACAACTAGTGCAGAACGCTGCGGCACGGCTGTTAATGGGGCTACCACGACGGGAGCACATTCGGCCAGTGCTGAGAGAGCTGCACTGGTTGCCTGTTGTGTTCCGAGTTCGCTTCAAGGTGTTGGTACTAACCTTTAAAGCCCTTTATGGTCAGGGACCTGCCTATCTACGGGACCGCCTTTCCCCATATATCCCCCAGAGAGCACTGCGATCAGGGACAAAAAATCTGCTGTCTGCCCCTAGCCCAAAAGAAGCCAGGCTATGTGCAACAAGATCTAGGGCTTTCTCGGTGGCAGCACCAGAACTTTGGAACACCCTCCCAGAAGCTATAAAGGCCCTGCGGGATTTGTCGGCGTTCCGCAGGGCCTGTAAGAACGAACTGTTTAGACAGGCTTTTCTGGTTGATTGAAAATGGGCTGCCACCGGACATCCTACAGAAGCTGGTGATCATAGTCAGAACCCAATACCGCCAGACTGGATTGAGACAGCGCAAATAGTTTTAAACTGACAAGTGTATTATGGTTTTATATGTTTTATGGAATTGATTGTTTTTATGATATTGTAAGCCGCCCTGAGTCCGCTTGCGGAGAGGGCGGGATATAAATGTAAAGTAATAAATAAATAAAATAAATAATAAATTTCCTCCCATATCCTATGCCAAGCAGAGAACAGTGAGGGAGAGAAAAAGAATGGCTATTTGGTTAGAAATCAGACACAAGAACAGAAGATTTGTGTCATTACCATGAGTCTTCCCTCTCTGTATTCCTGGGGTAGGGCAGTCTCTACTTCTGGCGGAAGGTCCCCCCGGCAGCCAGGACAGTCCCTGAAGCAGTACAACACTCTCTCCAGAAGGGTCCCAACCCGCCCCTCCCCCCAAACAAACCACTCAGAGAACAGTGTGAAGAACTCTGAGAGAGGCCGACTAGTTCAGGAAAGAACCAAAATTCAAGGAACAAAGCCCATTAGGGTCATATCAGCATACCCACTCTGACTCAAGTGCCTTCTGAGAAAGTATTCTCCCCTTGGCAATCTCCGCACCCACCCCTTAGCCAACAAAAAATGGCTCCTTTCCTACTTGTAAGTAGGCACCTGGGGCGGGGCCTCCACACCTCCTAGGGACAGCCAGAATAACCTCCAGGAGCCCCTAGCTACTGCCCCAAAAAGAGGAGGAGGAGGAGAAGAGCACTGAGGGCTGACCACGAAAGGAAATAAAAGGAAGGGGGAGGGAAGACTCTGAAATTACAGTGCTTGAGAGAGCCCAGTCAGTAACATCTAAGTGCCCTGCAGGCAGGGCCAAGACTGGGCCCAGGAAGCAAAGCCCCTCTCCTACAGGAATCCAGGGAAGAGGATAGTCCAGGCTAGCTCACTCTCAGAAATTAAGCAAGGTCGGACCTGGCTAGTATTTGGATGGGAAACCTCCAAGGAATACCAGTGTCATGATGCACAGGCAGGCAATAGCAAAATTCCTCTGAACATCTCTTGCATTGGAAGCCCCATGGGGTCACTGTCAGTCAGCTGTGACTTGACAGCAAAAAACAAAACAAAAAACTTTTTAATTGTTGTAGTATCCAGCATGATGAAGACCTCTGCTGTGCTCCAAAACTGGCACAAAGGCCAATTTGATTGTTCCTGACAAAAGGAATTACATGAATGTTGTTCCTCTTTAGGGGGTTGCATGGACCACTATGGTTGTACAAGTGTTTTCTGTATCCTGAGAATGACATTTCCAATCCACCGAACCTTTAATTATTTGTTTTAATTCAAAACGATGGTTTTTTCAACAGTGGGTAACACAACATCCTCAACAGCAACACTAGCATGTGTTACTGTTTGATTACACCTTCTTTGTGGAGGTATTTCCCACACATCAGTTAACAACGGATCACTTCACATAGCACTACGCACGGTAGCGTTGCTGTTCAGGCTGCTGTGTTGAAGAAACCATCGTTTTGAATTTGCAAAGCTTTCAACCTTGCGACTCGAAACCTCAAAAGCAAACATTTGAGACTGTAAGGAATTGTGATGCACGGAATCATTGGAGGACTAGCACTTTAATTTCCCCGTAGGAGCGGGTGAATCATCTTTGAAGTATCTAAAGTCGGAAACTGACATGCTTAATTGAAACTTTGAACTTTTTAGTATCCTTTACTGATTTTCATTATCATTCCACAATTTTGGGGGGGGTGTTAGATTTGCTTCTTACTGTGGTACCGTTGGCTTATCCATAACTTTTCAGTGAGACAGAAATGGCTTGAAAGTCACTTTGCTGTCCTCAAAATACTCATGTATCTAATATCCTGGTGATTTAATATCTCCTCGATATCTAACCTCTCTCCAAAAATGAGCTCTGCAACTTTGACCAGTTTAATACCAGGGAGGGGGAAGGGGCAATTTGGTAAATAATACATTGAAATATATCACAAGTGTTGTTTGAAAACATATTCACTTCAAACAGTGGACAATCCACCCTATGCAGAAGGGAGCAAAACAGATCTAAGCCAGCATTCGACCTGCATCCATGAATGTCTGAATGGCCAGTTGCCGAGCCCAGTTCCCAGTTCAACCTTCATTCTCTCTGAATTTACTATACAATGTACTCAGGAGACTGTTTCCTCCTGCCCCAGAAGTCTATACTTTAGGAGACAACAGACCAAGCTAAAGAAGAGGGTCATGTCTGAGGGGACATAGTTCCAGTTCTTCTCCAAAATATCAAACACAAATTGTGTGTGAACAAATGGGAGACATCATCAGAGCTGGTGTTTTTAAAAAAAATCCCATTAATCCAATACACAATTTATAGTGTCTTGAAACTGAGAGGAACCTGGTAAACACACAGGGAAATCCGCTTGGGGAAAGTGGATACCCCACCTGGTCTGTGCCTCTCAAGGGGAGGATTCTAAAAGGCCCTCAAGCGCTCTCTTCCCCAGCAACTGTTCTCCCATCATTTCAATATGACAGCAGCTAGACGAAAAGAAGCAGTTCATCTTCTCAGAGTTCACCTTTTCTTTCATCCTTACAGACCTCCTCAGGAACTGGCTGTGGCATGGAGGGTAAAATTTTGAGAAACAAAACTAGAGCATTTAGTAGTGTTGACTCTGAAAACACCACGTAGGAGAACACAAAACTTGTCAGGTGAAGCTTTTTCGTTCAGAAATAATTGATTAGTGTATAGAGAAAAATGTACCTTTCTGCACGTGAAGGCCAGACTCCAGAGTGTCTGAGGAAGCAAAGGAACAGAAAGTGAGACCCTTGTGCTTATTACCAATCTTAGGACAAAAATATCAGTTAATAATACTGTCTATTTTCTCTTGGGGAGGGTCAGAAGAATGGTATAGTCCCATCACGTCAGATCTCAGAAGCTAAGCTGGGTCAGTACTTGGATGAGTGAAAAAAGACTTTGCGGGGGGGAGGGGAAGACAGCAAACCATCTCTGTTTCTCACTTGGTTTGAAAAACTCTGGCTGGGGTCACCATAAGTCACTTGTGAGTTCATGGTACCATAGGCATGTATTTCTTCAGAGTTACAGCTGAAAGGTTACATTTTGGCCCTGACCCCTGCCTGGTGGAATGAGCTCCCCCTGGAGATCCAGGCCCTACGGGATCTGCTTCAATTCCGCAGGGCCTGTAAAACAGAGCTCTTTCGCCAGGCAATGGACATCACTTGTTATCCGCCTCCCCCCTTCATTCCATCCCAGTGCTATAAGACCTGCTGGACCTGGACAATAGGCCATGGCTGTGAGGCAGAACCTGCCATTTAAGTACCTATTTTTCTCTGTAATTTTAGATTTTATATATTTTAAATTGGTTTTTTACTGTTGATTGTTTTTGTGATGTAACCCACCCTGAGCCTGTTCTATGAGAAGGGCGGGCTAAAAATCGAATAAAATAAATAGAAGCTATTTCTGGGGGGAAATCAGGGTACAAATATTCAAATTCATTTTCACTTTTGCTTTACTTGAGGTCCACCTCATAGATAGTATGCTAAGGACTGTGGTCCAAGTATCCAATCCAGCTAAATTTAGGATGATTCGAATCAGTTTCCACAGTGCCATCTTAAGCAGAGTTGCACCCTTCTGAACTCACTGATTTCAATGGTATCAGAAGGGTGTAACTAAGACAGCACTGTGGTCCATTCAGCAAGGACATATTCAAGCAAACACACACACAATTGAAGGGAACAGTTTTGATTTGGCCACAGACACACTGCAGTTGATTTGGCCACAGGCACACTGCAAAGAGAAAGGGGTGTGTGTCCCCGAAATGGATCTTGGTGGGTGCCTTCATTAAATGCAGATGCCTGAAGGGCAGTGTCTTCCCGCTTCCTATCATTTTAGGTGATTGTTTTACCATCTGTCACCTCCCAATTTGCCCTTGCATGGTCATAGTAATGATTAGATATCAGCAACATAGAAATCTACACAATGCAATTCCTCTTATCATTGCAATTATTTGAGTTTTGTATGAAGAAAAAGAAGAAGATATTGGATCTATATCCCACCCTCCACTCTGAATCTCAGAGTGGCTCATAATCTCCTTTATCTTCCTCCCCCACAACACTCTGTGAGGTGGGTGGGGCTGAGAGAGCTCTTACAGCAGCTGCCCTTTCAAGGACAACTCCTGCGAAAGATACAGCTGACCCAAAGCCATTCCAGCAGGTGCAAGTGGAGGAGTGGGGAATCAAACCTGGTTCTCCCAGATAAGAGTCCACACACTTAACCACTACAGCAAACTGGCTCTCCGGAAAGGTATATTCAGCTCCAATAGTATATATTTTATTCTACTGTGTATGTAATTGGACAATAATATATCTTTAATAACATAATGATTGCAACAAATTAAGTTTTATTTAGGCACTATTACAGCAAACTTTTTTAAAATCATACTTCATGTGCTGTAATCCTTACATTGTGGACAATAAGCCAGGGGTGTCAAACAAGTGGCCCAAGAGTCGAATCAGGCCCCTGGAGGGCTCCTATCAGGTTGCTGAGCAACTGACTGTCATCTGCTTCCTTCTCCCTTTCTCTTGCTTCCTTCTACATCACAGCTTACTTTGCATGGCTTGCTCAATTGCCCAGGAACTACAGAGCAAAGCCTCTATTTTCTCCATTGTCTGAGGCTCCTCCCTTGGAAGGAAGGAAGGGGGGGGGAGGAAGGAAGGAAGGAGCTTCCTTTGCCCAGTTCAGGAGATACAAAGAAAACACCTTTAAGATGACTGAGTGCTAATGTTTTAAGCATAATTAATTTTAAGTTTTTTTAAATCTTAAACTGTGTTTGTCTGTGTCCTTTATAAAGTTTATAACTCTGCTACCTGGCATTACATTTTATGGCACACACAGCCCAGCCCGACAAGGTCTCATTTCTGTCAGATCCGGCCCTCATAAATTAGTTTGACACCCCTAAAAAGTCAGCCTGGAGCAGACTAAAACACATCAGGCCAGTCTGAAACTCCTGCAGCATTTCTTCATTACCTTTAAATTGCTTCTTGATGTCCTCCAAAAAATCTGAGCAGTCCCAGACGCGCCACTTCAGTGCAAGAGGAGAAACTGCTGGACTCTCAAACGACTCCTTTTCTTCATACCTGGAGAAAATGCCATTTACGTGCCATCCACCCATTTCAGAATCTCATCTCCCCCCCTCCCCCAAATGGATCAGATAAGCAGAGGAAGGAACTGGTACAAAGCCAAGAGACAGCCAGAGGCTGAAAGCACAGAAAGTTGAGGGACTCTTTGAAAAGGAATGTTCCATCATTGAAGCTTCTGCTTTTTGTAGCAGGAACCCCTTTGCATATTAGGCTACAACCCCCATGATGTAGCCAATCCTCCTGGAGCTTACAGGGCTCTGCTTACAGGGCCTACTGTAAGCTCTTGGAGAATTGGCTACATCACAGGGTGTGTGGCCTAATATGCAAAGGAGTTCCTGCTCAAAAAAGCTCTGAGTAAAATGTTTAGATGCCATGTGGTTTAGGAACAGTGGTAGAAACATGGAAGACATGCCAACTCCTGATTCGTGATGTGTAGTATACCTCCTTGACACATGGAGCACGTCAGTTTGGATTGGGCTGTCATCATCAGACTGGGTTGGGAGGACATCCAAGTGCCCCTACAGCCAGCCCCGATGCCAACCAAGGCATTATTTGGGCCAAGTGAAGTTCACCACCTGCCATTTTGTGGAATGAATGAAACGGAGACCTGAACTCTGTGTTTTGTGAGGTGTTTTGTAAAAATATTGTTCTGGCAGCATTTGCCACCACAACACAAGGATCTTCACTGTCTGACTGAAGGAAAGCTGTGGCAGCCATTTTGTGAATGGCACTGTCTCCTGTGGCAGCACCCTCCACACCATGTCAGAATTCGAAAAGTACCTGCAGCCTCAAAAAGGTTGGGGACCCTTGTTTTAGAGATGCACAGCTAGGTGCCAAACCCAGAACTCCCCCTCCCCCAATTTCCTATTGATGAAGCTGTTTGTCATTGACATACAGATGGGGATCCACGCTCTTAATTACACCTGATTTTACTCTCAGCTGTGATCCTGAAGGACCACATTCTCCACAGGATACCCAGTCCACTTCCAGCATTAAGAAGATCAATGTTAAAGGCCTACTTACTTCTGCAAGGTCCTTCTGGCATCCTAAAAAAAAAAGGCAGAGAAAGAGACCTCAGTGCTTGCTAAAAGACCATACCAGGAAGACCCCTCAGACTCTGGAAGATTTTCCATTCTGTCCTTTTGCTTGTGTCCAGCTAGCAGACTTCACTCATAGACTCTGGCAGATCTATGAGAGAAAATCTCTGTGAAGTTAATATCAGCAGAAAAAGTAGAGCCAGGTGATCTGCTTTGACAACTCAACAGTGGCAACTTTCACAAATGGATTTTTCCTCAGGTGGAAGGCAGGAAGCCCACGGATTAGGGTGTGTTCCCGTTGTGGCCACCCACAGATGCAGAGGCATTCCCAGCAAACTTCCTAGTCTCAGCCCTGTGTCACTGTGATTTCTCTTCTTTCCACTGGAGGGCATTTTCCAGGCTTAAAAATAATACGTAGATTACACTAGCATTATAACAGCATACTGATCCCTAGCTTTCATTTTTTAAAACAGTAACGTCCTTATCATTGCACAGATATAACTGGAAATGTGCAGCCTGCACTTTCATTAAAACAAAAGCTAGGGATTAGTGCAGCAGATTATACTGTCACAACACTATAGCAATCTAGCCACTGCCCTCTTTAAAGCCCAGAGGCAGAGGGTGGAGGATGGTGTCCATAGAAGGAAGAAGAGAATGGATTTATACCCTGTCCTTCACTCAGTGAGTGAATCTCCTTCCCTTCCTCTCCCCACAACAGACTGAGAGAGCTCTGAGAGAAATGCTCTTCTCTAAGAGAACTGTGACTGACCCAAATTCACCAAGCTGGCTGCATGTGGAGGAATGGGGAATCAAACCTGGTTCTCCACATTAAAGACTGTTAGTCTTAACCACTACACTGAACGTGCCAACCTCCAAGCATGAAATATAAGCTACATACCCTGTCCCCACAGATATCCTCCTTTTAAAACTCACTGTGAAAAATCTGACCCTCATTCCTATTTGTTTTCTTGAAACAGCTACCCATGAACCTGGCTTTACTTGCATGTGGTCCCCCAGACTGACTGACACACAAACACACTTCTGCTCCTGAGATGGAAGCTGAGCAGCCTCAATTTATCTGGGAGGGGGCAGAGGTGGGGGGAGAATGCATTTCCAGGGGCTGGACTGGCTGAGATTGTCCAGTCCGCAACTTTCTGGAGATGTAAAGGAAAGCGGCCTTTGTGCAGACCTGAAAACTTGTTAGCAGACCATGGAATATGGATTCTTTGAACGGAATATGGATTGTATTGTTATTAGCACTTGTTTATGGAATTGATTACATGTAGAAAGGGAATATGTCAATACCTTCATTGTTGTAAAATAGTTATTAGAGCATTTTTCCTTAGTTTTCACAGTGATTTTCTATTTAATTTATGTCTACTTTCCGTGATTCCCTGTTGCGTTGTATATAGTAACATAAACTGGGCTGGCTTGCTTTTCTGGTAAGTGAAGAAGGCACAGAGAGGATTTGGAGCCAGCCCTCTCCCCAACGATACCCTGCCTCTTCCTGCCACCCTCTCACCTGCAGGAGATCTCTGGCTGCCTGCTGACACTTTTCCTCCATCTCCTGGATGAGGCTTTCCAGAGAGGAGAGTTCCTCAGAGAGCTTGGCCAGCTGCCGGTCCCTTTTCTTCACCACCTCCTTCTCCATTTCTTCCATCTGGGCCAGCAAAAGTTCCTCTTCTTCCTCCAGAAACTTCTGTAGTTGCCTGAACTTGATCACCATCTTCTGCCGGTCTCCTTTGGTTTGCCTCTGAGACAGAAAAAGAAGAATGCAGACAGTGGGGGAAGAGGGCTCTCAGGAGACTCCTACGGAAAGGGCAATTCTGCCTTTCCTGGAGATAGTATCAACATTTGGTAGGAAAAGAGAAAAATTTGGAAAGACCCATCCAAAGTCCACATGAATTATCTTTGCATTAACTTCTTCTTGGAGTACTGTTTTACCTTACAAAACAAAAAGCAAAACAGTTAGTGAATGCCAAATTAGACAGGATGTCCTGTGTCCCAGGCTAGCCCTGGCCAGAGGGATAACATATGCAGCAGCAAAGGACAAAAACAGTCGAAGAAGCTTCTCACGTCTACCCCTCCCCGACACACACCAAGATGTTAAGGTTTCTATCACATGGATTGCTATGGCACCCAACCCTTTCAATTACAGAAATATAACAGGAAAGGTTATATTCATATTCAGAAAAGCTCCTTCTAAGTGGTCTCTCATTTGCTCTTTGTTGGAAACCAAGCCATTCCAAATTAGAGAAGCCTGCCATCTTGCTTGAGTTTTCTGAATTTTCTTCAGTGTTTTCCCCCTGTGTACATTCCCAGTGCCTGTTTGAGACAAAAGAGCCAAACAAGCTTATCGAGTCTCCACACCCAGAGACGCTAGGATTATTTTCACTTGCAGCTTTTGCACTGGTACAGTAAACTAACCTTTTCATCAGAGATCTGAGAGGAAAGGTACTCCTCTTAACATTCACAAAATGTAATTCTAAGGGGTCTTTCAGTAACTGTCCTGTGGGAAATCAAGCCATTCCCAATAGCAAGAGACTTTCTGCTCACATGACTTTTCTGCATTTGGGACTGTAAGTTTTCACTTCCCAGCAATACTTACAAGCAGGTCTTGGCTTTCCTTCAGTATGTCGGCTTTGTATGCCAGGATTTTGTTTCTCTCCTTCCGCAGAATCTCCACACAATTGCAGAACTGATCCTAGGAGGGGGAGAGGTGCCAAAATTGAGGTTTGTTTCTTTTCAGATGTGTAGTATCCTATATATATATAAAAGCCCTGTGGTAAAGCCAAACTCAGGTCTCACAATGTCTGTGGTGTGCACTCCATCAACCTTTGGCCCATCAACCATCACTCAAGGTCTGTTGTTTCCACTGGTTGAGAAATGAGGTACCATTTCACAGAGGAGAGAAAGAAAGTCTTTCCTCCATTGGTTGAGGGAGGGAAGAAGAGGGAAACAGTCAAAGAAAGCTGTCCCTCAGTTGGCTGAGGACTCCTCCCCCTCTTCCTCTGGGGAACCAAACAGCCAGAGGAGACACAGACAAAAAAAAGGCATCCCTTTTATCCTAGGTATAACATGGAGAAGGGGAAAGAGAGCAAGAAAGACAGACAGAGCTGCCTTTGCTTTCCCCTCAGTGCCTGTTGCTAGAAATATTTAGTGTGACAAAGCAGGGCAGATGGATTTGAGATACTTGGATGGAAGACCAAAATAAAAGCTTAATGGGTGGGGCGAGTAGGCAGAGCCACTTGGGTCTTCCTGGTCTTCCCCCTGCCAAGGCTAGAATGATTAAAGGTTTGGAACACTTTCCCTATGAAGAAAGGTTAAAACGCTTGGGGCTCTTTAGGTTGGAGAAACGTTGACTGCAGGGTGACATGATAGAGGTTTACAAGATAATGCAGGGGATGGAGAAAGTAGAGAAAGAAGTCCTTTTCTCCCTTTCTCACAATACAAGAACTCGTGGGCATTCGATGAAATTGCTGAGCATCAGGTTAAAACGGATAAAAGGAAGTACTTCTTCACCCAAAGGGTGATTAACATGTGGAATTCACCACAGGAGGTGGTAGCGGCTACAAGCATAGCCAGCTTTAAGAGGGGATTGGATAAAAATATGGAGCAGAGGTCCATCAGTGGCTATTAGCCACAGTATATATTTATGTGTGTATATATATATATATGTGTGTGTGTGTGTGTGTGTGTGTACACACACACATATATTGGCCACTGTGTGACACAGAGTGTTGGACTGGATGGGCCATTGGCCTGATCCAACATGGCTTCTTTTATGTAAGGCCATGAAACTCACCCATAGCAAATTTCTAGTGCCTGCTGTATTTCTCCCCACAACGGGCCTTATTACTAGTTATTACTAGTAAAACATAAAAAGCGTAACTGTCACCAGAGGCCAAACTAGATATGCAGCATGTCCTGTGTTCATTGCTACCCCTGTCAGAGGGATAACAGCAACTAAGCTATTTTTTAAATAATGCAAGAAAATAGTGCAAAGGGAAAAAAGAATTAAAACTTTCTACCAAAATGCTGCTGCCCCTTGATGGCTGACCAGATAGCTTCATCCCCTTGGCAGGAGGGGAGAGGGCATTAGCAAGGTAGCAGCAAAACCAGGAGATAGGCACCAAAGACAGATCTGGTTGCTCCCACCCTGGACTCAAAGCCCAAGAGTCGCCCTACAAAAAGGTTTTGTGGGACACCCAGGAGTTCAGCTGGGGAGGATCCACACACCTTCCCCACCATGATCCATCTGGTAGATTTCCTACCTTGTACTCTTGGGAGGCCTCCTCCAGAGGAATGATGTCGTGATATTGGTGTTCCTGGGACTGCTCACAGAGCATGCAGATGGAGGCTTCATGGTCCATGCAGAAGAGCTTCAGCGGCTTCTGGTGTTTCTGGCAAACTCCTTCCTTTCTAGCTGCCACAACTGTCTGATGCCAAAAACAAGGGATCACACTGGTTTTATTTCCCCCCGTATTTCTGAACTCTCTCTTTAACAATTTTCAAATGCCCTAACTCCTCAGCTCTAGGAATGAGACCTCAGGTAGCATCTGGAACTGCTGCAGGAGGAGGAAGCCAAAAATGAAGGGAACTGGAAAATCTGGGCCCAAATACTCTCCCAAACATACCTACATTACATAGAATGGAAGTGAGGGTTCACTAGAGTGGTCTTCCAACCTAGTTAGCTTGCAGATCCCTTTGGCGTTGTGAGAGAGGGTGGTGAGTGCCATCCCAAAATGGATGCCATAGGAGGCAGAGCCAAACACAAAATGGCCACTGCAGCAGGTGGATCCACACACAAAAAAAGCCCCTCTCCCATCTTGAGTCTAGATTTTGCAAACCTCCCAGCTCCCCTTCACCCACAGAATAATCAACATGTGGTATTCACTGCTGCAGGAAGTGAAAGTGGCTACAAGCAAAGACAGCTTCAAGAGGGGACTGGAAAAACATATGGAGCAGAGGTCCATCAGTGTCTATTAGCCACAGGGTACTGATGGAACTCTCTGTCTGGGGCAGGGATGCTCTGTATTCTTGGTACTTGGGAGGGACAACACAGGGAGGGTGTCAGGTCTATGACTATCTTCAATAATAACAACTCTCCATGTTATCAGGATTAGTGTTTATTGCAAGACAGGATAGTACCACTGGCAAGGCCAGTGGCGAAATTAAAGTGGGATGTAGATGTGTGAATATTTATAGAAGCAGTTAGCCATTACAAGCATGCCGGATTTTCTGGCGCGAGATAAGTTCAAAACAGTTAAAGTTACAAAGGCAGACATTCTCACTTCATCACAGCATTCTGTAAAACAAATCACTCCAGCAGATAGTGCCGACCTTGAAAGGCAGACAGTGCTAGAGGGCCCAAAATACTTTCCTTCTCCCAACAGCATAGCAGGTGTTTCAACACAGCACATAACAGCAAGAAAATAAAACGTGGCAAGGGATCTTGACAGAGGGCTTCTGGCCCTGCTGGTGGACCTCCTGAATGCCACCTGGGTTTTGGCCAATGTGTGATGCAGAGTGTTGGACTGGAGGGGCCATCAGCCTGATCTACCACAGCTTCTCTTATGGCCTTAAGTCTTGTGGTGAAATGGAGCACAGTGTAAGAGCTTGACTGGATTACATCAAAGGATGATGATATTGGATTTATATTCTGCCCTATACTCTGAATCTCAGAGCCGTTACAATCTCCTCTACCTTCCCCCCCCCCCAACAGACACCTTGTGAGGTAGGTGGGGATGAGAGAGCTTTTTACAGCAGCTGTCCTTTCAAGGACAACTTCTGTGAAAGCTATGGCTGACCCGAGGCCATTCCAGCAGGTGCAAGTGGAGGAGTGGGGAATCAAACCCGGTTCTCCCATAGTCCGCGCACTTAACCACTACATCAAACTGGCTCTCCCTAAACTGGCGGTCCAAGAGGCATCAGCTTGGGTCGTTATCCAGGAAGAAATCACAGCTATTCCACACTGAAGATGCACAAAGATTTCTTACCTTCTTCTCTTGAGCCTCCTCCTCCAGGGGAGTCACCTGGTGGTCTCGGTGCTCCCGGGATCTTCTGCAGACACCGCAGAGGGGGGCTTCGTCCTCCCGGCAGAAAAACTTCAGGGGCTCCCGGTGCTTCTCGCAGACGCCCCCTTCTCCTTCTCCCCCCTTCGCTTCCGCCCCCTTCCCTGCCGAAGGGCTGAATCTCTTAGCTATTTCGACAAAGCTGGCCAGCTGCTGGTTGGGGCGGAGGTTCTCCTCCTGCGCCGGTCCCCTGCATTGGGGGCAGGAAGGCTCGGCGGCCCCCGCCTCCCCCCAGCTCTGGGTCAGGCAGGCTCGGCAGAAGTTGTGGCCGCACTGGGCGACGGTCACCGGGTCCCTGAAGAGGTCCAGGCAGATGGAGCAAGAGGCTTCCTCGCAGAGCTCCTGCACAGGACCCTCAGCCGCCATGCTGGCCTCCAAGAAAGTAGCAAAGGAACAGATACTTTCGTTTCTTTCCCGGAGCAGCGAGGGGCGTTTCCCTTCCTGCAAACAGACTCTCTGCCGGCGCCCAATCAATGGCCCGCCGAGCGACGCGGACCAAGAGTCTCTGGGAAAAGGGCCGGTCTGGAAGGGGGACCTCGCCAGGGAAAGGCCTCCTTTGCAAGGCTTTTGGAGGCGCCTGGGAGAGAAGGGGGAAAGATTGGGGAGCTGGCCGCAGGGGACGTCCCGGGGACTGGAGAAGTCGGGGGTCCCCCAGCGGATAGGGGTTAAAGGAGGCTGGGAAAAAGTTGCCCCCAAGGAGAAGAAAATCGTTCAGGGAAACTTGGAAGGAAGCGGAGGGGCGCGGCTGAGCCGGCTCACCGACGGGAATAACCATTCCACTTCGGTCTGCCCCCTTCTAAAACCGCAGCCAGTTTTAGATCTCCCCCACCCCTCTTACGTGGGAGAAAGTGTCCACTTTCCCGTGGGAAGCTGACTTTTAAAAAGAAGGTGGTCCCACTCTCTGTATGCGATTTCACCTCTTTGGCCCATGTCTTGCCACAGGAGACGTTCCTACGACAGGCGTGTTTCCTCCCAGATCTGGAGGCAGATTCGGGGGTGGCCTGGAGTTCTCTGTAAGGGTTGTGGCTGCTCAGTCTTGTAGCAGCTCTTTAAGGAGGCCACTGTGATCTTTCTTTTAGAGATGGAGGCTAGGGCCATAGTGGTTTGAAAAGTTCTGCAGCGTTTCAAGCAGTATTTAGGATTAGGAAAGCTGGAACTGGCTGCCAACTGCTCAGTAGATAATGCATATCTAGCAGATAGCATCTGTGCGATTGCAGCGCCTCCTCCAGTGAAATTTTTATCTCCACCCACCTCCCAACCTGAAGAGTATATGCGTTTAAAGAATGTGTATTATAATCAATCCTTTTGAAAAAGAAAAAGAAACGCTGCTCTGTGTGTCCCTAGTGATAAATAATACCCTCCCATGCCCATGTGTGAATCCGATTTTAAGTTTTTTCCTTAATAGTAAGATGATAATGGATTTATATCCCGCCCTATACTCTGAATCTCAGAGCAGCTCACAATCTCCTTTACCTTCCTCCCCCACAACAAACACCCTGTGAGATGAGTGGGGCTGAGAGAGCTCTCCCAAAAGCTGCCCTTTCAAGGACAGCTCTGTCAGAGCTATGGCTGACCCAAGGCCATTCCAGCAGGTGGAGGAGTGGGGAATCAAACCTGGTACTCCCAGATAGGAGTCAGCGCACTTAACCACTGCACCAAACTAGATCGGTAATACATAGGAGCTTTTCTATTTATGCAAGGAAGTCCATATTCAGCGTTGTAGCTTTAAAAATAAAGATCTACCATTTCATTTCCAGGCGTTAGGTGGCAGTCAAAGACATAGAACACTTTCATTTCTAAACATCCAGGGTCACCTACATTTTTGTTGAGTTTGGGACTGAGTCTGGCCTGAGAAGAAGAACTGCTTGCAATCCGGTTCTAATGCCCAAGCCTCTTGGTTTCCATAGCCACCTTGAAAATCATGTTGCATGCTTTTGGGTTTTTAGTCTGCCCCTCATTCACACTCAGTTTTCTTTTTCCTTTCTTTTTTAAAATTTCAGTTAACACTCAGACATAAAGCATAAACTGCAATAATCTACAATCATCATAGATCTACAAAAATCTACAGTTACAAACAGTCCAGTACAGACAATCTGTGATCATCTAGGGCATGTGTGAGACCAAGGTTCAAATCCTCAACCTGCCTCAGAAATCGGGAGATCGACCTTTGGCTGATCACACAATCTCAGATAGATCAATTCACAGGATTGTGATTGTAGGAATAAAATGGAGGGATGGAGAATGTCAGTCCCTTTGGGTTCACTGAGGTAAATGAAGTGGCCAAACTGTGGCTCGGGAGCTGCACTGTCCCATCAGCCAGCTTGGAGAAGGCACTTGTCAATTTAAATTACTTCTCCAAGCCAGCTGGTGGCTTGGATAATGAAATTAAAGTTGCTTTCCACCTCTCCCTCTCCCCATCTATCTTTCCTTCCTGTCTTGTGGCTCTTAAACATCTGACCTTCTATGTGGTTCTTACATTAAGCAAGTTTGGCCACTCCTGGTCTATAATGAGCCAAAGATACTACTGAACCAAAAGGGATAATTTAAGAGAAATGACTGGTGCTGTTTTCAATAAGAAAGGAGATATATATTCCACAGATCCTTCTGTACGAATGGGAAAGGCGCTTGTTATAAATCTGATCCTGGATACAATTTGCAAAACATTATGAATGCAACAACCCACGATGTAGGGCAGACCTCTGGCAATAAAATTGAAGGGTATCTTTGGGTGCATCTCCAGCTCTTTCTCTACCTTCCTACCAGCTGTTGGGAAAAAGGAGAGGCCCTGGATTTCCCCTTCCCTCAGTTCAGGAAAGATCTGAAACTGAAGTAAAGAAGCCCCATAAGGTAGCAACAGCATACCTATTCTGACTCAAATGCCTTCTGAGAAAAAGAATTCTACCCTTGGGTGGGAAGAGACTGACCCATCCCAGGACCAGGGAGAAGGAAGATTCACGATAAGACAAATCTTCCATTCCTCAGTGGTCCAAGGTAGGGCAGCCTCTACTTTCTGGGGCATAAAAAAGCAGGGTGTCCCAGGGAGGGAAAGAACCTCAGTTCCTGGTCTGAAAACATATTCTGTAGGACGCTTCTTCCAAAAGCAGCCTCAGCTTGAGGCCGTTTTGTCAATCCTATATGCCTGGTGGATGAATGGGCCAACTTCCAGGTGGCAGCCTACAGACCACCTCTAAGGAAGGGAAGGACCGGTAAGCATCTGCCCCTCTGAGAGAATGGGCTGTAACACCCAAAGGGGGGTGCAGTTCCATGAACTTTTTCACCAGGAAAATGCAGCCTCTGACTCATCTGCTAATGGTGGATATGGAGACCTTATGGCCTAGGGAAGATTTCCTAAAGGAAACATACATGGTATTGGTGTTATGAAAGGATGTAGTCCTGTCCATAAGAACATAAGAGAAGCCATGTTGGATCAGGCCAATGGCCCATCCAGTCCAACACTGTGTATCACACAGTGGCCAAAAAAAATATATACACACACACACATATATACACACTGTGGCTAATAGCCACTGATGGATCTCTGCTTAGGGTGACCATAATGTCTGAAGGCCAGCCAGGGACACGTTTGGGGGGGGGGGGAAGGTAGGGGTGTGTGCGTGCTCCGCGCGCGCGCCGCCGGAAACAGGAAGTGACGTCACTTCCGGTGACGTCATGCCACCACAGGAAACAGGAAGTGACATCACTTCCTGTGACATCATTTCCCCGCGTCACCTGCCGGAAATGGGAAGTGACATCACTTCCTGTGACATCATTTCCCCCAAATGACATCCTTTCCCCCAAATGCCACTGCCGGAAACAGGAAGTGACTTCACAGCACTTCCTGTGACATCCCCAAAAATCCCCCAAATATCACCGCCGGAAACAATTTTGTTCTGAAATCCTGTATATACTTAATCAGTATATGGGATAAGGCACTTTCTCAACTGTGCTGCATAATGCAGCCTATTTATTTTGTCCTGTTTGCTCTGTTGGCTCTATCTGCGCCACCTTCATCACTTTCGGGGTGTGGATCCCCCAGTGGGGTGGTCTCCCGACTCCCTCCGCCGGCTGTTTCTGATAGCCCTGCGCCCCCTCTTTCATTTGATATGTGTCCCGTGCGGGTGCCACCCTCCCGCCGGGAGATGCCGCAAAATGAGCCCCCTTGAGGCTTATGGCGGCAGGGCTCGGGGGAAGCGAGCTAGACTGCTGTTCTTTTGAGGGGTTATAGAGTGTTTCGAGCCCGTCCCTGTGGCATCGGTCCCATCATTGTGGGACCCAGGGGGCCGGCGCAGCGGCACGCCGAAGCAGCCTGTCACTAACAACACAGGTCGAGATGCAGGACAGGAACCCGGAAGTGACCGACAGGCTGCTTCAGCGTGCCGCTGCGCCGGCCCCCTGGGCCCCACAACGATGGGGCTCTGGAAGGCCTTCCGGGACCAGCGCCGGCTGCTCCGCGGCCTCCGCTGGTCGCTGGAGGCCCTCCAGAGTCTCTGGAGGGCCTCCAGGGACCAGCGGAGGCCGCGGAGAGGCCTTCGCTGGTCGGCGGTGGTCCCGGAAGGCCTTCCAGAGGCTCTGGAAGGCCTTCCGGGACCAGCGCCGGCTGCTCCGCGGCCTCTCCGCGGCCTCCGCTGGTCCCTGGAGGCCCTCCAGAGACTCTGGAGGGCTTCCAGCGACCAGCGGAGGCCGCGGAGAGGCCTCCACCACCGCTGCCGGCCCCGCGCGCGGGCGGGGAAGGCGGCGAGTGAGGGAGGGAGCGTCCCTGCGCAGGCGCAGGGACGCTCCCTCCCTCCCTCGCCGCCTTCCCCGCCGGCGCCCGCGGCCCACCGCCTCCGGGGCTGGCTAAACCGGGACCTCTAAATGGTCCCGGTATAGGCAGCCCGGGAGGCGGGAATAGGGGGCCAGAACCGGGACATTCCCGGGCTCCCGGGACGGTCTGGCCACCCTATCCCTCCCCTCCCCAGACCTCACCCTCTCCAGCTCTGCACCCAAACTCTCTGGGGTGAAGCTCACTAGCTCTGGGCCTGACTTCCCTCACAGGGTCACAGTGAGGATAAAACAGGAGCGCCCAGTTCCTTGGTGAAACAAAGGAGAGCAAGATGGCTGTGTGGATTTTGAAGGGCCTATAATGATTTGAAAACAGGCACAAAAGCAACCGGAAGAGAAACCTTAATGCAAGCAGAGGCCAGCAGGAGCCTGGCTATGCAAATCCACCCCTGGATTCTTCTGTCCAACTGCAGAGTTGTGGATGGATCAAGTCTGTAAATGACGGCACTGTCTGGGACTTCTCTGGCAGTGATGACATGGCTTCCCACCCCCCAAAAAACAAACAATTAAAGCAGCAGTGTTTTCAACATAACTTTATAATAAGCATAACATCTTCTCAGTCTCTGGTATAACTGAAAAACAAGTGCTATAAGCGCAGCAACCTGGATAGGGACAGGACCCTCAGAAAAGGCAGGCTGAACACAGGCAAGATCAAACAGTTGGTGCCCATTAAAGAAAAGAGGAAGTCCCCAACAGTAACTGAAACATGCAGGGTCTCTTCTTCCTTCCTCTGTAGGCTCTGTAGCAATTCCTCTCTTGTGCTTGAGGAGAACGAAGGCTGGAGAGATCAAGGGGGAGGGGGGGTCTGCTCAGAGCTCTCCTGCATGTTGTACAATGGGAAAGGCATTACTGTCAGTTCAAGAAGATACGAAGGGGGGGAGAGGAATGCTGGGAAATGGAGGTGGCTGAAGACAGGAGTGGGGTTGCCAGCTTCCAGATGGGGCCTGGAGATCTCTCACTTTTACAACTGATCTCCAGCTGGCAGAGATCAGTCCCCCTGGAGAAAATGGCTGCTTTGGAGCATGGGCTCTATGACATTGTACCATGCTGAGTCCCCTCCCCTCCCCTTCCTCCCCAAACCCTGCCCTCCCCCAGATCTACCTCCCAAACTTTCCAGGTGTTTTCCAACACAGACCTGGCAACCCTAGACAGGAGAGGTCTTTACAGGTATGGAGAAATAATATTCCCGATGGTCCTGGTGTCAAGAAAAAGTCCTATTAAGAGATTTTGAGGTAGCCTCTTCCAATCACCCAAAAGTAGGGCAGGAGGGTCTCTCCATGGAAGGAGGCACCAGAGAACTCATAGAGAAGGGCTGCTCGGTCAGCATCAAAAAAGGCCACTCGCCCCCCAGCATAGTTCAGGCACACTCGGATCCTCTTCAGCTCCCCAGTCACAGTCAGGGGAGGGTAAGCTTTTATACAAACGCTGTGCATCCCTGACCACTTCCCCACAGCCCAGATCCCTTCCTCAGGAGTAAAAGTGAATTCTCCCTTCCTCCTCACAGACTTTCTGGCCACCCCCACAGCCCATCTTTCCTCACTTCCCACAAGGACTTCCCAGAAATGGCAGCCTCCTGTGAATCCCTCACGGCCCAGCACAGCAGTATGCTTCTCAAATCTCTCAGGACTGGTGGGCAGAGCTTGAGGTTGTTCTCCCATTCGCACGCTTTTCTGACCCTCAGACAGGATGAGCCATGGACTGGCCGTGTCTGGATCCAGAGTCACATTTGCTGTTGAGGGAAAATGAGGAGACAAGAAGTGAAACGGCATCAGCGGGGGGATTTCACCCACTGGCCTGTTCGGCTTCCTTCTCCTGCCAGTCATGGCCTCCTCCCACCTCTGCCACCCTCTCCTTGGTCATCAGGCTCTCCTGCCTGCTCCTGCCCTTCTAAAAGGCAGAGCTGTCTTCCCACATGCTTCAGAAGGCAGACAATGTACAGTGGGATATGCCTCAATGAAGAAGGGTTCTCCCGGAAACAAAAGTAAAGGCGCATTCCTGTTAGAGGCTTATAACATACCCACTTCGTCTTTATGTCTGAAGATGTAATGTACTCGGAGACGAGACGTGTTGAAGACAGCATGCTTTATTAGTTGGTACATTACAACAAGATGGGGGCAACGCGGGCCGGGACCCGCTTTATATACACACTACCCGGAACGGCCCCTTCGTTGGCCCAGACCAATCCTGGCCAGTCAAACTTCCCACCACAGGTCTTGATTGGCGGGGTACCTTCGCGCGCTGTATCACGTGACCAGGGGATTCCCCTTGGTCGCCTCTGCTGCATGGCGCGTGGTGCTTAACTGAAGCACGATACACTACACTCCTCCCCCCCTAGTTCCAGTCACATAATCCTGCAAGTAGGCAGGAGGCCGGCGTTCCCGGTTTGATTGCCTTGGGGTCGTCAGGGGCATTGGGGCGGGCCCCACCGCAGAGCTTTCCTCTTGGCGGTCTTCTCCCGGCGGCTGGCGGGCCCCCTCAAGTGGCGGGTCTGGGTCGGCCTGTCCCGGGGAATTGTACGTCGGCAGGGTCGGCGCTGGTAGGGCCACTTCTGGCGGTTCCGTCGCTTGCTCGCTCCCGCTCGCTGCTTCCTCGGCTCCTTTTGGCACGTCCTGTTCGGTGCAGCCCCTCAGCTGGTCGATGTGTCTCCGGAGGATCTGGCCCCCATCCGTTGACACCTCGTACGATCAGGACCCCGTTACCTGCAGTACCCGGCCCGCTACCCACTCCGGGCCCCTCGCAAAGTTCTTCGCCCAGACCGGGTCACCTGGAAAGAACCCCCGTGTTGCTTCCCTGACTTCGGGGGAGTGGCGGACGTCGGTCGCCCGGTCTGGGTGTAACCTGTCCAGCCTGGTTATCAGCTTCCTCCCCATGAGTAGCTCCGCCGGGCTCGACCTCGTTGTGGGGTTGGGGGTAATCCTGTTATGGAACAGGAAAGCTGCCAGGCGGTGGTCCCAGTCCCCCTGCACTATGCGACCCAGGGCCTCTTTGGTGGTCCTTACCATGCGTTCTGTCTGGCCGTTGGTGGCCGGATGGAAGGGGGCAGATCTAATGTGCTGGATTAGGTACCGACTGGTAAACTCCCGGAACTCCCGGGACGTGAACGCTGTCCCGCTGTCCCGACTAAGGTGTCGGGGATCCCGTGTGTACAAAAAACTCTCCGCAAAGCCCTGACTGCCGCTGCAGTGGATGTGGATGCCACGGGGATCACCTCCAGCCATTTAGTGTAGGCGTCAACCAGGACAAAGAATATTTGGCCCTGGTATGGCCCAGCAAAATCTAAATGTAGGCGAGACCATGGCCGCCGGTTGGACTCCCAGCGGTGGGCAGGTGCGCTAGGCTGATCGGGTCGGGACTCCTGGCACGGTTGGCACCTTCTCACCCACCCCTCGATCTCCTCGTCCGTGCCTGGCCACCATACGTAGCTGCGGGCCAGGGCTTTCATTCTCCCAATTCCGGGGTGGGTTTCGTGTAGGGCATTTAAAACTTGCTTGCGCATGGGGGGGGAACCACCACCCTGCTGCCCCAGAGTAAACAACCTTTGTGCGTGGATAGTTCGTCCCTGCGTGCCGCGAATGGCCTGAATTCAGTGTCTACCCTGCCTGTAGGCCACCCCCTTCCCACCCAGTCCCGAACCCAGGCGAGGATGCGGTCCCTGCCTGTGGCCCGAGCCACCTCGGCAGCATGGAGCGGTTGCTCGGGTAGGGACTCAATGAGTATCACCTGGTGTGCCGGGGCGGGGTCTGGATCCATTGAGGGGAGCGGCAGGCGGCTGAGGGCATCAGCGTGTCCCATGGCTTTGCCTGGGCGGTACACCAGGGTGTAGGAGTACGAGTTGAGGAATTGGTTCCACCTCAACACCCGCTGGGACAGGATTTGTGGGGTCTGGCGGTCGGGGGCAAGGAGACCCAGGAGTGGCTTATGGTCCGTTGCTATGGTGAAGCGCCTGCCATACAAGTAATCATTGAATTTGTGCACTCCCGCCACGATCGCCAAGGCCTCCTTATCAATTTGAGCATAGTTCCGCTCCGCCGGGGTTAGAGTCCTAGAGTAGTATGCGACCGGCACCTCATTCCCGTCTGGGAGTTGGTGCCCCAGGATTGCACCCACCCCATAGGGGGAGGCGTCGCACGCCAGAACCAGCGGCAGGGCTTCATCAAAGTGGTGGAGCACCGCATTTGAGACAAGGAGGTCCTTTACCGCTTGGAACGCCGCAGCTTGGCGCTTGCCCCAAACCCACGGGGCTTGTTTGTCTAGCAATCTGTGCAGCGGTTCCGCTACAGCAGCTTTGTGGGGCAGGAACGAATGATAAAAGTTCAACAAGCCCAAAAAACTCTGTAGCTCTGCCTTGCATTAGAGGGCAGGGGCCTGGACAATAGCCCTGGTCTTGTCAGCCGTCGGGTGAATTCCCGCTGCATCCACGGTGAAACCCAGGAACTCCACCCGCGGAACTCCTATCAAGCATTTCTCCTTTTTATCTTTCAGCCCCGCCGCTTGGAAACGACGGAGGACCTCTCGCAGGCGGCAGCTGAACTCTCCTGCATCAGGGGCGGCGATTAAAACGTCGTCGAAGAAGGGCTGTACTCCGGGGATCCCTTTAAGGAGAGAGTCCATTATGCTCTGGAAGATCCCCGGAGCTACGCTAACCCCGAACTGCAACCGTTTGACCCTAAACGCCCCCCTGTGGGTCACAATCGTCTGAACCTCCACTGTCTTAGCGTCGACCGGTAGTTGCTGGTACGCTCGAGCTAAGTCCAGCTTCCCAAACACCCAGGACCCTCCAAGGGCTGCTAGGACGTGGCTGACCACTGGGACCGGGTATGGGTTGTCCTGGAGCGCTTTGTTTATCGTGCACTTGTAGTCAGCGCAGATTCTCACGTCCCCGTTGGGTTTAACCGGCGTTACTATGGGGGTCTCCGATGCAGCATACGCCACTGGTTCTAAGACGCCCTGGGCTGTGAGGCGGTCCAGTTCCGCCTCTATCTTGGGCTTTAAAGATGAACCCCAGAGAGCACTGAGGTCAGCCGGGAAAAACTTGTTGACTATTCCCGGACCGAGAGAGGTGAAGCTGCAATGTACCCGTAACCGGGCCTTCTCCTCCATAGCTCCGAGCCTATGGAACCAACTTCCAGAGGAAATGCGGGCCCTGTGGGACCTTGAACAGTTCCGCAGGGCCTGCAAAACCTTCCTCTTCCGACTGGCTTTCGCTGATGAAAATGGAAACTGCTAAGGAAACCGCCATCATAAAAAGTAAACATAGCATCAGCACTTTTACTAATTTAACTTAATTTTATTTTAAAGCTAAAGCAGATTTTTAAGTAAAATGTTTATGATGTTTTAACGTAATTTTATCTATTGTATAATTTAAACCTGAATTATGTTGTCAGCCGCCCTGAGCCTGCTCCGGCGGGGAGGGCGGGATACAAATAAAATTTTGTTGTATTTTGTTGTTGTAAAGCGAACGGGACACGCCTCGCCTTGAGCTGGATCGGCCGGACCGTGGGATCGATCAGTAGGGTGATGGGCGGACCCTTGTAACTTCCCAGGGACCCGTCAAAAACCACTGGGAACTCCCGGCAGACGTCTTCGAAATTACTGGCCTGCATGTGCTCCACCCCCACCAACTGGATCCCAAGTGGTTGGAACCAAGCCAGCCCCAATAGGGTGGTAAGTTGACGCTTGACCACCAGAATATCTAGGGGTCCCCTGAAGTTCCCTCTTTCTACTCGCACCCGGGCCCAGCCCACAATGGGTACCGGGTTCTTTTGAAAGTCCCTCAGTACGAAGTCCGCCGGCCTTATTTGGAGGCGGTGGTGGGGACATAGTCTCTTTAGAGTTTCCTCCAAAATAATGGAGATGGAGGACCCCGAGTACACTTCCATTACGCAGGGGTTGCCCTCGATGAGGACCGACATTTTGACCTTGTCAGGGGCTGAGAGGGGCAAGTTTAATACCTGCAGGCTGGTGGATGCCGTCGTGTGAGCCTCTGATGGTTGCCGGCGGCTGTTCTTGGCCCGGCACGCCCGAGCGATGTGGCCTGTTTTTCCACAGCTGCGGCAGTCCAGGTTGTGGTACGGACAGTCTCTTCTCTCATGGGGGTCGCCGCAGCTGGCGCACTTGGTGGTGAGGGCCCTCTCCGCCGCTCGTTGCCTCGTGGGGGCTCTTGGGTCTGTTCTTTGTGGCCGCCGGAGCTGGAAAGCTTCTTCCTTCTCCCGGTCCCCCGGCGCCATTTCTTCTTAGTGGACTGCCTCTCCATGTGGGTGGCTGTATGCTCTGGTGGCCCTCTCGAAGGCCATCGCCTCATTGAAGGCTTGTTGGAGGGTGAGCTCTTCTTTGGCGAAAAGCTTCTGCTGCAGCCTTTCGTCTTGGAGGCCCCAGACGAACCGGTCCCTCAGTGCCTCCTCCCGTTTCTCGAACTCGCAGTTCCCTGCGATTTGGTGGAAAGCGGCCAGGTAGACCGCCGCCGTCTCTCCGGACTTCTGATCCCTCTTGTGGAAGAGGAATTTGCGGGCCACGATGGATTGTTGAGGTGGGAAATGCCCTGTGAGGAGTCTGACGACCTCCCCGTACGTCCTCTCGGCGAGTTTCGCTGGTGCAGAGAGACCTCGGGCGATCTCGAAGGTCGCTTCACCACAGACGCTCAACAGGACGTCCCTCATCCGGTCGTCGTCCGTAATTAAGTTGGCCCACAAGTAGCAGTCGACTCGCTCGGTATACGTCTCCCACCTCTCGGGGTGATCTGGGTTGAACTTGGCAAGATGGCCCATTGTTACACTAGTGTTCGCCATGGGGGCGGCGGGCATCTCAGTTCTTGCGGTTCTGTGTCTTCCTCGTCTTCAGCTAGGTCAGGTTCCCCTAGAGGATGCCTTCCTAGCTAGATCCCACCTTCGTCGCCAGTGTAATGTACTCGGAGATGAGACGTGTTGAAGACAGCATGCTTTATTAGTTGGTACATTACAACAAGATGGGGCAATGCGGGCCGGGACCCGCTTTATATACACACTACCTGGAACGGCCCCTTCGTTGGCCCAGACCAATCCTGGCCAGTCAAACTTCCCGCCACAGGTCTTGATTGGCGGGGTACCTTCGCGCGCTGTGTTGAGTGACCAGGGGATTCCCCCTGGTCGCCTCTGCTGCATGGCGTGCAGTGCTTAACTGAAGCACGATACACTACAGAAGAGTTCCTTTATGAATATTGGAAGCCATAAGTTTGGACGATCAAGAAGAATGTGGAAAATATAGGAACTTTTCTCATGAATCTGCATTTGGAGCACCAGCACTTTAATTCAGCCCATCGGAACGGGTGAATCGTCTTAGTTTTAAAAGTCGGAAATTGACGCGATGAAATGGACTTGAATTAATGAACATTGTAGTTGGTAGATATTTGTGATTGAAGTATAGTTGTAATAAATTTTTGATATCTAAAATGTTAGTATTATATTGCTTTAAGTATGTGATTGCAATAAAAAAGGCCAACGCCATGCTGGGTATTATTAGGAAGGGAATTGAAAACAAATCAGTCAGTATCATAATGCCCCTGTATAAATCGATGGTGCGGTCTCATTTGGAATACTGTGTGCAGTTCTGGTCACCGCACCTCAAAAAGGATATTATAGCATTGGAAAAAGTGCAGAAAAGGGCAACTAGAATGATTACAGGTTTGGAACACTTTCCCTATGAAGAAAGGTTAAAACGCTGTAGCTTGGAGAAACGTCGACTGTGGGGTGACATGATAGAGGTTTACAAGATTATGCATGGGATGGAGAAGGTAGAGAAAGAAGTACTTTTCTCCCTTTCTCACAATACAAGAACTCGTGGGCATTCAATGAAATTGCTGAGTAGTCGGGTTAGAACGGATAAAAGGAGGTACTTCTTCACCCAAAGGGTGATTAGCATGTAGAATTCACTGCCACAGAAGGTGGTGGCGGCTACAAGCATAGCCAGCTTCAAGAGGGGGTTAGATAAAAATATGGAGCAGAGGTCCATCAGTGGCTATTAGCCACAGTGTGTGTGTGTGTGTGTGTGTATACACATAAAAAAAATTTGGCCACTGTGTGATACAGAGTGTTGGACTGGATGGGCCATTGGCCTGATCCACCATGGCTTCTCTTATGTTCTTATTTGAAATATAGTCACTAAGTTTTTGTATAGAACTTCTTTCATTATTTGTTTCACAGTTTTTTCTTTTGTTTCTGCCTTGTCTTTGCAGACCGAAGAAGAAATCAAAGCTGTAAAGAAAATGTAGAGTGGATTTTCCATTCAAGTCTCTGGGCACAGAGAAAGAAATACTTTTCTCCCTTTCTCACAATACAAGAACTCGTGGGCATTCGATGAAATTGCTGAGCAGACAGGTTAAAACGGATAAAAGGAAGTACTTCTTCACCCAAAGGGTGATTAACATGTGGAATTCACTGCCACAGGAGGTGGTGGCGTCCACAAGCATAGCCACCTTCAAGAAGGGGTTAGATAAAAATATGGAGCAGAGGTCCATCAGTGGCTATTAGCCACAGTGTGTGTGTGTATGTATATATATATATATATATATATATATTTGGCCGCTGTGTGACACAGAATGTTGGACTGGATGGGCCATTGGCCTGATCTAACATGGCTTCTCTTATGTTCTTATGTTCACTCCACATTTTCCTTGCAGCTTTGCACTGAAATATGTTTCAATGGCATGGAGTTCAGTTTAACTTCCCAGAATTCCTATGGACAGCTGAAGCTTCCTGGAGTTGTATCCTTGCAAATAAAGTGTTGATGCTTTGAGCCAGCTTTGCCTCTGCTCAATGGATGTGAGAACTGGTGCCTAGTGAGTACTCTAACTTGAGAACCCACAGCCAAAGGGAGATTACATTGGAGGGCCACTGCCAATCTGAGTAGGCTTGGGAAAGGGGGAGAATCTTGCAATGCCCTGCCATTTCATGTTTTCCCAAGCTGAGAGTATTTTATATTTTTTTGTTTCTGCTGTGATCCTTGTGCTTTTTCTTGATGGTTTATTTTTAAAATTGCATTGCAAGATCCCACTATTCCCCCACCTTTCCATTTTAAACAAAATATTGCAGGAGTTTTAAGCATGTTTGTATTTTAAGTTAAAAATAGTGTCTTTAATTGTGTTTGTCTGTGTCTTTTATAAAGTTTATATCTCTGCTATCTGCCATCACGTTTTATGACACGCATGGCTCAGCCCCACAAAGTCGCATTTATGTCAGATCCGGCCTTCTTAACAAACGAATTCGACACCCGTGCCCTATGGCCTAGGGAACATTCCCTAAAAGGAATAAAATCTTTTGGAAACAATTAAATGCCCTCCAAAAGTGAGGGAAAGAAATGCTCACCATAGGACAGGGTCAGGGAAATAGCAGCGACAGAGGTTTGGAAAATCTGGATTCTCCCACCCACACAGCAGCCACCCACACTTCACTGCAATCCTTTCCAAAGCCCTTGTGGGAACTCGGTTTGAGTAAGCTGGGAAAACCCAGAAGGTGCCTGAATGCAGTGGAGAAGCAGGGACAAAATCTGCTACACTTTGAACTAGGGGCAGAGCTAGAACTGACAGAAATATATTTGGTACTTAATTCATATTGCTTCCCACCAAATGCTGCAAAAATTAATGCCTGTTCTGGCACTGGGGGTTTTGCTGCCCCAGATTGCCGCCCCACCCTCATCCCATGGGGGGGTCTTTAAAAGGGGGGAGGGGGCTGCTTCTGCATGCTCCCCCCCTTCCATTTAAAGAAGACCCACCTATCGGGTATTTAAATGGTGGGGAGGAGGTCATGGCGGCACCGGCTCTTTCCTCCACCCAAGTCCCAGGCGGGTGAAAGAGGTGGCACTGGGCTACTACCTGGGTCTCGGGCTGCCTTCTCTTGCAGGGGAGGCCACCAGGGAGCGAAGCCGAACCACCTCTGTCCTCTGCCCGGGTCTCAGCCCTGCGAAAAGGCGGCACTGCGCTGGCTAGTGAGTGAGGAGGGGTCGCCTAACAGCAGCCCTGTAGGCCATGTGGCGCCCTAGGCAGCTACCTATGCGGCATACTCCCACAAGCCGGCCATTATTATGTTCTCCCTTTCTAGCTTAACATAGCCTCCCTTTGTCCAGCAGAAAATGAATCACTTGAAAGTCTCTGTGAACCAACAGTGCCTGTGACCTTGGAGGGCTAGGCACTCCGCTCTCAGGATGGAAAGAAACATAACAAATTGCAGACATAACAGACCAGTGTGAGAACAGGAAGATATTCACAAATCAGGACCCAAAGGTTACTCAGGTTACATAGAAGTACTCCCCCCGCCCCTTTCCAGGAACATGGCAAGAGGCACTCTTGACACTCTTCTGGACTGGAGTTACCAACACTGAGATATTGAACATCTGGCATGATCTACCCTGGGCAGGGAAACCTGATGCCCCAATAGCCACCTTTGCTGGGAGAACAGCAAGACTTTTCTTATGGAGCTCAGTCAAGCTCTTGCCCAGCAGCCATTCTCCCATCGTTTCAATATGGCAGCAAGTAGGTGAAAAGAGGCAGTTCATCTCCTCAGAGTTCACCTTTTCTTTCACCCTTACCGACATCCTCGGAGCAAGAAGGAACTGGCTGTGGCAGGAAGGGTAAGATTTTGAGGAAGAGTGTTCTGTAGTGCTATCTCTGAGAACACCAAGTTGAAGAACACAAATTGTAAGGTGAAGCTTTTTAGTTTAGAAATAATTGGTTGGTGTATGAAGAAAAATGTACCTTTCTGCATGCGAAGCCCAAAATCCAGAGCGTCTGAGGAAGCAAAGGAACATAAAGTGAGCAGCAAGCCCTTCTGCTTATTACAAATCTTGCGACAAAAATAACAGCTAATAATACTATTTTCTTTTTGGGAGGGTAGGCGGCATAATATAGCTCAATGCTGTCAAATCGTGGAAGCTAAACTGGGTCAGTACTTGGATTGACCAAAGAACACTGCAGAGGAAGGAAATAGCAAACAGCCTGTTTCTCACTTGCCTTGAACACTCTTGAAGGGGTTGCCAGAAGTCATTTGTGACTTGATGGCACATAGGTACATATCTTTTCTGAGTTACAGCTAAAGGGTCAAGTAAAAGCTATTTTTTTTTGGGGGGGGGGGGATTGTGTACAAACTTTCAAAATTCTTTTCACTAGTCACTGGAGTTACTTGGGATTCATGTAATAGAAAGTATGCTAAGGACTGCAGCCCAAGGGTCCAATCTGGCTAAATTGAGGACACTTCTAGACCGAGGTTCTGCAGTGCCATCCTGAGCAGAGTTACACCCTTCAAACTCACTGATTTCAATGGGCTTTGAAGGGTGTTTCTCTAAAGACAGCACTGTCGGTCCCCTTGAGACCATTCTGTGGGCTCTACTAGGATATAGTCACACAAACACACAATCAAAGGGACCAGTTTTGATAAGTCTGATTTGTCACAGACACATTGCAAAGAGAAGGGGGGGGGGGGGTGTCCCTGAAATTGATCCAGTGGCTGTTTCATTAAAAATAGATGCCCTAAAGAGCAGTTTCCCTCCCTGTCATTTTAGGTGCATGTTTGACCATCTACCTCACCATGTGCCCTTGCATGGTCGCAGTAATGATTAGAGATCAACAACATAATATAATCTCGAGAAGTCCATGTAATGCAATTCTGAGCTGAAGTTATGGCAGAATTCTGATCAGAAAACTTTCCATGGTGAACTAAAATGGCCTTCTGAACTGATACATAAACTCCCCATGTTCCTGGGTCTGTTAATGATACAGCCAGCCTGGAACATACTAAAACACATCTGGCCCACTCTAATGTCCAGTCTGAAACTCCAGCAGTGTTTCTTCATTACCTTTGAGTTGCTTCTTGATGCTCTTCAAAAGGAGATTTAAATCTGAGAAGTCCGAGATGTGCCACTTCAGTGCAAGTGGAATAGCCACTGGATTCTCAAACGACTCCTTGTCTTCATACCTGGAGAAAATCCCATTAGGGTACCATCCATGCCATTCAGAATCTCCCTCCCTCCCCTCCGCCCCAAGTGGGTCAGAGAAGCAGAGGAAGGAACTGGCAGAAAGCCAAGAGAAACAGGCTGATGCTGAAAGCACTGGAAGGTGGGCGGGCTCTTGAAGAGGAATGCACAGCTCCTGCTTTGTTAAGAACTGGGGGCTACACTAAGCCTATTGGTCACTGTGACCAGAATTACTAAGTACTCATTACATTTATTATAATAAAGACAGGTAGATCAAAGATTACATATCACAGACAGACACACAAAAGGGCAAAATCCTTTCTCTGAAAAAATTCCTCAATGATGGTCCAGATTCCAGTGTGGACTTCAATACCATGAAGCAAGTTGCAATTTCTTGAATCTCATGAAAAGTATCATTAGGATGCTCTGTATTCTCAGTGCTGGGGGGGGGGGGGCAACAGTGGGAGGGCTTCTAATGTCCTGGCCCCACTGCTGGACCTCCTGATGGTACTTGGGTTTTTTGGCCGCTGTGTGACACAGAGTGTTGGACTGGATGGGCCACTGGCCTGATCCAACATGGCTTCTCTTATGTTCTTATATTCTTCACAGGCTGCCCAGTTCAATCCCAGGATTAAGAAGGTTAATGTTAAAGATCCACTTACCTCTGCAATGTGCTTCTGACATCCTAAAGAAAGAAGGCAGAGGGTGAGAAGAAGAGAGAGACCTTCAGAGTAGGGTGTGTCGTGTTCTCCTTGTGGACTTTCCCCCTCTTCCCTGCAGCCTTGCAACATGGTTCAGCAATGAAAGGAAAGAGAGGAGAGAGGGTCTGTCTGGGCATAAGTGCCATCACATCTGCACAGACATGCTAGACAGACAGCAGTGCCCAGAACAGCTGTGTGGATGCTGTTCCTGTAACCATATGCCGTTGCCATTGTGTGTCGGTGTGCATTTTATATATGTGACATTCCCCACACCACACCGCCCCTAGACATCCTCCTTTTAAAATGGGTTGTGAAAAGTCTTGCATGTGATCCACCTTCTTGGTTCGTGGTGTTGTGAAAGTTACCCAGAAACCATGGGGTTCCTCAGACTGTTGGTTGAAACACAAACACACTTTGGCTTCCAGTGGCTGCAGCCTATCAGGGAGGGGCAGGGGCTGTGGGGGAATGTATTTCCAGGGAGTGTTGTTTTGCAGGGCCCTGGGATTGTCCAGTCTGCCGCTGGCTGGAGGTGGAAAGGGGCAGAGGGGAAAGTGGCCCTGGTGCAGAGGTGAAAACTTGCTAGCGACATAAACTGGGCTGGTTTGCTTTTGCTTTTCTGCTAAACAGAGGGGATTTGGAGCCATCCTTCTCCCCAAGGGGACTCTGCCTGTTTCTGCCACACTCTCACCTGCAGGAGATCACTGGCCGGCTGCTGACATTTCTCCTCCATCTTCCGGATGAGGCTTTCCAGAGAAGAGAGCTCCTCAGAGATTCTGTTCAGATGCCGGTCCCTGTTTCTCACCACCTCCTTCTCCACCTCTTCCATCTGCGCCAGCAAAAAATTCTTTTGTTTCTCCAGAATTGTGTGCAATTGCCTGAACTTGGCTACTGTCTCTTGCTTCTCTTCTTTGGTTTGTTTCTGAGATGGAAAGAGAAGAAAAGCAGGCCAGCATCAGGAAGACAGCTGGTCTCTGCAGTGGGAAGAGACGCTTGAGGAGGTTCCTATCCCATCCTATCCCGGAGGGGTTCTTTCAGCCACAGAGGATTCAGTCTGCAGCAGAAAACCCAGAAAGTAGAAGGGGCTTCTTGAGTCCATTTGTTCCCTCACTAAACAGCCTCCACAGGTTGACTTCCCCAGTTCCCATCGGGGGATGAGACATGATGGTTGAGTAGAAACACTGTTGGAACTCAGTCCTAAAATGGCTGACTGACTCCATCTTAGGTAATAGTAATGTTGTTTCTGCAATGTCATGCTGAGTCATGCTGCATCATGGCCCAGCTGTTACATGTTACTGAGGTAAGGTGGAATGACCTCACCTGTAATTAGGCTTTGTGCTGACTCACAGAGCTGATGCAACTTCTGGTGAAGCTTGCGTGATTGATATGTGTATTTAGGGAAGCTCAGTGAGCTTGCTCAGTCTGCCTGTAAGGATTGTGGGTACTGTGAGCCTCACTGTCTGGGTGGCAGCAAACACTGCTGGTGTTGGATCCTATGCTACTGTGCTTGATCGTGCTGTGTATACTTACTGGTGTATACTGTTATCTACTGGAGTGTGTACTGATTACTGTGTATGACCTTGGCCTGGCAACGACTCTAAATATTGGATATTGTTCTGGTAAATATATTCTACCATTGCATACAATTGTCTCTCTTGTCTATTAATTCCTGTGTTTGCCTGTCCCTCTCCTTCAGTGTCTTCTGCTGCGTGCAAAATTCTCTAACAAACACCACAGAGGGCAAAAGTGCTGAGAAGCCCCCTCCCCTCGCTTGGTCTCCTAACCTTAACTGCATCTTCCCTGGCTGCATTGTGGGCAAGAGAAATTTGTGGGGGATGGGGCGGGAATGTACATACTACTGAATATCCCAAGTATGCCCCCCCCTAGAATCAGCAGTGGCTGAACCCCACTTTCAGTTGGCCTTCATCCAGCCCTGCATTAGACTCTCCTGAGGTCTCAGTCTCCCTCCCCAAATCTCCAGAAGTTTCCCAACCTGGATCTGGCAAACCTATCCCCCCATCCCCCACTGGTGCCAAGGGGAGACCCGGCAACCGTCCTTCTAAATTGAAAGTGGGGGCAGCCTCGTGGGTTGATTTTTCTGCTGTTTGGACTTACGAGCAGGTCTTGGCTTTCCTTCTCCACATCTCCTTTATACGCCACAATTCTCTCTCTCTCCTTCTTCAGAATCTCCAGATGGTTGCAGAACTGATCCTGGGGGGAGGGGGGGATCACAGTTGAAATGTGTTCTTTTAACGGTTTACTCCATGCTCTTCCCTCCTGGCCACCATTACACATTTATTTAAATCCATATATATAACCATGTTAGTTAAAAAAAAAATCAAAATCCAGCATGCTATTCCATCAGGAGAGCCTGTGTGCAGTAACACTTAAAGTGCTGGACTAAGATCTGGGAAATCCAGGTTTGAACCCCCAGTCCTGCCCTGGAAGCTTGATGGGTGACCTTGGACCAGTCTCATGGCTCTCAGCCTACCCCTGACCTGGTTAGTCCCAAGATAGCCTGATAAGCAGGGCCGACCTGGAGGCAGGCAGTGGCAGGCAAACCACCTCCCAACCTCTCTTGCCTTGAAAAGCTTACAGGGTGTCCATAAGTCAGCTGTGACCTGACAGGAAAACAAAATTCTGTCACGCCACTCATGTTCTGAGCAGGCACTTAGGTGGGCTTCTGTTCTCCTTTTTGAAACCCAAGACCTGACAATCTTAAACATTTACAAGACATTTTTGAGAGCTAGGAGTCTGCCTTTGTACTAATTTTAACTAACTAGCTAGCCAAAGCATCACACATCTTTAAACAAATGAAGGGTCCAATGTAATATCCTTTCTGATGTGACTCATCATACTGGATGTTAAGAAGCACACTATGCCCAAAGAAGCTGCCCCCGTCCTTCATAGTTTCCAAAGGACTATGTCAAGCCAGATCATCTCTGCAGGAGAAACTGAGGGGAGGGGCCACAATTCTGCAAGCCTAGTAGAACCAAAGCAATGTACAGAGTACCCAGCAGTACTAGTGCAATCAGAGTGCCCAGCAGAACCCAGTGCCGTTGTGGCAATGCCAGCTGATGTCAAGCACAGAATCACAGTCCAAGAAGGGGGGGATGGAACCTCAGCAGCACTAGTGCAAATGTGCCCAGCAAACCCAGTGCCATTCATAATATCAGCATAAGTTTTCCACTACATTGCTCTTAAATACATTCTGTCGCCAAACAGGATAGTGATGAAAAGGTCTTGAGGTCAAGAAGTGAAAATAAAGGGGGAGGGGAACATGGAAAAATTAGGTGAAGGGAGACAGAAAACATGAATGAGAAGTGTGTGGAAAGGGTGTGTGTGTTTATCTTACTGCATGTCATGGGCTCTGACAAGGGGACTGGTCAGGCAAAGCCGACAGGGTTAGCAGACCCAACGGAGCCGACAGCTGACCCCTCTCACAACTTGACTGATTCACTGCCGCTGCCCGCAGGGTTCTCAACACCTGGCTGTACAGCTGACGAGGACCAACAACAGGTAGACACACATCCCAGTTCACCACATTGCCTTGCTCGAGTACGGGAAAGGCTCCGTCAGGACTGAAGGAAAGAGGCCAAACTGCGGGCAAGATGTTCTCTCAGCCCAGAGTTTTAGCAGACGCCAGGCAGGCCCCGCTGCCTGCTAATTGGAAACAGCAGCAGCGGGCTATCTAAGCTCCTGCTTCGAGTTGCATGCTCTGTTGAAGCAACAAGTCCATCCGGTGACTTGCGACTACTCCAGCTCCCGTTCCTTGGCTCTGTTCCTGCTCTGACTTCCCGGTTTCCTGACTTCTGGATTGTACGATCCTGCTTTAAAACTGCAATTCGGACTCAGCTACTGGTTCCTTCAACACTCCTCTGGTTCTGACTTGGACTGGACTCGGACTTCCCCCTTGCCTGCTCTCCAGCGTGTGACACTGCAATACCAGAACTACTGCTTTGCAAGATCTGGCTGAGCTGGGTGCAAGGAAAGGAAGAGATAAAAACTAGACTGTTGGAGAAAATGAGCTGCAGGCTGGCTACACATGGGCCTCCACAGAGACCAATGTATCAAGAGGCCTCTCCTGTAAATACAGTGCCCTCATATTCTCACACACATGATGCCAGACAGGAAAGTGTGCATCTCCACTTGAAATGGTAACCATTGATGTGAAAGACCTCCACCCGAGTCCTTGGAGAAGCACAACTAGTCAGAGTGGGCCTGGACATGTGTAGCTTCCTACCCCCACCCCCACCCCACCGCCAATACTGTCCTTCTGATCTTCATTGCTTCTTCACAGCTAGGATGTGCAAATGAGAGACACACACAGAAAGGTTCCAAACCTGCACACATTCTCCCCCACCCCTCAGGTAGAAGCACATTGCAGAGGTAAGTGGATCTTTAACATTAACCATTTGTGGAAGGGAAGTACTCTCTAGATTAAGTTTCTTTCTCTTCTTTTGACTGCAACCTGAATGTGAATCTACTTGAATAAATGTAAGTTTACTTTTTTTGCCATATACTTCTTGGGAGATGCATTTACTGCACTCTGCATCCCATTCTGTCTGGGCAATCTCTGCTACATTAACCAAATATCCCCATAATGAGTACCCCTAATATCTAGCTGTTGCCTTTTCCCTCGCTCCACCCATTTTTATTCATCCTTTGACTATTGTTCCCTCCCTCTGCCTTTCCTCTTCTAAAACGTCAAACAAATCTTCGAGTCTTCTTGTCGCTATATCTCGTTGCTCTGCAAAGACTGGCACGGAAGAGTGTACCTTACTAAGCAGAGTAAATAAATCTTTATAACTTGTAGTAATAAAACCACCTTGATTAAACAGAAAAAGTGGGTTGGTCTTAATTTTGTTCTCAGTATGGCCGAAACACTCATCATAAAAAGGAGAAAAACCACAATTGGTATCTTCAATCTCCTTACAGTCGGAAGCACCAGCCCTGGAGGGAGAACTCCTCATCCGCTATGCTGGGAGGAAAGCGCCTCTTCTCCAGAGAATGATGGAATTCCACCAGCAAGGATCCAGATGAGTTCCTACCTTGTATTTCTGAGCAGCCACTTCCAGGGGAAGTATTGTGTGTCCTTGGTGTTCTGGGGATCGCTCACAGACAACACACAGCAATTTTTCCTCCTTTTTGCAGAAGAAGTGGAGTTTTTCCTGGTGTCTCAAGCAAAGACCTTTTCTTGAACTTCGTGGCACCAGTTTAATTTTTTCAACTAGGTTTGCCAGCTGCCAGTTTCGGCGGAAAGCCCCTTTCTGGAACTTGAATTTGCAAACAGGACACTCCAAGTCTCCCAGAGTCTCCCATTTCTCACAGTAGTCAGTGATGCAGGCCTGGCAGAAGCTGTGCCCACAGTCCAGGACCACGGGGTCCGTAAGGCACTCCAGGCAGATGGGGCAGTTGGCCTCCTGCTCTATCTCTGTGGATGGTGGAGCTGAGGCCATGAGGGCTGGATTCTCAGTGGCTTGGGTGATAGGAAGGGCAGCAGCTTGTCAGATCTGTAAAAGGGCAACATAAGAACAAGAACATAAGAGAAGCCATGTTGGATCAGGCCAATGGCCCCTCCAGTCCAACACTCTGTGTCACACAGTGGCAAAAAAACCAAACCCAGGTGCCATCAGGAGGTCCATCAGTAGGGCCAGAACACTAGAAAAGCTCCCAACTGTTGTTCCCCCCAAGTATCAAGAATACAGAGCATCCCTGCCCCAGACAGAGAGTTCCAACAATACGGTGTGGCTAATAGCCACTGATGGACCTCTGCTCCATATGTTTATCCAATCCCCTCTTGAAGCTATCTATGCTTGTAGCTGGCACTACCTCCTGTGGCAGTGAATTCCATGTGTTAATCACCCTTATAAGAACATAAGAGAACAGGAATGACCTAGAAAGAAGGCTTTGCATTTTAGTCTATTGCTATGTTGGGTTTGTTTTTAAATAGGTTTTATTGTTACTGCTGACACTATGTAAGTTGTCCACTGCCTAAAGAGTCTTAAAGTTGAGACCAGTGTTCCCTCTAAGCTGAGTGAGTGTGAGCTAGCTCACAGTTTTTCAGACCTCCGGCTCACACATTTTTCTCTTAGCTCAGAAAAAATGGCCCCAGAGCAAACCAATTTATGCAGTAGATAAATCATTTGCTCACAACTTTAACATCAGTAGCTTACAAAGTTGAATATTTGCTCACAAGACTCCACAGCTGGTTGCATAAAAAGGTAAAGGTAGTCCCCTGGGTAAACACCAGTCGTTTTTGACTCTGGGGTGACATTGTATCACAAAGTTTTCATGGCAAACTTTTTTAACGGGGTAGCTTGCAATTGCCTTCCCCAGTCATCTACACTCCCCCCCTCCAGCAAGCTGGGAACTCATTTGACTGACCTCGGAAGGATGGAAGGCTGAGTCAACCTTGAGCCGGCTACCTGAACCAGCTTCCGCCAGGATCGAACTCAGGGCATGAGCAGAACTTAGGACTTCAGTAGTGCAGCTTTACCACTCTGCACCATGGGGCTGCTTTCCTGGTGGCAAACACATCTTTAAACAAATGAAGGGTCCATGTAATATCCTTTCTGATGTGACTCAGACTTCCTGGAACTTTATTCCCCGGGAGAGCCACCTGGCCACACTTTCAGCTCATTTTTGCTGGCAGGTAAAGAACTTCCTGTGCCAAAGAGGTTTCCTACAACCAGAAACTGCTGGCTGCCAGGAGCCTTTTCAGAAGAAGGTAGACATTGCTGTGGATTTTAGCTATATCAAGATTTTAGTCTGTTTTTATTTATCACACAATGTTCTTTTAATTTAGCGACTTAAGGGTTTTTTTTTTAAAAAAAATTAGCACCTAAACTGTTCATTAATGAAAAAAGAACACGCATCTTACAATATATACAAAAACTTCCATGAAATCTAGCAGAAAACTCTCACAAAATCTATATCTCTACAAAAAATAAAATCTTAATGGCAGTTCAGCACTTCTTCTCTTGATTCCGTTGTAGGAAACAACCCATGCCAGCATCTTATTAAAGGAAACCACCATTGAATAAACCATTTCTGTGCCTCTGTCTTCTTTACATAGTCGTCTTCTTCTTTTTTTTTTTTTAAGTTTTTACAGGTTTTATTTACAAGGAAAAAACAAAACAACAACAATACAAAATAACAACATAGCAATCAACATTAACAAATTACATTCCAAACTCCCCAATCATACAAGGAGCATTCGGAGTCTATCAAATTATCATCTCTATTACTCCAATTCTACACCTTTATCTTTTACCCATAAATAAACTGGATTCCACGTCTGATTACATTTTTGCATATTACCCTCTTGTAATCTTGTGGTCAACATATCCATTTCTGCGGCTTCTAATAATTTTGCAATAAATTCTTCCCTGTTTGGTATTGTCGATGTCTTCCAATATTTAGCATAAAGAATTCTTGCTATGGTGACTATATGCAGTAATACTTTACTGGTGGTCTTAGGAAGATTATTTCTACAAATACCTAAGAGATACAATTCTGGTGTATGGGGCAGGTTAATTTTGAGGATTTTTTTGATCCATGTGTTGATCAAAGCCCAATATTTTTTAGCATGGTCACATTGCCACCATATGTGATACATGGATCCTTTAATTTTTTTACACTTCCAACATTTGTTGGTATATTCAGGATATATCTTTGCTAGTCGAGCCGGAGTAAGGTACCAGCGATATACCATTTTATACAAATTCTCTTTATAAACTGCAGATCTTGTCAATTTAAGGTTTTGTTTCCATATTTTATCCCACTCTTCTAATTCTATATTATAGCCAAAATCTTTTAACCAGGATATCCAAGCCTCTTTCACTACATCCTGCATTTTATCTTGAAGCAACCATTTATACACATTAGAAATAAGTTTTTGATTCATTTGCAGTAATCGGTCTAACTCATTTAGTTTTGATTTTTTCGGGAAGCCTTTCTCTTTGTCTATTCGATATTTGGATTTTACTTGGCATTGCAGCCACCAATCTAATTTACCAATTTCCTCCAGATTCAGGTTATTTTGGTTATCTAATAAGTCTCTATATGCATTGAGGTTTTCCCACCTAAATAAATTCGGGTGTGTGGAGGCTTCAATAGGCTATAGCCATAAGAGGGTGTATGCATACTTGCTCCTGATCTCAAGCCACACTCTTGAATAAGGATTTTCTTATTTCATGCCTTAGAAAGAGACTGCCTTTAGGTGGTTTTTGGTACCAAAGATAGCTATGCCAGCCTCTCTCTAACCCTGCTCCTTCGATGGCCAGCAACCTTTTGTTCTCTAAAATAAGCCAATCTTTAAGCCAAACAACGCAGCATGCTTTGTAATATAAGTTCCAGTCCGGGAGTGAGAAGCCTCCTCTAGATTTACAATCTTGTAGCACTTTAAGTTTAATTCTGGGTTTCTTGCCCTGCCATATAAATTCGGAAATCATTTTGTTAAGCTGATGAAAAAATGTCTTTGGTAGAATAATTGGGATCATCTGAAAAAGAAACAAAATTCTAGGCAACACATTCATTTTAATCGTTGCAACTCTACCTAGGAGTGAAATTTGTAGACCTGTCCATTTACCTAGATCGGATCGGATTTCTTTTAATGTTTTTTCATAGTTATCACAGTACAAGTCTTTTAAGTCATTTGTAAATTGTATTCCTAAATATCTTATTTTCTTTTCACATTTAAAATCAGATTTTTTTTCTAATTGTACGATTTGTTCTTTGCTCAGATTTTTTGTCAAAAATTTCGTTTTTTGCATATTAACTTTAAAGCCCGAAACTTCACTATATTGTTGTAGTCTTTCCTTCAGTTGATCAATCGATGACGTTGGTTCTTCCAGAATACAAAGTAGGTCATCCGCAAAAGCTTGTATCTTAAATTCTTCATTTTTGATTTTAGTGCCTTTGATCTTGTTATCGTCTCTTATTTTTTTTGTTAAGAATTCTAGAGTTGCGATAAATAATAGTGGAGATAAGGGACATCCTTGCCTGGTACCTTGTTCTATTTCAATTAACTCCGTTCTAGTTCCGTTAAAGTTTACTCTTGCACTCTGTTTTGTATAAATAGATCTTACTAATTGAGTAAATTTGTCCCCACATCCCATCGCTATTAATGATTTTAAAATAAAGTTCCAATTAACTCTGTCAAATGCTTTTTCAGCATCGATCATTATCCCAGCAAACTGTTTCTCTGGGTGTTCTTTATAGTACTCCATCAAATTTGATAACAGTCTCACATTTTGTCTCATTAGCCTCCCTGGCACAAACCCAGTTTGATCTTCATGTACCACTGATGTAATTACCTTCTTGAGTCTGTTCGCCAGGATTGTCGCAAAGATTTTGTAATCACTGTTTAATAGTGAGATGGGTCTATAGTTTTTGATGTTAACAGAGTCAGTTCCTTCTTTATGAATTAGAGAAATGAGCGCTTCTTGCCAGGAGGGCGGGATCTCACTAGTTTCTTGGATTTCCTCTATTACATTCTTGTATGGAATTAACAAGATTTCTTCAAAGGTTTTAAAGAATTCAATAGGAAGCCCATCTGGGCCCGGAGTTCTGTTTTTGATGTTTTATTGCTTCAGCAATTTCGTGTAACGTAATCGGCTTTCCTAGATCCTCTCGTTGTTCTTCAGATATCCGATTAATTTTAACACCTTCAATATAATCTTCTTGTCTTTGATCTGGGATTTCCTGTCTTTTATATAGTCTTTGGTAAAATTTATGAATAATTATTTTCATCTGACTGTTTTGAGTTATTTCTTCATTCTTTTCATTTTCCAAAGATCTTATAATCTTTTTTTCTCTCTCTTTCTTCAATTTGTAAGCTAACCATCTACTAATTTTATTTGCATTTTCAAAGTAGGTTTGTTTTGCCCATTTCAAGTTCTTCTCCACCTCTTCTGTAAATAACATGTTCAATTGATGTTGAATAGCAAGAATCTTGAGTCTTATCTCTTTCGTATTTTTCTTCTTTTGTTGTTCCTCTTGCTCTTTCAATTTAACTACTAATTCAGTATACGATTCCATACGTTCTCTCTTTCTCCTGGCCGAGTATTGTATTGCAATCCCTCTAAAAAATGCTTTAAACGCATCCCAGACTGAATGCATCTTAGTACCTTTGTTAAGATTATAATGAAAAAATTATTTCATTTCTTTCTTTGCTATTTCTATAAACCTTGATTATTTCAAAATTTGTAGATTAAGAGTCCATCGAGGGTTTTTCTGTGTTTTTAACAAGTCTATCTGAATTGGGTTGTGATCCGCAAATGTTCTGGGTAATATATCCGCTTGGTTAAGGGACAAAATCAAATCTGCTGACAGCCAACACATATCAATTCTCGACCAACATTTGTGTGCTGGGGAGTAATGCGTGTAATCCTTCGTCAATGGGTTTTTGGTCCTCCATGCATCCACCAAATTAAATTCGTTAGCCATTTTCAAAAAGGTTTTAGGGAGAGTGCTGCGGAGTTTCCATCTTCTTTTTTTTCCCCCCTCAAACTTTTTATCTTTTTCTAACTCGAATACTGCATTGTAGTCACCTATAATACAACAGTTTTTTGAATTAAATTCCAATAATTTTTCATGTAATATCTTAAAAAATCTTTCCAAGTTCTTATTCGGCGCATATATGTTCCCCACTATCATTTTGTCGCCATTAAGTTCTATTTGAATGATTATTATTCTTCCCGACTTATCAGTGTATAAACAATTTGATTTAATGTGTCTCTGCACATAAATAGCGACTCCTTTTTTCTTTTTCTCTGGATCTGATGAGTAATACAATGTACCCAACTTTCCGTTTTGTAGATATTTAGCATCATCTTCCTTAATATGGGTTTCCTGTAGACAGATTATTTGAGAGTCTATTTTTTTTAATTGCTGGAAAAACCTTTTTCTTTTTCCTGGTTCATTTAAACCGTTAACATTGATTGAAGTTATTCGTAATCCCGTCCTTGAGTTCATTTTGATGGATCAATACTATCTAGAGTTTTCCTTAAGGCCTTTTTCGATTGAAGTCTTGTTTTGACTCCTCCTGGAATCTTCTGGGAATCTTCTTTATTTAACACCTTCAATACTTCTGCTTCTTCTGGGTCCTCTCCCGTTTCTGTTTCTGATTCACCATTATTAGAGTCAACAAATTTTCCCCAGAAGTCTTCCAGTTTGTCAATAGAGGTTATATTATACCTTCTCGTCTGGTACAAGAAAAATATCCCTTCCGGGATAAGCCATTTGAATTGTATAGAATGTTTCAATAACCAAGATGTCAGTTTACGATATTTGAATCTCTGTTGTCTTACTCCCCAAGGTACTTCTCTGAGCACTTTGATACTTGCATCCTTCCATTTTAATTCATATTCTTTTGCTTTCTTCAAAATTTTCTCACATGTTGTTGTACGGGTAAATTTGACTTGCACTTCCCTTGGTAAGTTGAATTTTCTCGTATAGTTGGAAGAGACTCTTTTAGCCCAGTCAATGTCTCTTTTTCCCTCTTCTAGTAAGTCTTCCTCATCTATAATTAGTATGTCTAGGATTTTGTTGATTATATCCTCATCTTTTTCTTCCGGGATATTTTGGAAGCGCAGTATATATGCAGCCTTCTCCATTTCCAGTTTTATTATTCTTTCTTCTAAGTCTGTTATGCACGCTTTATTCTCTCGAGCCAAGTTGGATGTATCCTTCTCTTTTTCTTCTATTTTGTCTACCTTGGCAGATAGGTTATGTATTTGCTGCATGTTGACTAACAATTGTTTTTGAAATTCTTCTACCTGTTTGTTGGTTTTTTCTATTTGTCCCATCAAATCAACTTTTATAGTCTCCAGGGCTTCCTGATTTTGTTTAAATCCTTCTGTTACAATTTGTTGTAGTTTCTCCAAAGCATCTTGGTTAACAGGTACTGAAGTCATTTTCCCCCCACCCCCTGGGGGAGTACCTTGCCCAAACGTCTTCACTTTAGTTTCCATTCCTAACTAAAGTTAACAGTTCTGTTCTCAATTCCCTGTTCCTTATTATATACTGCCCTCTTGTGGCTTCAGTTATTCTTTTCTTCAAACTCTCATTCAATTATTAAGTTATACAGTGTCATATATAATATCATATAATGTCCAATAATACCATAAGCCCATAAATATCAGTGTTAATAAATTTCCAAGTTTTTGTTTCTAATACCTTATTCAAAAGTCTAAGAATTACCCATTTATATCTCAGTTCATTTTAACCATACTAAGCACAATTCATCAATTAATCTGCCTAAAACAATTCATAACAAACCTGAATCAGTTCATTAAGTTCATTAAATTGTCATTTACACAGCTAACTCAATAATTATTACAAAAAAAAGGAAAAAATTCATTTTAACATCATTAATCACTTCTACTTATAAATCCACCACTTCACCAATTATTAATACTTTTTCCTATTATTGTGTCAGTCTTCAGCCAGTCCCTCCTGCCAACAGTGAGTACCAATTAATTACTAAACAGTATTATTAAAAATTTTAACTGTCCTTACGAGATATTTAATTTGACCACGTGAAATATCTACTTTCTTAACTCCCCAGTGAACACAGTCTAACTTTAAACAAACATAGCCCAGTTCAGTCCAGCCTTCCCTCTTTACCGTCTTCTTCTTTCTCCTTCTGCCGCTTTCTTTCTTCTTTCTTCTTTCCTCTTCCTTCCAACTACCTCCTTCTTCTACTTCCGCTATATCTGTTGTCTTTCTCAAACTGATATTATACAGTCTATAAGCCCATCTTCGATGTGGAAACAGCCGTAGTGCAATCACTACTAAAAACTGTTTCCCCACCCTTATAGAAATTTATATCCACAACTCTCTCTGTCCTTCTATCTTCCAGTTTCTTTCTCTTAACAACTCAATCTTCTGTTTTCTCTAATTCTCCGCGTTTTGTTAGGTTCATATAGTCTTAGCTTTATTCTATCTTCTTATTACGTGAAGACGCCATTTCCCCTTCTTCTGCTTCTCTAGACAGTTGAGCCGCCATTAGACCTCGTCGTCTTCCAGCCTCTGCGCCATCTACTTCATCCCCCGTCTCTTTCACTTTCAGTTCTCTCTTTTCCCTTCCTTCCCGATCTTAATTCCTCTTTCTTTCACCAAGTCCACCTTTTCAGACTATTTATCTCACTCAGTCTCTCTGTTTCCCCTCTTTTTATCTTGCTCTCACTCACCCCAAACACTCACCGGTTCTTCACATGTCCCGTCTCCGTCAGCTGCTGTCCAGTTCTCTCTCCAAACCTCCAGGCTCCACGCGCTTCAGCTTCCAGCTTAGTTTGGTAAGTTAGTCTTTAAACTTCCCAGTTGTACGCCTCTCCAGCCTCTCCTCTACTTGTTCTCAGTCAAATGCCACCCTCCAAAGCACAAAACTTTTGCTTGCCAGCGCCACGGAGTTCTATATCGCCCACAGTTCTTTTCTCAAGGCTCTCTTCGGCTCCGCGTCTGCGCCTCCGTCTTTGCCCACGTCTCTGTTCCCTTGTTCTAAAGAGCCATACCTTTTTATGTTTGAATTCGGGTATGTTTCCCGTTGGAGTTAACTTTCTGCTTTCTATTTCTTTTTGTTGGGAGTCTCTTACGGAGGTTTTCGCTCACCCCGTCTGCTCCTTATCCGGTGGCCCGGTTAGGCACCGAAGTGTTGGAGGGCATCGGCCAAAGGGACAGAATGGAGCTGAAAGAAGAGCCTCCGCTTCTCTTCCAGTCCCCAAAAGGCTCCCCGGACTATGAGGTATCCCCTGACACCTCTTAGGAGACCCTTCCCATAGGAAAGCTCTCTCAATTGCCCACCAAACAGAACTTTCCCCCAGAGCTCGGGAGATTCGTTCTGCCTCACCACGCCATTGCACCAGAAGTCCTTTACATAGTCTTCTTAAAGCATTCCTGTCTTGGGTATTAGCATAATAAACCAAATTTTGCATAACTAGAACTCAAACTTTGGCAGATTGCTACTTCCAGTTTTTAGCAAGGAGCATTCTGGCTGCCAGTGTGGAGTAGTAGTTATAAGTAGCAGACTCTAATCTGGAGTACTGGGTTTGAGTCTCCACTACTCCTCCACATGAAGCTTGCTGGGTGACCTTGGGCTAGTCACAGTTCTCTCAGCCCCTCCCATCTCACAATATGTGCCTGTTCTGGGGAAACTAAGGGAAAAGTGATTGTAAGCAGCTTTGAGGCTACTTAGGGTAAAGGAAAGTGGGGTATAAAAACAAACTCTTCTTGTTTATCTTTACAAGTAACTGCCACAGGGCATACTACTGGTTTTTAGGCAACACAGTGTGGCTAGTCTAACAAAACATTAGAAATGGCAATGGTTCTGGATCAACCGCTGCATACATTCCATTCTGAACATTTTCCCAACACTTTCTAGCAATGTGACAGTCCCACTACATATAGGAAAGTGCCCATTCTCACATCTCAGGCATCTGGGTTGACACAAGTTTTTGTTAATTCATTAGGATGCTATCCTCCAAGTGGGACCTCGGCTGCCTTGGAATTACAGCTCACCTCCAGCTACAGAGATCAGTTCCCCTGGAGAAAAAGAGGTTCCTGTCCTCCGCAGGCTCCACCCCCAAATCTCTGGGAATTTCTTAACCTTGAGCTTGCATCCCCACCCCCATCCCCACCAGTGACCTGGGAGAACCTGGCAATGCAATCTGAGGCATACTTGTGAGGAAGCAGCAGGAGCATCTTATAGGACATTTATGGAAGCCTACGAGATGGTGGTGAAGGCTGCAAAGAAAGATTTCTCTGCGGCCTCCATTGCATCTACAAGCTCTTGCCTGGCCCAATTGTTTAGGACTATTTGCTCATTATCTAAATTGCCACAAGGCAAACAAAACAGTTGGGAATTGGCTATTGGCTGTGGGGCATCTGCGAGCTACTTTGCAGACAAAGTCACAGCGCTCCACCAGGATCTCCCAACCACAATTCATATAGTAAAAGAACTTGAAGCCCCTTGCCTGTCTTCAGGTCCACTTTTGGACCGTTTCAGCCGACTCTCCCTAGAGGATGTCAACAGGATCCTGGCAGCTGCAAGGCCTAATGTTTCTCTCCTTGACCTGTGCCCATCCTGGCTGGTCAAGGCCTGTGGGAATGGTGTTGTAGGCCCTACTGGAAGAGATTATCAACTTGTCGCTTTTGTTGTGGAGCATTCCACTCTAAAAAAAATCACGGGACCCCATGGTCCTAGCCAACTACCACCCAGTTGTAAGAAAAGCCCCCTACTTTTCATACATATGGACATTGTGATCACCAGTATGGTTGCCAGGGTGCCTGGAGTTTTGACCCTCACACATCTGCTCTAAGAAGTGGACTGCTTACAGTTTCTAAGGCTTATGTGGATACTATAAGCCTCAGCTTTGCAGCTGCATTCTACATCTCTGAAGGGTGTTAGCCAGAACTACAGACGTGCTCCAGCTACTCCTTGTGTGCCCAGTCTTGGCCGCTGCAGTAAAGGAAGCCATGCCACCATGAACTGTACAAGCCAACAGTTTCCAGCCTGTTTCCATGAACCAAAGGCTAACACCACCAGAATCCATCTTGTTTTCCTGATTCCATCTCCAACATCTGCTTCAGCTTTTGCATAAGGCAATCAAGCTCATCCAGGCATGGATCCTGCCAGACCACTCAAGCCGTTGTCTAGCGAAACCCTGGACAAAGGCTCTTAAGATAGGAAAAGAGGAAGACCATCTCCTCCCTGAGCCAAGTCTTTGTCTAACCCGGGTGATACCTAGGTCAATATTTGACTCTCTATTGTCACCTTTTTAGATAAGCCCATCTAATCTTAAATGTCTCCCACCCAGTAATCACTTCTATTCTGTCACATTGGAGCCTGCCCCACGGCCTGTTTCAATCTGAAAGTTCTTTCAGGTACACAGGATCCAGGCAAGTTCATTGGTCAAAAGCAGGTACCCAATGGGGCACCACCAAGGAACTTTCTATTGGCTCTGCAATAGTCCAGCCCTCCTGGTCATTGCAGAGCCTCCCCTTTCTCCTCCCTTATACTTCCCATTCCCTGAGGGCTCAAGAGAGTCCTTATAACCTGTGGACTAGCTACCCACAGGTGTGCATCTAGCAGTACCCCAGTTCCGCTGTCTAGATCCATCCCCAATTCTGGCCACAGTTTTGGGTCCATTTCCCCCGTCCTCTTTTGTCGCCATTGGAGCCTTCCTCAAAGACTACGATAGGTTATATTACCCTGTGTGTCTACCCTTATATGTTCCCCTATCGATCTATCTATATTTCCTAGGACTGTGTGTATGTATGATTGTATGTGTATTTTTATCTTGTATGGAAGACTATATTTTTCTTAATAAATTACAATTGGTTTACTAAATTAGAGTCCCATTATTTAAGCATCACTTTTCTGGACGTGTATTCTTGTATACATTGGTAAAAGATTCCTAGTGAGCCAGGTGCCCACCTAACTAATTCCCCAACCTCATTTTTAGGGCATTTAGGCTTACACAGTTTCCTGAGCTAAGACAAAAATGTGTGAGCCAGAGGCTAAAAAACAGTGAGCTAGCTCACCCTAACTCAGCTTAGAGAGAACACTGGTCCCAATTCATATTAGGTTCCCATATGCTTGAGAAATAAGCTTCCTTGGAAATGATGAATGGAAGAGGTAGCTGGTGAATTGTCCTCTTGCTATGCAGCACTTGAGCTTGACCAGGGGTGGCCAAATTTGCTTAACAAAGGAGCCACATAGAATAAATGTCAGATGTTTGAGAGCTGCAAGACACAAACATCAGATATTTGAGAAGGAAGGAAGGAAAGCAAATAGACAGAGGGAGGGGGAAAGAAAGCAACTGTAACTTTAAATGCATTCTCCAAGCCAGCCAATGGGGTTGGGGGGGGGGGCTTCTAGACCCACACAATATGTGTGAAAGAGCCACATGTGGCTCCCGAGCCACAGTTCGGCCACCTCTGCACTAGACCAAGTGGGTTCAGTGAATGAGACACAGCTTTGGATATTCTTGTATACATTGGTAAAAGATTCCTAGTGAGCCAGGTGCCCACCTAACTAATTCCCCAACCTAATTTTTAGGGCATTTAGGCTTACACAGTTTCCTGAGCTAAGACAAAAATGTGTGAGCCAGAGGCTAAAAAACAGTGAGCCCCTTCACAAGTCCCCTGTTCATAACAGGCCCGTAGCTACGAGGGGGCCTGTGGGGGCACAGCCCCCCGACTTCTGGGTGAGGCCCCCTGACTTGGGGCCCCCAAACAGCCCCCGGGGCCTCTGCTGCATCCTGGGGAGTAGGGCAGGGGGCAGAAGCAGTCCCCAGCCTCCCCCTCCAGTTAAAAGAGCTGCAGGCTGATCAGCTGATCAGCAGGCCCTTTAACCCAGCACAGGATTCAACTGCTCCATAGCTATTGGTGCTCCTGGCTTGACTGGTGACGAGGAGTGGGGTGACCTTGGACTCCATGGAGCAGACCCTGCCAGCTGCCTGTTGTCAGCCAGCTGCGACGCGAGGCGGCTGGGAGCCTCTATAAATTTTAGCAGCATTTCAGCATGTAAAAGCTTTCCCGCCACGCGCACACACACATCCTGGTAAGTAAAGGTTCCCATGTGACTGCAAAACTTCCCCCTTCTGCTGTGTATCTGAAGCTCTTCATGTCCTTTGTAATTCACAAGGTAAAACTCGCTCCCTCCCCCCCACACAGGGAAAGAGCCTTCCCCCGCTTCCTTCCTTGGTCTCTCTAGCAAGCCATTTATTTAGCTCCAGCTCCACAAGGCTGGTTCCTTCCTACCAAAAGAATGACTCAATGTATATTTAAATAACAAGACACCCTGTATGTGTGTTCACTGTAACTTGTGAACAGGACTTGTGTGTGTGCATGTGTGTTGGGGGGAGGGGAGGAAGGCTGGCAATATGTTTTCAATATAGTTTGGGTAGCAGAACTGTGATATATGAGCTTTAATTCATAGAGTTAACAACTCTAGCTGATAAATTCCTGGATATTTTTGGTGGATCCTGAGGAGGGCAGGGAGCTCAGTGGCATGTAAAGTCCACATCCCCCCCCCCCCACCTCCAAAAAAAGCCATTCTGTACAGGGGAAATTATCTCTGTAGTCCAGAGAACAGTTGTGATTCTGGGTGATCTCCAGGCCCCACCAGGAGGTTGGTAGCCCAATATCTTGGGAGTAAACCCACTGAATAAGAGGACTGAAGATAGTTCTGCTTTCCATTGCTTCAGGTGACCATCCTGTAGTTTGCTTTAATTTTCACACACACACACCCGCCCTCCCAACTTTGTTATTCCAAGGAGGTCTCCCATCCAAATACTTGCCAGAGCAATGTAAAGTTTTTGAAAATTGGTTATCAGTGTGTGTGTGGGGGGGGGGAGGCAGTAGGGAGTTTGAGTGTTCTGGGAACAGAAACAGATTTGGGTGGGTAGCAGCGTTGGTCTGAAGTAATAGAACAAAAATTGAGTCTGGTGACTCCTTTAAGGCCAACAAAGTTTAATCCTGGCTGTGTGGGGCACCAGCCAGTGTGATGGTAGGTCAGGTGGCCATGAGAGCGGCTATGGGTTGGGCCCGTTGAGTGCCCCCCCCACAAAAAAAATCAAAGGCCCCCTGACCTTCCAAATCCTGGCTACGGGGCTGGTTCATAACCCCTCCAAGGCTGTACTCCCTCCTCTCCCTGAATCCTCTCTTGACCTGTGCATCCACTGCCAACTCCCCATCCTCTGACGTCCAGTTTGCCTTTTAGACATCCTTCAGCCCTCAAGGCACCATTTCTTAGCTGAATGTCTATCCCCAACTCAGAGACAAGATCAATGGCATTCACTGGTAGAGGGCTCCAAGCACAGCCGTTGTAAGTAGAAGCTGAATCTCCTCGTTCTCTCTCCACCCACCACCAGGATGGCTTCTCCTCCATTATGCAAGAATTACCTGCTGGTTGTCTCACCTCAGAATCACTGGACGGGCACAACGGTCTCCCCCTTGCTTGGGAGCTCTCTCAGGCTTCATATGTCCATGGAGAGTCAATGATCCGAGGTCCCCTTGGCAGCTGGCACCCCACACTCCCGTGGTGTTTGTTGCCGCCCTTCACTTCTTCAGGGAGCAAGAGCTAGAAAATGCACTTTGATTTCTAACACTGCAATAAACACACCAGCAGTCAAACAAAGCAGAAATAATATTGTATTTCAGATGCAATATCTATTAGGACAAATTTATGATTCCAAAGTCCATTTGAATTCTAAAGTCCAAACCATGCTTGCATTTCATCTCCATCTGACTCCACATTTTCTTCTTTTGAACATGTCGGGTATGTGCAGGCCGCCCAAACAGCCCTGATGTGCATTTAGATCTCAGCAGGTTTAAAAGAACCTTGGAGACTGCTTCTGTTTCTGATGGTGCACAAGTGTGCCTCTACATCTCAGCTGGAGGAAAGCTCATGGGCAGGGCAAGCAAGCAGATCCATGCGGCTGTTCCCTGTGAGCAAGGAAGAGAAGCGAGCAGAGTCCCTCTGCTTGTTTTGCATTCGCTTCAGAAGTCACGTGTATAGTAAAATGGATAGTAAAGCATTCACTAGAACCTGATTATGGGGTGGAGGAAAACTCCACCCACTAGACCGCTCAGTCTGAAGAAGTTGCTTGAAATACAGCAACTCATGTGAGTAAATTGTCCCAATGAGATCACAAAGGTTTGTGCTTGCAAACTGTGTTTATTTTGGCTTCTTTGTGAGAGTATGTGTGTGTGTTCATTCTCATTTAGTGGAAGCGCAGCTGCTGGCATCGCCGGTGCTAGGCTGCTGGAGTGAGGCCAGCACCCCAGGCATTGTGCCCCCTGCCCCCCTCTTCTCCAACCTCATCCGCGGAGAGCACGAGTACAGCCGGCAGCGGCACAGCTTCTGCCCCTCAGAGCACCCGGCAGCTGTCACTCCACCTCCCACGCCTGTGCTTCTGGGATGTGGAGCGACAGCTTCTGGGATGTGGAGCGACAGTGGGCATTGGCACACACTCTGAGGCACAGGAGCCACACTGCGGCCGGCATCGCTTGCATATTTCCCTCACTGGGGTGGGGAGGGCTTATTTGAGTGCTCAACATAGTCCTACATTGTGCAAAGGGTTGGACTAGATCCTGGAGGTCCCTTCCAACTCTATGATTCTATAGTCAAAAAAGGAAAACCATTTTTCAACCAAATTATCTTTTACCTGTGGAACTTCCTGTTGTAAGATCCGATGAGCCAGTTTATCTAGGATTAAGACATCCCATACCTTTAAAAACCCAGGGCTTTTTTTGTATCAGGAACTCCTTTGCATATTAGGCCACACACCCCTGATGTAGCCAATCCTCCAAGAGCTTACAGGGCTCTTTTTAGAATACCTTTCAACATGGTTGACTCTGACCAGTCAACCCACCACTTCACCGATGTAGGGATTTTTACTGAGGTTTTCCTGCTCTCTCCTTGTTTTAACCAATTTATTGATAGCATATGGTTACAGAACTTAATTTCCCTTCGTTGCTTCAATACTAACCCATATGACTTTTCAATCCCCCCTCCCTCCAATATAGACTTCCCCGAGGTTATAGATTCTAATTCAATACTAAAGATACATCTGACTAATCAAAATTCGTTATATAAATATTTCCCCCCCCCTTCTTGCTTCTTCGTTCCCCCCCCCCATTATTACTAAAAAATTGTCCAATGTCTTCTTACATTCGACTCTTTCTCTATGTATTCTTTAAACTTCCTCCACTCTTTTTTAAATATCTCCAAATCATAGTCTCTTAATGTTCTAGTTAATTTATCCATTTCACTCCACGATAGAACTTTCATAGTCCAATCCCATTTATCCGGTATTTTTTCTTGCTTCCAAAGCTGCGCATACAATGTCCTAGCAGCTGATAGCAGGTACCAAATTAGAGTCCTATCTTACTTTGGATATTTTTCTAATTGTAATCCGATCAAAAATGTCTCTGCAATTTTCTTAAAGTCGTAACCCAATATTTTGGAGATTTCTTGTTGTATCATCTTCCAATACTCTTTCGCTTTTTCACATGTCCAGCACATATGGAAGAAAGAACCTTCATGTTTTTTACACTTCCAACATCTATCCGACATTTTCTTGCTCATCTTAGCCAATTTTTTCGGGGTCATATACCACCTGTACATCATCTTAAAACAATTTTCTTTTATGCTCTCACAAGTTGATATCTTCATTGAGTTCTTCCAAAGGTATTCCCATGCATCCATTTGTATTTCTCTATTCACATTGATTGCCCATTTGAGATTTTACTACTTCTTCTTCTGTAGACCATTTCAATAATAACTTATATACTTTTGATATCAATTTTTCATTATCACCAAGCAGGACCCTTTCCAATTCTGTTTGTTCTCGTCTAATTCCTTCCAATTTTATATGACTTCCGGTCTGGCTGGAAGACAGGCTGCAGCTCCCTAGATAAGGGAGATTTTATTTTCACAGTTCAGGGTATTACAGACCTCTGAGAGGGGGTCTATGCCCATTAATCCTAGTTAAGGGTTAAACCAAGATGACATTTCTTTCCTTAAAGCTGTTGATATTGATCTGGAAGAGTGGGGGAACTCTCTCCTTCAGATTTTGATGTCCGGCATTAGGATTTGTCAGCCATTCTCTGCTGTGATAATATAGTCATCAATTTGACTTAAGCCGGTCGAAAACCAGACACTCAATGACGGACGGACTTTAACTGACTTTAACTGCATGATAACGAGCCGGGGGCGTGAAGAATCTTTGCAAGGTACATTAATCTATTTTTATCTTCACTCTGAAAGACTTGGAGACTTGGAAACTATTCTAACATTGAGTGGATTATAAACAGATGAAATAAAAAGCTACTGAATAAGGAATATTATCTTGTCAAGTTGGAACTCTGAAACTCTGAGAGTAAACAGCTGTAACAGAATTTAAAAACAAGAGGGGGAGTTCCCGGATGACGCACTAGTGAGCTCTGCTGAATATCCACTCTCATAAACTGTTGAATTTAAACAAACTGAACTGAATGAAGGCATAATTGGATAAAAACCCAGTCTGTGAAAACCAGAGGCAGTAAAAACAATAGCCTTGAAAGATAACTGAAGAAAGGATGTATTGTTTTGGAATTCGGGGTTGCGGTTTCTTCATGAGCTTCGGAGGCTGCGAGATTTGGATGCGAGATCAGAGCAAGCTGTAGCAGGAAGTAAAAAGGACTGGCCAATAAAATAGAGTCTGTAAGGATTACAAAAGCTGTGACATCTGACCTTTGAACTAGGAAGGAATTGAGATCAAGAAAGACCTCTCTGGACTTGAGCTTTACCATAGAGAAAGAACGATTGCCATTTTAAAGGGGGGAAAAACTGCCAAATTTGTGAAAAATCAATATTTTTGCCTAGGAAAGTGGGAGGAAGACGAAATTAGTCTCATTTAAAAGAACTCATCTTAAGCTATTGGACTGGGTGCTGCATCTTAATTGGTGTTTTTTTTCAGGGTTTGGTGACTTTGTACATGTCAGAAGGAAGAGCAACTAGGGCAAGAACCCATTCATTAGACAAGATGCAGTCTCAATTTGATGCTCTGGAGGCAAAAATGTTAAAAGCTATGGAAAAATTGCAAGTGGCAATAAAAAAAGACATTAAAAAAGAAATTGGAGATCTTAAAAAAGATATAGAGGGTTTCAAGGAAGAGATACAAAATAGAGTTGAGAAGGTGGAGGTGAAAGTGGATGTGCAGGCCTCCTCCTTGTTAAAACTGCAAGAAAAGGTTATAATATATGACTGTAAGATGATGGAAACACAAGTTCGCCTGAGAGGGGTACCGGAAATGGAAGAGGCAGACTTAACGGGATACATGGTGAACAACATCACTGAATACTTAGGTGAAGACCCTGATGAATTCAACAGGATGCTGGATGGTGCCTATAGAGTTAACTCTGCATATGCAAAGAATAAAGGTTTGCCAAGAGACATTGTTATAAGACTAAGATCAAAAGAGATGGCAGAGAAGATTGTGAGTAAAGGCTACCAGAAAGCATGGGCTATAGAAGGGAGTAAAGTCAAAATAATGAAAGAGTTACCAAGACAAGTGATCAGTGATAGGAAGAAATACAAGAAGTTAACTGATCAGCTACGTGCAGAGGGTACAAGATATAGATGGATAATACCAGAAGGTCTTGGATTTGAACAACAGGGAAGGAGGATCACAATAAGAAGCGAACAAGAGATGCATAGCTTTTTTGAAGAAAATAAAGAATCAAAATCATAATGGAGTACAAATTACTATCTTGGAATATAAATGGACTAAATTCACCACAGAAAAGAAGGAGAACCTTTCATTGGATTAAAAAACAAAAATGCAATATAATTTGTTTACAGGAAGTTCATATACAACGCAAAGACAGTAAATTTTTGTGGAATAAAAATTTGGGGTTGGAATTTTTTTCACTAGCAGAACAAAAGAAAAGAGGGGTAGTCTTCTACATCAAAGAACAACTTGAGCCAAAATTAATCTTTAAAGATAATGACGGAAGATATATCGCTGTTGAGGTGATGATAGAGGCGAAAAAAACGCTATTATTAGGATTATATGCACCCAATGGAGCAAAAGATAATTTTTTTAAAGATATAAATCGACAATTGGATGAAAAGACATATGATCAGATTTTGATGATGGGCGATTTTAATGGGACAATACAAAATAAACTTGATAGATCAAGCCAAAAGAAGAATGAAAAAGAAGGGAAGCTACCCAAATCTTTCTTTGAATTGGTTAAACAAGAAAATTTAGAAGACATATGGAGAAAATTTAACCCTGAAGTAAAAGACTATACATTTTTTTCAGCGAGACATAGCTCTTTTTCGAGAATAGATATGATATGGGGTTCCCAAAATTTGGGCCTCATAACAAAAAAAATTGAGATTCTACCAAAGGTTTGGGCGGATCACAACCCAATATGTTGGTCTACAAAACTGCGAAAGAAAACAAGAAGATGGAGAATTAATGAGGATTTACTACAAGATAAAGACATTGTATCATTTTTAGAAAAGGAGACTGCAGCGTTCTTCCAAATAAATGAAACGGATGACATCGAATTTCAAACAGTATGGGACACTTATAAAGCAGTAATGAGGGGACTATTAATTACATTGAACAATAAAGATAAAAGAGCAAAGGAAGAAAAGTTGGCAACATTGCAAAAGGAAATAAATAATAAAGAAAAGGATTTGAAAAAAAGACCAGGGAAAAAGAAATTAATAAAAGAAATTACGATATTACAATCCCAAGTTAAGCATTTGCTGAACAAAGAGTTAGAATGGAATTTAAAAAATTTGAAACAGAAATCGTTTGAAAGTGCGAATAAACCTGGTAAATATTTAGCCTGGCAATTGAAAAAAAAGAAAGAAAATAAGACTATAAATAAAATTACGGCAAATGGGAAAGAAATAGTGGATCAAGAAGGAATTAAAAGAGAATTTTTTAAATACTATGCAAATTTATTTAAAGGTGTAAATATAAGCAAAGAAAAAATGGAAGAGTATCTACGGAATATCCAGGTGGCGCCTTTGACGGAATATATGAAAAAGATTTTTTTAATGACCCAATAGAGAAAATTGAAGTAGAAGCAGCAATAAAAGCAATGAAAGAGGGTAAAGCCCCTGGGCCAGATGGATTCACATCAAAATTTTATAAAACTCTTAAGGATGAAATAACACCCAAACTGTTGAAACTGTTAAATACAATAAGAGAAGAAGGGAAGATCCCAAAGACATGGAGGGAAGCTGCAATTTCTTTGATTCCTAAGGAAGATAAAGACATCACAAATGTAAAGAATTATAGACCAATTTCATTGTTGAACAACGACTATAAGATTTACTCAAGAATCTTAGCAGAACGATTGAAACAATATTTGATCAATTTTATAAATAAAGACCAAGCCGGATTTCTTCCTAAAAGACAAATAAAAGACAATGTGAGAGCTGTCATTAATGTTGTGGAATACTATGAGAAGCATCCAGAAAAGGAAGCGGCCTTATTTTTTGTTGATGCAGAGAAAGCCTTTGACAACTTGAACTGGGACTTTATGTTTGCGGTAATGGAAAAAATTAATTTAGGGGAACAATTTATAAAAATGACAAGACCAATATATACAGATCAATATGCAAAATTGTGTATAAATGCAGATCTTACTAAAGAACTGAAAGTGAGTAAAGGAACAAGGCAAGGATGTCCGTTATCACCACTGTTGTTTATAATGACCCTGGAAATATTGTTACAACAAATTCAAAAAGATGAAGAAATAGAAGGTTTAAAAATTAGAAGATTCTCTTATAAATACAAAGCTTTTGCAGACGATATAGTGTTTATACTGGAGAATCCGATTCAAGTGTCACCATTGTTGTTAGCCAAGATAAAAGAGTATGGAGAACTAGCAGGATTGTATATAAACAAAGAGAAATCAAAATTCTTATGTAAAAATATGCAACCAAATAAAATAAAAGAACTACAAGAGGTGACGGGTTGTGAAGTCACAACCAAAGTTAAATACCTTGGAATAGAGATAACAATGAAGAATATTGATTTATTCAAAAATAATTATGAAAAACTGTGGTGCAAAATGGACAAAGATTTGATGAAATGGAATAGGCTTAATTTGTCCTTATTGGGTAGGATAGCTGCAATCAAAATGAATATTTTGCCAAGAATAATGTATTTATTTCAAACCATCCCGATTGTAAAAGATGCAAAACAATTTAACAAATGGCAAAGGAAAATCTCCGACTTTATATGGGCCGGAAAGAAACCAAGAATAAAGATGAAGATTTTAACAGATGCTAAAGAGAGAGGAGGTTTTCAACTTCCTGATCTAAGATTGTATCATGATGCAGTTTGTTTGACATGGATTAAAGATTGGATAATGCTGTTAGATAAAAAACCTTTATGGTTAGAAGCCCACGGAAATAAATTCGACTGGCACGCGTATATGTATTATGGGAAGAATAAAATGGATGGTCTTTTCTCTCACCACTATGTTAGAAACACTTTACTAAGTACTTGGATAAAATACAAGAAATATGGGGACGAGAGAAAACCGCTGTGGATAGTGCCAGCAGAAGTAATAAAAATAACAGCTGAATCCGACGATAAAAGAGAAATGTCATATAACCAACTGCTCAAGATTCGAGGAGATAAAATTGAATTAAAATCTTCGGAAGAGCTAGACAATAAATATGATTGGTTTCAAATGCAACAAATTAAAAGCTTGTTGGAAAATGATATAAAATTGGAAGGAATTCCTGCTCTCTCCTTGATCAGGGACAGAGCGTGGTGCTAGGGGAGAGGATGTCCCCATCATACCTGCTTGAATGTGGAGTGCCACAGGAGACAATCCTCTCTTCAACGTTGTTTAACATCTATATGGGCTTCCTCACCCAGTTGATCTGGGGCTTTGGGCTGGGTTACCATCAGTACACTGATGACACTCAGCTTTATATGTTCATAGAATCATAGAGTCGGAAGGGACCTCCAGAGTCATCTAGTCCAACCCCCTGCACAATGCAGGAAACTCACAAATACCATGCCCCACCCTCCCCAAATTTACAGGATCCAGCCTTTGTTTAAAAACCTCTACTACAGAAGGAGAGCCCATCACTTCCCGAAGAAGCCTGTTCCACTGAGGAACTGCTCTGTCAGGAAGTTCTTCCTAATATTGAGCCAGAAATTCTTTTGAAATTCTTTAATTTCAACCCATTGGTTCTGGTCGTACCTTCCGGGGCCACAGAAAACAATTCCACACCATCCACTATATGACAGCCCTTCAAGTACTTGAAGATGGTGATCATATCACCTCTCAGCCGCCTACTCTCCAGGCTAAACATCCCCAGCTCCTTCAACCTTTCCTCATAGGACTTGGTCTCCAGACCCCTCACCATCTTCGCCGCCCTCCTCTGGACCCGTTCCAACTTGTCTATATCCTTCTTAAAATGTGGTGCCCAAAACTGAACACAATACTCCAGGTGAGGTCTTACCAGAGCAGAGTAAAGCGATACCATCACATCACGTGATCTGGACACTATACTTCTGTTGATACAGCCCAAAATTGCATTTGCCTTTTTAGCCACCGCATCACACTGTTGACTCATGTTCAGCGTATGATCCACTAAAACCCCTGGATCCTTTTCGCACATACTACTGCTAAGACAAGTCTCCCCCATCCTATAAGCATGCATTGGATTTTTCCTACCTAAATGCAGAACTTTACATTTATCCCCATTAAAATTCATTTTATTGATTTTAGCCGTTTTCCAGCCTGAAGGTCATCCTGTATCCTGTTTCTGTCTTCTGTGTCTGCAACCCCTGCCAATTTAGTATCATCTGCAAATTTAATAAGCATTCCCTCTATTCCTTCATCCAAATCATTGATAAAGATGTTGAATAAAACAGGTCCCAGGACAAGCATGCGTGGAGCCATGTTATAATAATAATAATGATAATAATAATAAATTTTATTTATATCCCGCCCTCCCCACCTCGGCAGGCTCAGGGCGGCTAACAACATTTTATAAAACATACAATAGTTAAAAGCCTTTAAATTTAACAATATAAAACAGTAAACACTAAACTTAACAACATTAAAACCAGTCCAATGAGTACAGTTCTTCAGCGGTATAGGTCTTCAAACCGCATTGGCGGATCCTTAATTACCGATCTTCTTAGCAGTCTAAATGTGCAAGCTTAAAAAGGACGGTCTTGCAGGCCCTGCGGAACTGATCAAGGTTCCGCAGGGCCCGCACCTCCTCGGGGAGTCGGTTCCATAGGGTAGGGGCCGCGATTGAGAATGCCCGTGCCCTAGTATTCTGGTATTTAATCTCCTTCAGCCCAGGGATGGTCATTAGATTTTTCCCAACTGACCTCAGTGCTCTCTGGGGTTCATATGGGGAAAGACGGTCCCTCAGGTAGGCAGGTCCTCGGCCATATAAGGCTTTAAAGGTAATGACCAACACTTTGTACTGGACCCGGTATATGATCGGCAGCCAGTGCAGTTCATGTAGCCCCGGCCGTATATGTTCCCATTTTGGGAGTCCCAACAACAGCCTGGCCGCCGCGTTCTGCACTAGCTGCAATCTCCGGGTCCGGCACAGAGGTAGCCCCAAGTAGAGGGCATTACAGTAGTCTAGTCTTGAGGTGACCGTTGCGTGGATCACTGTTGCGAGGTCCCGGCGCTCAAGGAAAGGGGCCAACTGCCTTGCCCGCTTCAGATGGAAGAATGCTGACTTGGCAGTGGCTGCTATCTGGGCCTCCATGGATAATGAAGGCTCCAGTAAAACACCCAGGCTCTTTACCTGGCGCGCTGCTTCCAATCGCGCACCGTCGAAGGCCGGGAGAGCTATTTCCCTTCCCAGAGCGCCGCGACCCACGCAAAGGACCTTTGTCTTCGCTGGGTTCAACTTCAGCCCACTCAGCCTGAGCCATGTTGCAACAGCTTGTAAGGCCCGGTCGAGATTCCCTGGTGCGGGGTCGGGCCAGCCGTCCATTAGTAGATAGAGCTGGGTGTCATCTGCATATTGATGGCAACCCAGCCCAAACCGCCGGGCAATCTGGGCAAGGGGGCGCATATAGATGTTGAACAACATCGGGGAGAGCACTGCTCCCTGAGGCACCCCACAATCCAGTGTGCGCCTCCGGGACCATTCACTCCCGATAGCCACCCTCTGTCCCCGAGAAAGGAGGAAAGCCATTGCAAGGCCGACCCCTCAACCCCAATGTCGGCAAGGCGGCGCGTCAGTAGCCGATGGTCGACTGTATCAAATGCAGCCGACAGATCTAACAGCATCAGCACCGCAACGCTGCCTCGATCCAGTTGCCGTTGGAGTTCATCTACCAAGGCGACCAACACCGTCTCCGTTCCATGGCCCGGCCGGAAGCCAGACTGACATGTTGTAAAGAGTTGAGCTGTGGCTCTGTGTACATTGGAAGAAAGAGGCTGAGGAAGAATTAACTATTGAAACCGTGAGGAGTCCTTTTAAAAGTGGTTCCTTATTCTCTCTGCACCATCACGAGTAGAACACTAAGAAATTAAAGACTGTGCCCACGTCTTCATTAAGTCCTATTTGAAGAGGTTATCATTCGTTGTGACTATTGAGAGACTTTGTGGGAAAAATTTCAAGAAAGTTCAGTATTCCTTAGTTCTGTTTTTGTTTAACTTCACTAAAAATCCAACTTTACCCCGGAAAATCTAGACCTGGCTCTTCAAGCCGTAGCATCTTGGCTCAGGCTGAGTCGGTTGAAGCTGAATCCGACGAAGACGGAGGTTCTCTACATGAGCCGGGGTGGTCCGGAGGGGGGGGGAGATCCCTCTGCCAGCTCTTGATGGGGTGTCACTAATACTGGCCCCTAAGGTCAAGAACGGAGGCCCAAGTAGCAGCCACTACTAGATCTGCCTTTTTTCATCTTCGGCGGGTGTGGCAGTTGGCCCCTTTCCTGGAGCACGACGACTTAGCAATGGTGATCCATGCTACGGTCATCTCAAGAATAGATCACTGTAATGCTCTCTACATGGGTCTACCCTTAGAGCTGACTCGGAAACTACAGCTAGTAGAGAATGCTGCGGCACGGCTATTAATGGGGCTCCCCTGGTGGGAGCACATTCAGCCAGTGCTGAGAGAGCTGCACTAGCTACCTATTGTGTTCCGAGTCCGTTTCAAGGTGTTGGTATTGACCTTTAAAGCCTTCTATGGTCAAGGGCCTGTCTATCTGCAGGACCGCCTTTCTCCACATGTTCCCCAGAGAGCACTGCGTTCAGGGACAAAAAATCTATTGTCCATCCCTGGACCAAAGGAGGCTAGTTTGTGGTTGATGTGAGCTAGAGCCTTCTTGGTGGCAGCACCAGAATTGTGGAATGCTCTCCCAAAGGCCATAAGGGCCCTGCGGGATCTCTACCTTCCGCAGGGCCTGTAAGACCGAACTGTTTCGACAGGCCTTTGAGATCTAACCGGGAGAGAGCTGCCACCCTACATCATTATAGAGTACTGTGATCACCGCTTATATTATATAGTAGTGATACAGCACCATTGGCCTAATGAGCCCCCACACCTTTAGGGGGCCTGGGCTGGTTTGTCTCTCTCTGCCTCTCCCCTGCAGCTTTGTCAAAGGGGCTTTTGAGAAGGTGGCTGCAGGAGAGATTAGGAGATAATTTACCGGGGGGGGGGGCAAGGTTTTGACTGCCTTGGGGCCTCCACAGGATTTAATCTGGCACTGCTGCACTCCAAATCCTCCACCTATTCCCTTCATTCTAAACAAGTGACATCACTCCTTAAATCCCTCTCTTAATTTCCTGTCTGTTCGCAGATCCTGCCCTTCAAAGCCCTCCATGGTCTCCCCTCAATCTGTATTTCTCTGCTCTTATATCCAGATAGAACCTTGTTCCTAACTGACAGTTTCCCCACCCTCCGCCTCACCAAGGCTTCCTGCATCCAGGGCTGGTGTGGGTTTTTGGTGCCCTAAGTGAGCTGCCCACTAGCCCTCCCCCCAAAAAAATCTTTTTTAAACAGAAAATTGTAGGAGATGAAGAAACTTGGAACTTATTTACATTTTTAATGTACAGGTTTTTTTTATTTTAAACTTTATTTTTAAAAATTGTTAGATTAAGCAATAAAAATTGTGAGAATACTACTTGATCCTTTTAGCTCGAGGTGCCAGGGACAAGATCCTCACATGACCATTTTCACTTTATCCTTTTAGTTGGAGGTGCCAGTGACAAGACCATGAGCATGTGAGAAAGATGCTCCGCCACTGAGCTATGGCTCCCACCCCATGGCTGTGTCAAAGTAGAATAGGAAGGATGAGTGGCAGCATACCTCTTCAACAGGAGCCAATTTTTAGAAACTGTATTTGGCTCTCCTTCAGCTTTTACACGTGGTTAATTTACCCCTGCCAGGCTCTGAGGAGCACACTGCGCAGGCGCTGTCCGTGTTCACATTTCCTGGGTCTGTAACAGACCCGGGGAAGTTGAAACTGGCTGGGCAGCGTCTGTGCTCCATGGAGCCTGCTTTCCATTGGGGAGGGCAGACTCCAGGGAGGACACACGCTGCTCGTGGGGAGAGGGGTGCCTGGCGGTGTACACTAGTCCAGGTCTACTTGGCCTACTCCCATGCACCGGCCATGTCTGCATCCTCGAGAACTCTTCCCTACCTGTTCTGCCCCTTATGCCTACAGCTGCCTCCCAAGAACACTTACATGCTACCATCTCTCTCCCTTCCCTCCTTTTCTTCGACCTCTTGGGCACTTCTTAGCTCCATTTCCCTGCAGAAGAATGTACATTCTTCCAATTTCTCCCTGCTGCCACCTTCTACTCCGACTTCATGGCAAGGATTGCACTGCAAGCTCATCAGGCAGATCTGTTTTCCTGTACTTTGCCAAGTGCCATGCCCAAAGACAGCACTTTGAGAATAAACGTATAAAAAAGCAAGGACACATGTGTCTGTTCATCTGTCACTGGCAGAGAGCACTGAGGTCAGGAACACAAAATCTCCTCACTATCCCCGGGCCAAAAGAAGCCCATCTGAAAGCCACCAGAGAAAGGGCTTTCTCCGTTATGGCCCCCGTATGGTGGAATCAGCTGCCGGAAGAGGTGAGGGCCCTGCGGGACTTGGCGCAGTTCCGCAGGGCCTGTAAGACGACCCTCTTCCGGCTAGCCTATACCTAGCTATGATGACAACTGATGTAACTGGCCAGCCATCTGTTTACAGGAAATTGAAATATGCTGTTTTAAAGTTTTAACTGTTTAAATATTTAATTGTTTTATACTTAATATTGTTTAAATTTTATGTTTGATTAAATTGTTGGAAGCCGCCCTGAGCCATTCGTGGGAAGGGCGGGATATAAATCTCAAATAAATAAATAAATAAATATCAGGAAAAAAGGACAGGAGGCTCAGAACATCTAGAGCCAAAAATGAAGGGAATCCAGAAATCCTACTCTGGGTAGGTCCAGAAACTCTGTTCTTCACAAATGGAACGAAAGGGTTTATGAGGAACCAAGAAAATGGAATCAGTACAGACAGGGAGGGTGGAAAACATCTTTCCAAAACAATGGCGAATTTAACAGCTTTCCTGACCTACCAAAGTATCTTGAGATCCAGGTGCCAATCCCAACTGCACTACGGAAGCTTCCTAGGTGACCTTGGACCAGTCACACACTCTCACCCTATCCTACCTCTGAGGGTTGTTGTTGTTGTGAGGATAAAATGGAAGGCCTAATTTTTCCCGCTTGTGTTCACTGTGCATGTCCATTGGGTTTTCTTTGTCGTTCTGTATTGATCTTCCTCCTTTCAGCACTCAGTTCACTTTCTGATTGCTATTTCCCCCAATGTGTTGCAGTGTAGTAGACTTAAAGTGATGAGGCCTGAGTTCAAGTTCCTGCTCAGCTATCAAATTGCCAGCCTTCAAGTGGGGCCTGGAGATCACCCAGAATTACAGTTAATCTCCAAACAACATAAATCAGTTTCCCTGAAAGAATGGCCACTGAGAGGATGGCTATGGCATCATGCCCCCCCCCCCCGTCCTTCCTCTTCACAGACCCCACCATCCAGGACGAAGCTCACTCACTCTTGGACTGGCTTCCCTCATAGGGGGTGGGTAGGAGAGAAAACAGGAGCACCCAGTTCCTTGGAAACACAAAGGAGGAGAGAAGAGATTGGATTTATAACTTCCCTTCACTCAGAGTGCCTAACAATCTCCTTTCCCTTCCCCTCCCCACAACAGACACCCTGTGAGGTAGGTGGGGCTGAGAGAACTCTGACAGAACCCTTGAGAGGAACAGCTCTGACAGAGTTATGACTGACACAGGGTCACTCCAGCAGGTGCATTTGGAGGGGTGGGGAATCAAACCTGGTTCTCCCAGATTAGAGTCCATGCATTTAACCACTACACCTAAGGAAAGCAAAATGGCTGTGCAAATGTGAAAGGGCTATAATGGTTTGAAAAGAGACACAAAAACAACAGGAAGAGAAACTGTAATGTAAGCATAGCCCAGCAGGACCCTGGTTATGCAAATCCACCTCTGGATTTTTCTGTCCAACTGCAGAGTTGGGGATGGGTCAAGTCAGTAAATGACAGCAACCTTTATGACTTGTCCGGCAGTTATGAAATGGCTTCACCCACCTCCCCCCGCCCCCACCAAAGAAAACTGCAGAATTCAAGCAGCAGACTTTTCAACAAAACATCACTTTATAATAAACATAACATCTTTTCAATCTCTGGCATAACTGAAACACAAGTGGTATCTGAACACAGCTACCTTGGCAGGGACAGGATCTCCAGTGTCCATCAGAAAAGGCAGGCTGAACACAGGGCAAAACCTAGCAGATAGTGCCCATTAAAGAAAAGAGGAAATCCCAAATAGTAACTGAAACATGCAGGAACTCGTCTTCCTCTGTAGGCTCTGCAGCAGTTCCTCTCTTGTGCTTGAGGAGAACGAAGGCTGGAGAGATCGAGGGGGGGGGGGTCTGTTCAGAGCTCTCCTGTATCTTTTACAATGGGAAAGGCATTACTGTCACTTTAAGGAATAAGATACAAAGGGGAGGGGGGAAGGAATGTTGGGAAATGGAGGGGGAAATATTTCCATTTTACCCCAGTCAATTTTGGTGGCTGGAGACAGGAGAGGTCTTCACAGGGCTTGAAAAAAAGAATATTGAGAAATACTATTTTTTTCTTGATGGTCCTGGTGTGAAGAAAAGGTCCTAGGAAGAGATTTTGAGGTGGCCTTTTCCATACACCCAAAAGAAGGGAAGGAGGGTCGCTCCAAAGAAGGAGGCTCCAGAGAACTCATAGAGAAGGGCTGCTCGGTCAGCATCAAAAAAGGCCACTCGACCCCCAGCATAGTTCAGGCACACTCGGATCCTCTTCAGCTCCCCAGTCACAGTCAGGGGAGGGTAAGCTTTTATACAAACCCTGTGCATCCCTGCCCACTTCCCCACAGCCCAGATCCCTTCCTCAGGAGCAAAAGTGAGGCCTCCCTTCCTCCTCACAGACTTACTGGCCACCCCCACAATCCAGCTTTCCTCACTTCCCACAATGACTTCCCAGAAATGGCAGCCTCCTGTGAATCCCTCACAGCCCAGCACAGCCAAATACTTCTCAAATCTCTCTGGACTGGTGGGCAGAGCTTGAGGTTTTTCTCCAATTTGCACGCTTTTCTGACCCTCAGAAAGGATGAGCCATGGACTGGCCGTGTCTGGATCCAGAGTCACATTTGCTGTTGAGAGAAAATGAGGAGACAAGAAGTGAAACGGCATCAGCTGGGGGATTTCACCACTGGCCTGTTTGGCTTCCTTCTCCTGCCAGTCATGGCCTCCTCCCACTAGGCTTCCCAACCCCCCTGCCCTGGCGGGGGACCCCCAAATTTGCGGCCTCCTCTCCCACTCTCCAAAAATCTGGAAGCGGGGTGGGGCGGAGAACATGCATGTAGGCATCATGTCGTTGTAGAGCTCCGGATCCGTTTGTAAAATGTGTGCCTTTAATGCTGCGCAGGAAACAGGAAAGGCTTCATTGGAAAGGGTCAGTAATAGTTTCCATGGAGAACGGCCCCTCCCTTTCTTTTGCTTTCATTTTCACAGCAAGTAGAGTTCTGCAGGAAGAAGATCTAGTATGGTAAGTATTTGTGTGTGTAAGAGAGAGGGAGGGGGCAGGGGATTCCCTGGTTTGGAGGCCCTCCCCCCCTTTAGAAAGCGTTGGGGTGGAGGGAAATGTCTACTGGGCACTCTATTATTCCCAATGGAGAACGATTCCCATAGGGAATAATAGGGAATTGATCCGTGGGTATTGGGGGCTCTGGGGGGGCTATTTTTTGAGGTAGAGGCACCAAATTTTTAGTATAGCATCTAGTGCCTCTCCCCAAAATACCCCCCAAGTTTCAAAACGATTGGACTAGAGGGTCCAATTCTATGAGCCCCAAAAGATGGTGCCCCTATCCTTCATTATTTCCTATGGAAGAAAGGCATTTAAAAAGGTGTGCTGTCCCTTTAAATGTGATGGCCAGAACTCCCTTGGAGTTCAATTATGCTTGTCACACCCTTGTTCCTGGCTCCACCCCCAAAGTCTCCTGGCTCTGCCCCCAAAGTCCCCAGATTTTTCTTTAATTGGACTTGGCAACCCTACCTCCCACCTCTGCCACCCTCTCCTTGGTCATCAGGCTCTCCTGCCTGCTCCTGCCCTTCTAAAAGGCAGAGCTGTCTTCCCGCATGCTTCAGAAGGCAGACAATGTACACAACAAGCACCCACAGGGACACCATCTATTTCCTCCCGTATCCCATCCTGAAAAGAGAACTATGAAGAAGAGAAAAAAACAATGGCATTTTCAGTCACAGGCTTCTTTGGTTAGAAATCACACACAAGAACAGAAGATTTGTCTCCCTTATCAGGAATCTTCCTTCTCGCTGGTCCTGGGGTGGGGCAGTCTCTACTTCTGGGAGAAGCTCATTGCTGGAGACCGGGAGAGTCCGGAACCTTGCAATTCCGGGAGGGGAGGAGCTTCGCTCCCAGGCCCCAGTGTGGCCCCGAAGCAGCACAACTCCCTCTCCAAATGATCAAACATGAAATCAGACTTCCAATAAAATGGTCCAAAAAAACCTCCAACCAACCACACAGAGAACAGGGTGAAGAACTCAAAAGAGACGCCCACCAGTTCAGGAAACTGAAATGGAGGCAAAGAAGCCCCATAGAGTCAATACAGCACACCTACTCTGGCTCAAGTGCCTTCTGAGAAAGGGAATTCGCCCCCTTGAATGGGAAGAGACTGCCCTACTCTAGGACCACCGACAAGGAAGATGCACAGTGAGACAAATCTTCCATTCTCCAGTGGTCTGGGGTGGGGAAGTCACCACATCTGACACATAAGAAAGCAGCATGCCTCAGAGAGGGGAAGAATCTCAGACTCTAGCCTGAAAAGGTATGCTACAGGACCACTTTCTTCCAAAAGTAGGCTCAGCTGAGCTCATTTTGTCAATCCTTTAATGCCTGGTGAATGAGTGGAACAATTTCCAGGCTGCAGCCCTACAGACCACCTCTAAGGAAGGGAAGGACCGGATAATGCTGAGGTTTCTGCCCCTCTGAGGGAGTGGGCTGTAACACCTGAAGGGGGATCCAGTCCCCTGGACTTATATGCCAGGAAAATGCAGCCTCTGACCCATCTGCTGATTTGTGGATGTGGAGACCTTATGGTAGGGGTGTCATATGTCCCACTCACAGACCAAATCAACCCTCCCAGGGCTTCAATCAGGCCCACGAGGCTCTTTTACTCCCCCTCCCCCCTCGTGTCCTCACCCATTCCCCAGCTCCTGCTGCCTTGCCTTTACAGGCTGAAGCAGGAATCAAAGCTGCATAGATGTGCAGTGGAGCAAAAATATACTCCACATTTTCCTTGCAACTTTGTGCTGAAATATGTTTCAATGGAGTGGAGCTCGGTTTAATTTCCCAGCATTCCTATGGCCAGCTGGGAAAACCCAGAAGGTGCCTGAATGCAGTGGGGAAGCAAGGAAAAAACCTGCGACACATTGAACAAGGGGCAGAGCCAGAACTGACAGAAATATCCTTGGTACTTAATACTTAATTCATATTCCCAACCTCCCCCCACAGCTGCTGCAAAAATTAATGCCTGTTCTGATATCCTCAGTAAGAATTTTAATAGACCTGCAATATTACCAGTTGGAACCTCTTCCGGACTGGAGTTACCAACACGGAGCCATTGAACATCAGACATGATCTACTCTGGGATGGGACCCTGCTGCCCCAATAGCCACCTTCGGTGTTGTTGTGTCTTGCATTTCAGTCCTAAAGTTGCAACACAGCGAACACTACAGAGGCGACCAGTGGAAGCCCACTGGTCCCCAGATGTAGCTCGCAAATATGCTCCGCCAATCAAAATCTGTGGCGGAAAGTTTAACTGGCCAGGATTGGACCTGGCCAAACACAGGGTTGTTCCGGGTTATGTATATAATCGGTACCCAGCCCGCGTTTCCACGCCTTGTGACGTATTCGCCAATAAAGCATGTTGCCTTCAACACGTCTCGTCACTCAATACATTACAGTGGCGACGAGGATGGGATCCTAGCCAGGTAACTTCCCAAGCAGGACTTCCCTGACCTGGCCAGAGACAAGGAAGGCACGCAGTCTAGGGAGATTGAAGCGCCCGCCTTCGCCATGGCTAGCCCGAGTGGGACGACAGGCCACCTTGCAGAGTTCAACCCCGCCAACCCCGATAGGTAGGAGACCTACACGGAGCGGGTCGACTGCTACCTACGAGCGAACATGATTACGGATGATAGCCGTAAGAGAGACGTGCTCCTGAGTGTCTGTGGGGAGGCCACATTCGAGATCGCAAAGGGTCTCTCGGCCCCCGCAAAGATCATGGAGAAAACGTACGAGGAGATAGTCAGACTCCTGACTGGGCACTTCTTGCCCCAGCCATCTATCATCGCCCACTGATTTCTCTTCTACAAAAGGGATCAAGGGGCGGGAGAGACGGCCGCAGTCTACCTGGCCGCCCTCCGCCAACTTGCGGGGAACTGCAGCTTCGACAAGCTGGATGAAGCCCTGAGGGATCGATTCGTCTGGGGCCTCCGAGATAAAAGACTGCAGCAAAAGCTCTTCGCAAAGGAGGAGCTCACCCTCCTTCAACTCACCTTCAACGAAGCCACCACGTTAGAGAGAGCCACCAAAGCTTTCCACAACCCGTGAGCAGAAGCCGTCCACCAAGAGGAGATGGCACTGGGCAACCCAAAGGAGGAGGAGGCACACCAGCTCCGTCGCCAACTAGGAATGGGGCCGAGAGCGCCTACTCAGCCACGAGCGACCGAGAGACCAGCCAATACCAAGTGCGCCAGCTGTGGGGATCCATACGAGCGACGGGACTGCCCCTATTGCAACGTAGACTGCAGGAACTGTAGAAGAGTGGGCCACATAGCGCGGGCTGGCTGGGACAAGGCCACCCGCAGACGCCAGTCCACCAACCACGACTCAACTGATGCCTACTCGACTGCATCAACTAGCCTGCAGGTAATGAACCTGCCCCTCACCACCCCCGATAAGGTCAGGGTGCCGGTCCTAATCGAGGGCACTCCCATGCCTAATGGAGCTGGACTTGGGCTCTTCCATCTCCATAATTTCGGAGGAGTCTCTAAGAAAACTTTGTCCCCGTCGTTGGCCCCGGCTGTGACCGGCAGACTTCATACTGAGGGATTTAAAAAAAAAAACCCTGTACAGATTTTTGGTTGGGCCACTCTTAGGGTAGAGTTTAAGAACTTTAGGGGCACACTGGACATACTCGTGGTCAAACGCCAGCTCACCACATTACTGGAGCTGGCCTGGTTTTGACCGCTTTGTATTCAGATAGTGGGGGTGCAGCAGCTGCAAACGCAAAATTTCGAGCACGTGAATTTCGGGAATTTCCGTAAGTGTTTGATGAATCCCTGGGGTGCTACAAAGGGCCTCCCATTACCTTACCCCTAGATCCCCACGTGAGACCGATAAGGCTGAAGGCCAGGCGAGTTCCATTCGCTTTTAAGCCAAAAATAGAAGCAGAGCTAGACCGCCCAGGGAGTGCTAGAACCGGTTTCCTACAGTGCATGGGAAACACCCATAGTCACTCCAGTGAAGCCTAATGGAGATGTGTGCATCTGCGCGGACTATAAGTGCACAATAAATAAGGCACTTCATGACAATCCATACTCCGTTCCGGTGGTCAGCCACGTACTGGCAGCCCTAGCAGGCTCTAAGATTTTTGGAAAACTGGACCTGGCCCAGGCGTACCAGCAACTCCCGGTGGATGCCAAGACAGCAGAGGCTCACCATTGTGACTCACAGGGGTGCTTTTTGGGTGCGGCGGTTGCAATTTGGGGTTAGTGTGGCTCCGGGGATTTTTCAGAGCATAATAGACTCTCTTCTCAAGGGGATCCCCAAAGTGCAACCGTTTTTTGATTACGTTCTGATCGCCGCCCCGGATGCTGAGGAATTCAGCAGCCGTCTGCATGAGGTACTCCGCCGTTTCCAGGCGGCGGGACTTAAAGTGAAGCAGGAGAAGTGTTCCCTCAGGGTGTCGAGGGTGAAGTTCTTGGGGTTTGCAGTAGACGCCACGGGAATCCACCCAATGGCTGGCAAGACCAGAGCAATAGTTCACGCCCCGGCCCCTACGTGCAAGGCGGAGTTACAAAGTTTCTTGGGCTTATTAAATTTTTATGATTCATTTTTGCCCCACAAAGCGGCCATCGCAGAACCCCTTCATAGGCTCCTCAATAAAAACGCCCCGTGGGTCTGGGGAAAAAAGCAGGCCGCTGCTTTTCAGGCAGTCAAGAACCTCCTAGTTTCCAATGATGTGCTCCACCATTTTGATGAATCTCTCACGTGCGATGCTTCCCCGTACGGGGTGGGCACCGTTCTGGGGCACCAATTCCCGGACGGGAGGGAGGTTCCTGTAGCCTATTATTCGAGGACCCTGACCCCCAAGGAGCGCAACTATGCCCAGATAGACAAGGAGGCCTTGGCAATTGTGGCAGGTGTGCATAAATTCAATGACTACCTGTACGGTAGACGTTTCACTATTGCAACGGACCACAAGCCGCTACTGGGCCTCCTCGCCCCAGACCGCCAGATGCCGCAAATTCTGTCACAGCGCGTCCTGCGGTGGAATTAGTTCCTCAATTCATACACATATGCCCTGGTCCACTGCCCTGGCAAAGCTATGGGACACATTGACGCCCTCAGCCGCCTGCCGGACCTCACCCCTGCCCACCATGAGATGCTTATAGAGACTCTTCCAGAGAGGCCCCTCCATGCCGCCAAGGAAGCTAGGGCCACGGGTAGAGACCGCATCCTCTCCCGTGTTTTAGACTGGGTGGGAAGAGGGTGGCCTGCGGGCAAACTGGATGCAAAATTCAGGGCATTCGCATCACGCAGAGAAGAACTGTCCATGCACAAGGGGTGTCTTCTCTGGAGAAGCAGGGTTGTGGTTCCCCCCACATTGCAGAAACAAGTGCTGGAAGCCGCCCTGAGCCTGCCTTCGGCGGGAGAGGGCGGGATACAAAAATAAATTTATTATTATTACACGAAACACATCCAGGGAGAGTGAGGATGAAGGCCCCGGCACGTAGCTATGTATGGTGGCCGGGAATGGACGAAGAGATAGAAGGGTGGGTTCAAAGGTGCCAACCCTGCCAAGAGTCCCGGCCTGATCCGCCCAGTGCCCCTGTCCACCATTGGGAGTCCAATAGGTTACACCTAAACTTTGCGGGTCCATATCAGGGCCAAATATTCTTTATTCTTGTAGATGCATGCACCAAGTGGTTGGAAGTGATTCCCGTAGCTTCAACCTCCATCGCAGCAGCGGACAGAGCTTTGCACAGGGTCTTTTGCACTCATGGGATCCCCGATACCCTCGTCGCGGACAATGGGACCGCTTTCACCTCCCCGGAATTCCGGGAGTTCTTGAAGATTCCTCATCCAGCACATTCGGTCCGCCCCCTTCCATCCAGCCACCAACGGCCAAGCAGAGCGCATGGTCCGCACCACTAAAGAGGCCCTGGGTCGCATTGTACAGGGAGATTGGGACCACCGCCTGGCAGCCTTCCTATTTGATAACAGAAACACCCCCAACCCCGTCACCACGTTAAGCTCTGCCGAGTTACTAATGGGGAGGAAGCTGATCACTAGGCTAGACAGGTTGCATCCTGACCGGGCCACGGACCTCCGCAGTTCCCCCGAAACCAGAGAAGCCGCTAGGGGGTTCTTTCCAGGGGATCCAGTGTACGCTAAGAACTTTGCAAGTGGCCCAGAGTGGTTAGCCGCCCGGGTGCTGCAGGTCACCGGGTCCCACTCCTACGAGGTCTCGTCGGAGGGGAGCCATATCCTAAGGAGGCATATCGACCAGCTCCGCTGCCACACTTTATCGGAAAACCGACAGCAATTGGGGGAGCGGGGGAGAACTGACAGCAACACCCCTGGGAGCTACCCAGCCTATGCTGCCCGCACCGACTACATGGGCGGAAGACCACCATAGCGATGGGAGCGACCCCCTCAGAGAGGAAATTCCGGAAGAGCAACAAGCGGTGGACAGTCCTCTTCAGGCAGCCCCCCACCACGAGGAACCAGCCGCCCCGCCAGCCACGGCGGCCGCTCCAACTCCCCAAATAACCCCAAGGAGGTCGACCAGGGAACGCAAGGCGCCAGCCTATTTGAAAGACTTTGTGTCCAGAACTAGGGGGGGAGGAGTGTTGTGTCTTCCATTTCAGTCCTGAAGTTACATCACAGCAAACGCTACAGAGGCAACCAGTGGAAGCCCACTGGTCCCCGGATGTAGCTCGCAAATATGCTCCGCCAATCACGATCTGTGGAAGGAAGTTTAACTGGCCAGGATTGGACCTGGCCAGATGGAGGGTTGTTTCGGGGTATGTATATAATCGGGACCAGGCCCACATTTCCGCGCCTTGTGATGTACCTGTCAAGAAAGCATGTTGCCTTCAACACGTCTCGTCACTCACATTACAAGGGGGAGAATAGCAAGACTTTTCTTATGGAGCTCAGTCAAGCTCTTGCCCGGCAGCCATTCTCCCATCATTTCAATATGGCAGCAAGTAGGTGAAAAGAGGCAGTTCATCTCCTCAGAGTTCACCTTTTCTTTCATCCTTACCAACATCCGCAGAGCAAGAAGGAACTGGCTGTGGTAGGGAGGGTCAGCTTTTGAGAAACAAGAGTGTTCTGTAGTAGGCTTGCCAATCCCCAGGTCCCAGCGGGGTTTCTTTCACTTTTGCAGGCTCCTTCCCCTCCTCCCAGTCAGCTGGCCAGCGAGGGAAGCCTCGCCCCCACAGCCACCATGTGCCTTTCTACTTCTGGAGACATGAAAGATGCTTGAAAAGACTTACTTTTTAGACGGTGTGTCTGTGCCTTTAAATCCAGAAGCCAGGCTGAATGTGGGTGGGGTGAGCTGGCAGAACAACATGGTTGCTCCCAGTAACTGTGACAGGAGCCCAGAACCTCTGTATTACAATCTTTTCAGAGGTCGTTTGCATAGTTAGGGGTAAACTAGAACCTTGGTTTCTCCTGTATTAGTCTGAAGAACTTGGAACTTCAGCAACTCATGAGTAATTGCCCCAGTGAGACCACACAAGTGTGAAAGTGCAAACTGTTTATTTGGGGGGGGGGGGAGGGAGGGAGGGGGAGAGAGAGAGAGAGAGAGAGAGAGATAGAATGTTTACAGGGAACATGCAGCTGCTTGGGGTGAGGAAATAAAGACTGTATTCAGGGGAACTGCACTGCTGTATTCTTATTTATTTATTTCAGGGAATAGGAAAGTCTCTTGGCTCCACCCTCAAAGTCTCCCACCCCCAAAGTCCCCAGGTATTTTCTGACTGACTTGGCAACCCTCTTCTGCAGTGCTATCTCTGAGAACACCAAGCAGAAGAACACAAATTGTAAGGTGAAGCTTTTTAGTTTATAAACAATTCATCCATTTATGAAGAAAAATGTACCTTTCTGCAGATGAAGTCCAGAATCCAGAGTGTCTGAGGAAGCAAAGGAACAGGAAGTGAGTGGCAGACCTTTCTACTTATCACAAATCTTGGGACAAAAATATCAGCTAATACTATTTTCTTTTGGGCAGGGAAGGCAGCATGATATAGCCCAACATTATCAAATCTTGGAAGCTGGGTTGGTACTTAGATAGGAAACTAAAGAAGACTCTGCAGAGGAAGGAAATAGCAAACTGCCTCTGTTTCTCACTTGCCTTGAACACCTCTTGGTGGGGTCGCCAGAAGTCATTTGTGACTTGATGGCACATAAGTACATATTCCTTATGAGTTACAGCTAAAGGGTCAAGTAAAAGCTTTTTCCAGGTGGGGGGGGGGACTGTGTACAAATATTCAAATTTGCTTTCACAAGTCACTGGAGTTACTTGAGATTCATGTCATAGAAAGTATCCTAAGGACTGCAGCCCAAGGGTCCAATCTGGCTAAATTTAGGACGTTTCTAGACACAGCTTCTACAGTGCCATCCTGAGCAGAGTTACACCCTTCAAACTCACTGATTTCAATGGGCTTTTGACTTTAAAGACACAGAACTAAAAAGAGAAGGGGGGGGAGTGTCCCTGAAATCGATCCAGTGGCTGTCTTCATTAAATGCAGATGCCCTGAAGGGCAGTTTCCCTCCCCTTCCGTATCATTTCAGGTGCTTGCTTGACCATCTACCTCACCATGTGCCCTTGCATGGTCACAGTAATGATCAGAGATCAACATAGAATAATGTCGAGAAGTCCATGTAATGCAATTCTGAGCTGGAGTTATGGCAGAATTCTCATCAGAAAACTTTACACGGTGAATTAAAATGGCCTTCTGAACTGATACATAAACTCCCCACGTTCCTGGGTCTGTTAACGATATAACCATCCTGGAACATCAGGCCCACTCTAATGTCCAGTTTGGAACTCTTGCAGTGTTTCTTCATTACCTTTGAATTGCCTCTTGATGATCTCCAAAGGGGGATTGAAATGTGAGAAGTACCAGATGTGCCACTTCAGGGCAAGTGGGAAATCCACTGGATTCTCAAATGACTCCTTTTCTTCATACCTGGAGAAAATCCCATTAAGATGCTATCCAACCAATTCAGAATCTCCCCTGTCCCAATGGATTAAAGAAGTAAAGCACTGCCAGAGAGCCACGAGAGACCCAGGCTGATGCTGAAAACACTGAAAGATTGGGGGGGGGGGCCTTTTGGACAGGCCTGTAGCCAATGGGGGGCCTGGCCCCTCAACCCAACCCCACCTTCCACCTGTATGGCCCCTCCTGATAACCCAGCTCTACCCAGTGCTTCCGTGGCCCCCGCTCTCTCTGTGGCTGCTGCTCTGGCAGCCGCTGATCTCCCCACCACTCTGTGGCACCTCCCCCCTCCCTCCCACCGACACACAAGTAAAGCAGCGCAGAGGCCAGCAGCTGCCTCCTCCCCACTTCCTCCCGATTGCTGCTTTTCCCGCTGATCAGCTGATGGGGGGAGGCTGCAGCTTTGAAAGAGTCCCGCTTTTCCAGCGCTTCGGTCTGTCGGTGGGTGGGAGGGAAGGGGGAGGCACTCCGGAGGGGAGTGGGGCCGCCACAGCGGTGGGCCCCTCCATCTGAAATTTAATTCGGTGGGTCCCCCCACCTAAAATATTCTGGCTATGGGCCCGCCTTTGAAGAGAAATGTTCACCTCAGTGTAGCTCCTGCTTTGTTAAGAACTGGACCTGGGTTCGACACAGCAACTGCAGAGAATGGCTACCACAAAACAATACAGCTGGTTTTGTAAACTAAATAGCACTGTAGAAATTAATTGTTCATTTTTCCTGCTCCTTGTGCTGCGTTTTGTGCATGTGGAACAACAAAAACAGGGAAGTCCCCTGCCCAACTCTGTCTTGGCATGAAACAAATGACATGAGGAAGAGAAGGCAGGAGCCCTCCCTCTCCCAGAGTGGCATCTGAGGCCTAAACAGGGTCTGCTTTCTTTTTTTAGAGCCATTTGCTGCAGGTGGCATGTGACACTGTGGAGCCCAGGCCAAACTATCTTTTTAAAAAGCAAATGTCTGGTTTGGTCCTAAGAACTGCAACCCCAAATCCCCTGCTCCCGTCTGTCTCGCAAATGTCCAGGTAAAGAACAAGAAAGCTCTTGAGGGTTCTGGACAAGGACTATCCCGGCTGTCTGTCTGTCTGTCCCTCTCTCCCCTCGACCCCTGACATGAAAAAGGCCAAAAAATAGGTGAGGGAATGACTGCTGTTCCTGCAATACTGAATGAAGGACAAATTCACAAGTGGAAACAGCCGTGGCCAATCTGCTGCTACCATTGCAGAAGGATTTATATAAAGGGACTGATGGTAAGCTGCGGCAGCCGTTTTGTGGCTGACATCATCTCCTGTGGCAGCCTCCTTCACACCAGGTCAGCATTCCAAAGCTGCCAGCAGCCTCAAAAAGTTGGAGACCCTTGTTCTAGAGGTGCACATCTCGGTGCCAACCCAGACCACCCACCATTTCACTACACAATTTCCTGCTGACAAGGCTCTGTGTATAAGCCGTTTGCCACTGAAAGATGGCTGGAGATCTGATTTGGCTCTGAGTCAAGATTCTGAAGGACTGTGTTCTTCAAGGCTACTCAGTCCAATCCCAACATTATGAAGGTTAATGCTGAAGGCCTACTTACTTCTGCAAGGTGCTTCTGGCATCCTGAGGAAAAATGGCAGAGAGAAAAAGAAAAGAAGAAGATATTGGATTTATATCCCGCCCTCCACTCAGAGTCTCAGAGCAGTCACAATCTCCTTTACCTTCCTCCCCCACAACAGTCACCCTGTGAGGTGGGTGGAGCTGAAAGGGCTCCCACAGCAGCTGTCCTTTCAAGGACAACCTCTGCCAGAGCTATGGCTAACCCAAGGCCATTCCAGCTGCAGCAAGTGGAGGAGTGGGGAATCAAACCCGGTTTTCCCAGATAAGAGTCCACGCACTAAACCACTACACCAAACTGGCTCTCAGTGCTTGCTAAGAGACCTCAGTGCTTGCTAAAAGATCATACCAGGAAAACCTGTCTGGAAGATTCTACCCTGTGGCATTTTGCTTGTGTCCAGCTAGCAGACTTCACTCAAAGACTGGGGTAGATCTTCATAAAGTGGAAGAAAAATCTCTGTGAGGTTAATATCAGCAGACAAAGTGGAGCCATTTTGGAGTGGTGTGATCTGCTCCGACAACTTAACAACGATAGTGTTCACAGAGATTTTTCTTCACATGGAAGGCTTCTGGCCACCTGCAGATGCAAAGGCATTCCTAGCAACGATTCTTCCATCAGCCTTGCATCACTGCAAGACTTCCTCCCTCTTCCCTGCTACATTGCTGAGCCAGCTTGCAGGAGTTTCCCTGCAAGATGGCTCAACAAAAAAAGGGAAGGGAGGGTCTAGCCATCAATACCATGGTATCTGCACAGATGTGAAGGGCAGGCAGAAGGAAGCTCAGCGGTGGTAGGAAAAGGTGTGCGGATGCCATTCCTGTAACCACCTGTTGTGTGTCTGTGTGCATTTGGACTGCACAACTGCAAGCCACCACTATAAGCCATGTTCCCTGCCCCACAGACATCCCCCTTTTAAAATGTACTGTGAAAAACCTTGCATGGAATCCTCACTCCAGGAGTGGGTAGGTTTCACAGAGCCCCTGCTTTTGTCCAGTCTGCCCCTGGCTGGAGATGCAAAAGGACAGAGAGGAAAACAGCTCACATGCAGAGATGAAAACTTCCTAGCAGCATAAACTGGCCTTGTTTGCTTTTCTGCTGAGCAAAGGAGGCACAGAGAAGATTTGGAGCCAGCCTTTTCCCCTAGGGGACCCTGCCTGTTCCTGCCACCCTCTCACCTGCAGGAAATCACTGACTGGGTGCTGACACTTCTCTTCCATCTCCCGGATGAGGCTTTCGAGAGAGGAGAGGGCCTCAGAGAGTTCGGCCAGGTGCTGGTCCCTTTTCTTTGCCACCTCCATCTCCACCTCTTCCATCTGGGCCAGCAAAAGCTTCTCTTGTTCCTCCAGAAACGTGTGCAGTTGCCTGAACTTTGCTACTGCCTCTTGCTTCTCTCCTTGGGTTTGTTTCTGAAATGGAAAGAGAAGAAAATCGGTCCAGTGTCAGGAACACAGCTGGTCTCTGCGGTGGGAAGAGGCACTTGAGAGCCTCCTATGAGAAGAGCACTTTGGCCTTTCAGAGATCACAATTAACACTCAGCAGGGAAAGCGGAAGATCCACCAGGCCCAGCCTCAGGGCCAAAGAACACAAGGATCTCCCTCCAACTCCCGCAGGGGTTCTTTCAGCCACAGAGGATTCAGTCTGCAGCAGAAGACCCAGAGAAAAGAAGGGGGGGCTTGAGTCCATTTGTTCCCCCACTAGAACACCCTTCATAGGCTGACCCCCCCAATCCATATTGGGGGATGATATACTATTTGAGTAGAAACCCCACTGAGGGCAAAAGAGTCCCTTCACCTTGCTTCGTCTTCCAATGTAAACTGCAGCTTCCATGGCTGCATTTTGGGCAAGGAAAAATTGCAGGGGAGGGGGGAACTACACACTACTCAGTATCCCAGGTACTTTCCCCACCTTAGAATCTGCGATGGCTTAACCCCACTTGGCCCAATTCAGCATCGCTGGGCTCCTATCAACATTTGCAGCAAGCATGAGGAGGAGGCAGAGACTCCTCCCAGGTTGCTTGCTGGTGCATTTACACATATGGGGCCTGAACACGTGTGTTCTTCTGCCTGTGATTCTCTCTACAGCAAAGAGTGCCTTGGAAAGTCAACTGATGCTGCTCGAAACAAAACATCTAGGGCACTGGAGGGCAGGGAGCTCCCGAGGCACAAGAGCGTGCAGTTCCACAGCATCCCCAGACTCACCACCCAGGTAATACCTCTGCTTAGAATTGCAATGTTACCCCTACCTAAGAGCTGCCTTTGGGGCCTGTTCTGCTGAATACGGACCAGGCTGTGCATCTAGGGATGCCAGCCTCCAGGTGGAGCCAGGGGAGCCCCTGAATTGCTCATTTCCAGACTACAGAGATTGGTTGCCCTGGAGAAAACATGCTTTGGAGGGTGAATTCTGGTTTTAAACAATTTTATTGATAGCATATGGTAACAATATCCATTTATATCATCTCTATCCCTAACCCATATGATATTTTCTAATCCCCCCTCCCTCCGTTACTAGACTCCCGCCGATGTTATATACTTAAAGTTCACTTATAAAGGTACCTTTAACTATAACAATCTAAATTGATATTCTACCTTTTCTAATACTCATTATTAAAAAATTGTCCAATGTCTCTTTACATTCCATTCTTTCTCTACATAACCTCTAAATTTCTTCCACTCCCCTTTAAACACTTCCAAATCATAGTCTCTTAGAATTCTTGTTAGTTTATCCATCTCACTCCATGATAAAATTTTCACAATCCAATCCCATTTCTCTTGCATTTTTTCTTGCTTCCACAACTGCGCATACAATGTCCTAGCAGCTGAGAGCAAGTACCAAATTAAAGTTCTATCTTCTTTTGGAAATTTTTCCATTTGTAATCCAAACAGAAAAGTCTCTGCTACTTTCTTGAAGTCATATCCTGGAATCTTAGATATTTCTTGTTGTATCATCTGCCAGAACTTTTTCGCTCTTTCACATGTCCACCACATATGATAAAAAGAACCTTCATGTTTCTTACATTTCCAACATCTATCTGACATCTTTGCCAATTTTTTAGGAGTCATATACCACCTACACATCATCTTAAAACAATTCTCTTTAATACTCTGACATGTTGATATTCTCATAGAGTTCTTCCAAAGATATTCCCATGTACCCATCTGTATTTCCTTGTTTGCATTAATTGCCCATTTAATCATTTGAGATTTTACTACTTCTTCTTCTGAAGACCATTTCAACAATAACTTATATATTTTATATATTTTCGATATTAATTTTTCATTATCTCCAAGCAGAACCTTTTCCATTTCTGTTGGTTCGCGTCTAATTCCTTCAGATTTAATATCATTTTCCATCAAACTTTTTATTTGTTGCATTTGAAACCAGTCATACTTGTTGTTCAGCTCTTCAGCAGATTTTAATTCAACTTTATCACCTTGGATCTTTAGTAATTGATTATATGACAACCCTCTCTCTTCATCAGATTCAACCATTATTTTTATTACTTCTGCTGGTACTATCCATAACAGCTTTCTTTCATCACCCTATTTCTTGTACTTTATCCATGTATTTAACAAATTATTTCTGATATAATGGTGAGATAAAAACCATCCATCTTTTTTTCCCCATAGTACATATAAGCATGCCAGCCAAATTTGTTTCCATGAGCTTCTAGCAATGAGCTGGAGGGTGAATTCTATGGCCCTGTGTCAGTTCTGGATTAACCATTAAGCAAAAGAAATACACGCCTAGGGTACCAAGGGAAGGGGACACCCCACAGATTTTTCTCATAACTCTCATGCCCTTAACTTTTTCACTGGTGCACTCAGAGCTGGCCATAGGGCGCATGAGTGCCCCAGGCAGCCTCACTGCCCACTGCCCTCCCGCGCTATGCCCCCAATTTTAACACCTGGGTGAAGCATGAAGCACTGCGCTCCTGGGTCTCTTTCAAGCCCGCCCCCCGCCATTCAGCTGATTGGCGGGTAAAACAACACTGAGGCAGAAAGGACGAGGAGCCACTGAAAAAGCAGCCGCTGCTCCTCCCCACTTCCTCCCCACACTATCCAGGGAGGAAGTGAGTAGGCAGTAGCTTTTCAGCGGCTCCTCATCCTTCCTGCCGCCACTGCCCAACGCTGATCCTGGTGAGCAGCCAGCCTCTGCGCTGCTTTACTCGCCAGTCAGCTAATTGGCGGGGGCAGCAGCCTTGAAAGAATCCCTGGAGTGCGGTGCTTCACCAGGGCATTAAAACTGGGAGGGAGGAAGGGGAGGCAAATAGGAATTTGTCTAGGGGATAGGAGCGAGGGCCGATTTTGGCGCCCCCACCCTACCAGCACCCTAGGCAAATGCTTAGTTTGCCTAGTGGGCAGGCCGGCCCTGGGTGCACTCAACTGCTAGTTAGTGCTAAACAAATACAAATAATATAGCAAATACAAATTATACTTAATATAGTTGTGAGGTCTGGTCTGGGGGATGGATTAAAAATGTGAATTTTTAATCTCTTATTTCACCTTCAGCACTTCCTGAGTCTCAATGTTTTGTCAGTTAAGTAATGGAAAGGCAGTGGGGCAACGTTGTTGGGCTGTGATTAGGGCCACTCCACTTCCCAACTGAAGGGGAGGGGGCGGCCTCGTGAGCTGACATTTCTGCTCTTTGGACTCTGTTCATTCCCCAGCCACAGCGACACTTACAAGTAAGTCTTGGCTTTCCCTCTCAATGTCTCTTTTATACGCCACAATTCTCTCTCTCTCCTTCTTCAGAATCTCCAGACAGTTGCAGAACTGATCCTGGGGGGGGGGCAAAATTGAAATGCATTCTTTTTTAAAGGTTTACTCCATTCTCTTCCCTCCTGCCCACAACTACACACACATTTACACATACGTGCCCCAGCTACGGGTTGGATATTTTTTACATTAAAAACAATTATTTGTAGTCAATATATCACTAAATTGTGTTAACACTCCAGCAATCTGTCAAGTATTGCTTACTGTAAAGAGAAATGGCAAAACCCTCAGTGGTGGGGGATGGTAGTGAAAATCAATACCTTCCAGGGCTGGCTCACCCACTAGGCAAACTACATGGTCACCTAGGGTGCCAGCAGGATGGGGGTGCCGAATTCGGCCTTTCCCCCTCCCCCCTAGACAAACGCCTAGTTTGCCCCCTTCCTTTGCTGTGGAGGGGGGAAAGCAGACCACCAGTCTGTCTAGGGTGCCATGGGCCGTCGGGTCGGCGCTGATACTTCCCACACTTCCTCAAAAACCTCTTTTGATACGATCTTTAAAGAATGATCCAAATCAGGTTAGAGAAAAAAACTGCTGCAGATCTGCAGAAAATTGAGAAGACGAGTGGAAACGCCACAATGTTGCGCCAAACTGAAACCTCCTGCAATTTCAGAGGGGGCTGAATGCAAGAATTCTGGATAGAAACAGCCACAGTTGCAGGAAGCGGAGGTGGGGGGAGGATTCCTTGCAGTGCCACAATGCAGCGGGAGGGCCGGGGCTCAGTGGCAGAGCATCTGCTTGGCTAGCAGAAGATCCTGGGTTCATTCTCTTTGCATCGCCACTTGAAATGGTAGCCATTGATGTGAAAGACCTCCAGCTGAGTCCTTGGAGAAGCACAACTAGTCAGAGTGGGCCTGGACATGTGCAGCTTTCCTACCCCCCCCCCCCCCCCCCAGTGCTGTCCTTCTGATTTGAACTGCTTCTTCACAGCTAGGATGTGCAAATGAGAGACACACACAGAAAGGTTCCAAACCTGCACACATTCTCCCCCAGTCCCCAGGCAAAGAACAACTCCAGGACAGCAGATGACATCAGGAAAGCAGTGTGTGTATGTGGGGGGGGATTTAAACTGGGAATCAGGCAGCTGCCCCCTCCTTGCTCTGTCACACAGTCATCTGACTAGAGGGCAACACAGCCTGACGGGAAATGAACTCATCTCCCCATATTGGCCTCAGCAGTGGGGCAGGAAGCAATGCACTGGGGAGACACCAGGCCAGGAAGGAGGCAGCAAAGAGGTGTTGTCACTCCCCAATTTAGGCCCAGAGGCCAGGGCACAAATTGGAGGGAGTTTCCCTCCAAAGAGATCCCACCAACCTCCACCTTTTGGGTGTCCTACCTTGTACTCTTGGGAGGCCTCCTCAAGAGGAAGGACTTCGTGATCTCTGTGCGCCTTGGATCGGTCGCAGACCATGCAGATGAGGGCTTCATCGTCCTTGCAGAAGAGCTTCAGGGGCTCCTGGTGGTTCTGGCAAACTCTCCCTTTTCCAGCTGCCACTGCTGCCTGATGCCCAAAACCAAGACACAGGATTTGTTTCATTTTTTCCTCTCCCCCAGGACAGTTTCTCTCTGTGTGATGACTGGATATAGTTAGTATTCCGTTAAAAAATAACACCCACATCCACCCATCTGAATGTAACCAAGTTAACCCTATGGATTATGGTTCTCAGTTGGGAGTTTGGGGAGGGGAGAGGTATTTTCTTGATGTGAGGGATCTGGAGGTGCCGCTGTCAAGAAAGTGGCCTTTCTCCAAGCCATTTCTTGGCCTTTCAGATTTTGGCTCAGGGTTGGGGCCTAGTAAGTGACAGAAGGCCCCTATCAGGGAAACAAGTGTCCCGATGGCTTGCAGTTCAGAGAGAGATCAGGGATGAGAAGGCCACAGATCATGGAACCTTCAAGATCATGGAACCTTCAAGGCTGCGACCCAATGAGAGACTGGCAATCCCACCCCCTCATTCGCGCAAGGAACCTCTGTGTGTGTGTGTGTGTGTAAAAGCTTGCTTGGACTGTGGGCATACGCAAGCTGAAGAACGTGTTGCATGTCTAAGCAATGCCCAAGATTGGCCAAACGGGATCAGGCCAGCTGAGAGCAGTCTGGTCATCCTTTTGACTAGGTTGGGTGTTGTGTGGTCAGAATACTCGACTCTTGGATTTTGGACTCTGAAACTGAGACCCACAGGGAGTTTGGCAATCCCACCCCCTCATTTGCACAAGGAACCTGGGAAGGGGAAGGTGAGAGCTTGCTGGGACTGTGGCCACACATCTGAAGAACAAAAATTGCATTAAGACCTGGGAATCTCCTGTCTGCAGACTGGCAACCCCTCCCTGCTAGTGTAGTCGCTACAATAAGTTAGCCGCATAGCAGAATGGCAAACAAAGAACAATACACTTGTTCATTCTTTCAAGTTTCTGGAAGTTGCTTCTCAGGGGAAAGGGGCGTAAGAAATTAACAAGTCATTAGGCAGGTGCTTACAAATAACAAACCACAATTAATGGGGCGTGGTTATTAGATCAGGGGCAGGACCACTGACCACGCAGAGGGGGGCTTCCTCCTCGCGGACTCCCCCCTTCGCACCAACCTCTTGCAGAGCGACTCTCTCGGCTATTTCCACGAAGTTGGCCAACTGCTGGTTGGGGCGGAGGCTGCTTGGCTGAGCCCTTCCTCTGCACTGGGGGCAGGAAGGCTCGGCGGCCCCCGACCGCTCCCCCCAGCTGCGGGTGAGGCAGGCTCGGCAGAAGTTGTGGCCGCACTCGGCGATGGTCACCGGGTCCCTGAAGAAGTCCAGGCAGATGGAGCAAGAGGCTTCCTCGCAGAGGTCGTGCAGGGGATCCCCGGCCGCCATGGCAGCCGAGGAGAGAGACGAAGAGAGCTACTTTCGCTTTCCCAAAGAAGGACGGAGGGTTTCCCTTCCTGGGAATCAGCTCCCTGCCGGCGCCCAATCAGCGGCCGAAGAGCGAACCGGCGCCAAGAAAGAGAGTGGCGGGAAGGCAGCCCTTGGCAGGGAATTGGATCCAGGTGGGGAACAAAGTCTGAGTTCAGCTCAGACTTCATTTGGAGCAGGAGCTCACAGGAGCCCCGCTGCGGAACCTCTGAATTGTATCCTGCTCTTTCTTTCTTAACCCCCCCTCCCCAAAAAACACCTTGCTTCTGGGATCCACTGCCTGTGAGAATTTTGCTGAACTCTAAGCTTTGACAGACTTTCTAATATCCCCCCCCCCCTCCCACACACAAATAATGGGGAAATAACCCAAACATATAAAGCAGAGAGGCAGCAATCTTCATCATGCCACTATGGCCACGTAGGAGAAAGTACTTTAAAAAGTACGATGGGAATAAGGTTTTATTAGGACAGTTATCATTCAAGAAGCAGTTTAAGGTAGGTGCTGAGCTGATATAATTTAGGACACCTTCCGGTGATGTCAGGGGTGTGTGGCATATGCAAATGATTATGGAAATGAGTTGTGCTAATGAGCCCTGGCATCTCTTTTTCTATGAAATGACCCCTGGTTCAGCGGCACCTTTAAGACCAAAATGTTATATTCAAAGTATACGGAGAGAGGTCCCCTTTACCCTCCTTTGGCTGCTATTTGCAGGCGCCCCGGAGGGAAGAGGCTTCCCTTTGGTCTTTAGGGGACTGGCCCATGCAGTGTTCCAGGGGCTGAGAAGTTTCCCTGTAGGGCTTGACGGGAGTGGGGGGGAGGTCAGAGGTTTCCAGCAACTCCCCTCCCACAAAAAAAAAATCCTGGAAAAGTTCCCCCAAAGATGAGATTAAATCAGCAGAAAACCAAGAGTGCCTTGACCTGGATAGCCCAGGCAAACGCGATCTTCTCAGATCTCAGAAACTAAGCAGGGTCGACCTGGTAAGCGTTTGGATGGGAGACCTCTCTGGAATACCAAGTGAGGAAGACAAGGGCAGGCTTTATTCAGACACCTCTCTGAATATCCTCCTGGCCCCCAGTAGGGGTCAGTCACCAGAGGACACCATGACTTCCAGGTGTGTGCGCACACACACACACAAAATCACAAAAATACCAGCCAGAGAGAGAACCTAGCAGTAAGCTTCCTGAGTCTTCCCCCCCCCCCCCCCCCCGCTAAAACACCATCCGTATGCTGACTCTTGTTGCAAAGCAACAATGAAAAGATACAGTGTTTGAGCAGAAATGCCACTGGGGACAAAAGAACACAGAAGCCCCTTCCCCTCACTTGGTTTCCCTATTTAAGCTGCAGCTTCCCTAGCTACACTTTGGGCACGGAAATAAAACTCCCGGGGGAGAGAAATCTACATGCAGCCAGGGCTTTTTTTTGTAGCAGGAACTCCTTTGCATATTAGGCCACACACCCCTGATGTAGCCCATCCTCCAAGAGCTTACTGTAGGCGCTGTAAGAAAACCCCTGTAAGCTCTTGGAGGATTGGCTACATCAGGGGTGTGTGGCCTAATATGCAAAGGAGTTCCTGCTACAAAAAAAGCCCTGCAAGCATTCCAAGTACTCCTCCCCCTTAGAATCAGCACCGTTTGAATCCCACAAGTCTAAATTCAGTCTCAGTAGGGTAGCTATCAGTGATTCTAGCAAATTTTGGGGGAGGAGTGTTCAGGGAATGGGCTGTCTCTGAGTAAAATTCCAGCTGCAAGATTCCCCCCCCCCTTCTCAGTTCAGTACATACCAGGTGTTAGCTACTGGGGAGAGCAGCCCGCCTCAGCACTGACTGCACATGGCCCCTGTGCAGGCATCCGACAGCCCTGCCAATTCATTTTACTGGTTTCAGCTGGAACAGTTGGAAGGGGGAGTAGATCCAGGTGGGCACCTCTTTTGGTCTGAAGCAGCAGCACAAAGTCTGAATCCAGGGGAGCCTTTAAGACCAACAAAGTTTTATTCAAGGGATCAGCTTTTGTGTGCAAGCACACTTCCTCCGATACACTGAAATGGAAGGTGACAGTTCACTGATATGCAGACAGTGGAAATTAGCATACAGTGTAATGACAGTGTTTTAATAGATGCAAAAACTAAACAGGAATACCAAGTTAAGTAAAGCAAGTAAACATGTCAAAATAGGAGATTGGTTGTGTCAAAGTATCTTTCTCAGTCAACATGGTTTTTGTGGGGAGTTTCTCTCATCTCTTGGGAGTGGGGGGGAGTCCTGATTGGTTGAAGGAGATCAAAAGATCATTGGCCTAAGTTTGAGTTAGGCAAGTCAGCTGCCTGCTGTGATTTTTCCCGCTCCCCAGAATACTAGAACTTCAGGGCATTTAATGAAGCTGACAGGCAGTAGGTTCAGGACAGATAAAAGGAAATACTGTTTGACACAGAGAGTGATTAAAATGTAGAATCCACTGCCAAAAGATGCAATGATGGCCACAGGAATCAAGAGCTTTCAGAGGGGATTAGACAGATTCATGGAGGATAAGTCTATCAGTGGCTACTGGCCATGGTGGCTGAGGGGAACCTCCGCATTCAAAGGCGCTAATCCTCTGAATCCAAGAGCCAGGAGGCAATGGGGTGGAGAGAGCTGACAAAGAGAATTTTTCTCCTCCTCCAAAAATATTAGAACATGGGGACATCCAATGAAACCGATGGGCAGTAGGTTCAGGATGGACCCAAGGAAATACTTCTTTCCACAGAGAGTGGTTAAAATGTGGAATTTGATGACAGGATGCAGTGATGGGCACAGGAATCGACAGCTTTTAAAGGGGATTAGAAAGATTCATGGCAATAGGGCTATAGGTGGCTACTAGCCATGGTGCCTGAGGGGAACCTCCACTTTCAGGGGTCATCAATCTCTGAATCCTAGCACCACCAAGCAAAGGCATCTATGCCCTGTTGTTGAGCCTAGGTGATTGCCTAGGGCGCCAGAGGGCACGAAGCACCAGAGTGTGCAGGTCTGCAACACCCCAGCCCACTCTTCAAGTATAACGCTGTTCAGAATTCTGGTGTTAAGTCTACACTTTGCGGGCCTTGTCTGCTGAATATTGAACCACTGGCGCATGGAACATTCATATTGAAAGTGGCGGGGGCTTGCCTTGTCTGTCAACATTTTTGCTTCAATAATAGTTCTAGAATCTGTTCACTTCCTAGCAACAGTAACATTTACAAGTAGATTTTGGCTTTCCTTCACTATACGTCCTTTATAGGCCACAATTCTCTCTCTTCAGAATCTTCAGACAGTTTGAGAACTGATCCTGGGTGTGGGTGAGGAAAAGACCCCAAACTGAGATCTGTTTTCTATAAAACAAGGAATACCAGGGCTGGGATGCAGAGGCAGGCAACAATAGGCAAAAGCTACCTCTCTGAACATCCAAGCCTCACTAGGGGTCAGTAGAAGTCAGCCATGACTTCCGGGTACAGACACGCACATTCATGCACTCAAAACATACAAGAAGCAAAACTGTCATTTAAGGGCTAAACTAGATATAACTGCCTCATGTCTGTAACAGGATCTTCAACGACATTTCTGAAATATTGCACGAAGGTAGCTTCCTCACAAGAATGGTGTCCTGTTCTCTGTTTGCCACTTCAGTACAAAAATATTCACAGGGGCAACTCTCCTTCCTCATGGAGATTTACTCCATCCTTTATACTCCCCGCCCACCATTCCACCCACAGGAGAGTTTTTTGTACTAAAAAAATTCAGTCAGTATATCACTCAACAGGGGTTTTTTTTGAGCAGGAACACACAGGAACGCAGTTCTGACTGGCTTGGTTTCAAGGGTTGTGGCCTAACATGCAAATTAGTTCCTGTTGGGCTTTTTCTACAAAAACTCAAGCAATATACCCAAGCACTGAACATTTTAAAAAGGCAAAAAGCTCACTGATTTGGGTGGAGGGGGCGCAGTTTGAGGAGAATGCCAGGCAAGAGGCTAAATGGCACTGGATTGGGGGTGGGGGGTGGAGAAAAGGCATACCTTCCACTCCACATTTTCCCATGCTCTTTGTGTGGTGGGATTTTAGTAAGACGACTTAAAGTTCATGCCTTACGGTATGATAGGGGTTGGGTTTTATCAGATACGCCTGTCCTCTGAGAGATTTTACTCAAGCAGGACATGGACCTGGCTTGCGTGACCGAGACCTGGGTACAAGAGGGAGATCTGGTAGCTCTCTCTCAAACAGCTCCCCCGGGTTACTCGGTCTTTCACCAATCGCAGACTAGTGGGCGGGGGGGAGGAGTGGCGTTGTTCATACGTGAGGCTTACTCCAAAGATCGAGGGTATTGAATGTGCGGGCCTGGCGTGGGAGGTTGGAGAGGGGTGGGCGATTTGGCTGGTGTACTGTTCGCCTAGCACACCAGCCAACGCCTTACCGTCCCTGCTTGAGGCCATGGCAGGCTGGGCGTTGGAGCACCCAAGGTTGGTGATCCTGGGTGACTTCAACGTCCATGCGGACGACCCGACCTCCAAGCCGGTGGCGGACCTAGTGTCATCCATGGCAACACTGGGACTCTCTCAATTTGTCACAGCCCCCACCCACCAGGCTGGCCACATGTTAGACCTGATCTTTGCGGCCGGGGTTATGGTGGACGATGTAACTACAGAAGCAGTGCCATGGTTTGACCACCTTGCTCTCAGGGCTCACATGGACATTCCATTCCAAACCTGCTTAGGCGACGAGCGTATTATGGCTCGCCCGCAGAGCCAAATGGACCCGGAACGGTTCCAGATGGCTCTACGGGATCCCTGGCCCTCTGGCGGTTCCCTCGATGGCCTTATTGAGTCTTGGAATAGCCGGCTCTCTACGGCCATTGATGAGATCGCACCTCGGCGCCCTCTGCGACCTCGGATCAGGCTGGCTCCATGGTATAACCCGGAATTACGCCAGCTGAAACAGGGTCTCAGATGGCTAGAGAGGCAATGGCGGCGTACTCGGGACGAAGCGCCTAGAGCATCTTATAGAGAATTTATGAGGTCCTATGAGATGGCAGTCAAGGCCAGAATATCTTCTTTGCGGCTAAGATTGCGTCTGCAAATTCGCGCCCGGCACAATTATTTAGAACAATTCGGAATCTTACTACATTGCCGCAAGGCAAACCAAATGTTAAGGAATTGGAGATAGGCTGTGAGGCTTTTGCAAAAATTTTTGCAGACAAAGTCCAATCGCTCCGCCACGATTGCCCTGCCATGTTGGATACAGTAAGTGGACTCGAGGCTCCGTGCCTGCCTTCTGGTTTGACCCTGGATCGTTTTGACCCTCTCAGCTTGAAGGAAGTTGACAGAATCCTCTCTGCTGCACGCCCAACAACTTGCGATTTGGACCCCTGCCCCTCCTGGTTAATTAAAGCCTGCCAGGAGGAGCTAAGACGTCCTATACGGGACATCATAAATAGATCTCTTTCAGAGGGTCTTTTCCCAACCCCTCTGAAGGAGGTAGTGGTCCACCCTCTCCTGAAAAAGGTCACATCAGATCCGGCCGAATTGGCGCATTACCGGCCGGTCTCAAATTTGCCCTTTCTGGGCAAAGTAATAGAGAGGGCTGCGGCGTTGCAGTTTTCTGGATGACGCTTCCACCTTAGATCCTTTTCAGTCTGGCTTCCGCCTGGGCCACGGGACGGAGACGGTGTTGGTCACCCTCATGGATGATCTCCGGCAACATCTGGATCGAGGCGGTGTGGCGGTATTGTTGTTGCTAGACCTATCGGCGGCGTTCGATATGGTCGATCACCGGCTGCTGACCCGCCGCCTCGCCGACGCAGGGATTCAGGGGTTAGCCTTGCAGTGGCTTTCCTCTTTTCTTGAAGGTCGGGGACAAAGGGTCGCGATTGGGGGAGAGCTGTCTCAGAGGCACCCACTTAATTGTGGAGTGCCTCAGGGGGCGGTTCTCTCTCCAATGTTATTTAACATCTATATGCGCCCCCTTGTCCAGATTGCCCGGGGACATGGGCTGGCTTGTCACCAGTATGCTGATGACACCCAGCTCTATCTATTGATGGGTGGCCGGGCCGCTGACGCCCCTGTAGATCTGGATCGGGCATTGCAAGCCGTGGCTGATTGGATCAAGCTGAGCGGGTTGAAATTGAATCCAGCGAAGACTGAGGTCCTTTGCCTAGGCCGCAGCGGTCCGGAAGGAGGGATCCCCCTTCCAGCTTTTGACGGGGCGCCACTGGTACCAGTGCGTGAAGTCAGGAGCTTGGGAGTGCTACTGGAGTCTTCCTTGACAATAGAGGCCCAGATAGCTGCCACTGCCAAATCCGCCTTTTTTCATCTTAGACGGGCGAGGCAGCTGGCCCCCTTCTTGGAACGAGGCGACCTGGCAGCAGTGATCCATGCGACTGTCACCTCAAGATTGGACTACTGTAATCCATGCGACGGTCACCTCGAGATTGGACTACATGGGGCTGCCCCTGTACCGAACGCGGGAAACTGCAGCTAGTGCAGAACGCAGCAGCCAGGCTACTAGTGGGACTACCTCGGCGGGAACACGTGCAGCCTAGGCTGCGGGAACTGCACTGGCTGCCAATTGTATACCGGGTTCGTTACAAGGTGCTGGTTATCACCTTTAAAGCCCTATATGGCCGAGGACCTGCCTACCTCAGGGACCGCCTCTCTCCATATGTTCCCCAGAGAGCACTGCGTTCCAGCTCACAAAATCTTTTGGAAATCCCTGGGCCTAAAGAGGCCAAACTTAAAACAACTAGGGAGCAGGCCTTCTCTATAAAAGCGCCACAATGGTGGAATCAGCTGCTGGAAGAGGTGCGAGCCCTACGGGATCTTAACCAGTTCCGTAGGGCCTGCAAAACTGCCCTCTTCCAAGTAGCCTTTTAAGATGTAACCAGAAAAAATATTACGCTGTCTTGGATAAACAGAGACTGTAGCACCACTGTATTGTTTTAGCTTATTCTTAAAATTAATTTATATATTGTATTTATACTGTTGATTGATTTTATCTGTTACTGTAGTACCATGATATTGTATCATGCTCTGCAAGCCGCCCTGAGCCTGCCTTGGCGGGGAGGGCAGGGTATAGATAAAAACGTATTATTATTACGTTCATCACAGACTGACAATTACATTAGCTCCTATGGATGGAAAAAGGTATTTAATGTGTGATTTTATTCTTGCCACTTTTGTTGTTCTGGACAAACACCTGATAGTCTTTGGGCAGAGCAATCAGCAGACATCCTTTAAGAAATAGTAGTGCACTTTAATTGGGTATTTGTTTAATGTAATGAATTCTGCATGCTGCATATTCTGTTACATGATTAACAATAATTGCAACATGGTTTTAATTTTAATAAATGGTTTTTATTTTGGAACAGATTTCTCTCTCTCTCTTTCAGTTCATGGGATTCTTGCCATGGCTTAATGGCAGAGCATCTACTTAGCAAGCAGAAGATCCCGGACTGACTCCCTGGCATTTCTAGTTGAAGTGAAGAGGTAGCAGCTGATGCGAAAGAACTCCACCTGACTCCCTGGAGAGCCGCTGCCAGTCAGAGTGGACCTGGACAGACCGAGAGTCTGACTCAGAATAAGGTTGTTTCATGTGTAGGTCTCCCACCCCCCAGTGCTGTTCTTCCAATCTGAACAGCTATGGTGTGCAAGTGGGGACACACACAGGTACCAATTCTCCACACTATTCTCCGCCAGCACTGCCACCACTCCCTCGGCGAACAGCAGCTCTTTACACCAAGAATGATTCAAATGTGGACTTTGCTGCCAGAGGATGAAGAGATGGCCAAAGGAATACACAACTTTGAAAGGGGATTAGATAGAGATCCTTTTCAAACTGTCTTTGCATTCCATTTTAGTAACTGGTTGCTAATAAGATTTTGTTCCTGTCATTTCAGACAACCAGTTTTAGTAACTGGCTCCTAGTGGAATTTATTTACCTGCTCATTCAAGCCCACTTTTTTTGGATCAGCAAAGTGTGATTAAGCCACTTCTGAGAGAACCTGCTTTCTTCCATTTTCAGCCCCTTCACAGCATGTCTGAATCACTGTGGTATGCTGTTTAAAACCTTCATAATTTTTCCTACAGTGCTTTTTTCCTGCCCTTTTTTGCTACACAATCTCCCTCAGACTTAAAAAAAAAAAAAAACATGTTCTAAGGTAAGCATAGAGGAGTAGAAGTTGCCAACACCACCCCAGCCCTCAGGATGTCAGAGAGGAGGAATGGGAGCTGCTGCTGCCTGGCGTCATTGCCCAGTAAGCCCGACAGTGGAGGTAGTGGCCCCATGAGTGGAAGGGGAGGGAGGGTAAGGAGACCCCTTGGTTTCTGCTCACCACTGCACCAATGAAGCAGGAGATGGCAGCACATTAGAGTGGCTCTTCAGGGGCGAGCACAGCAAACAAAGTGGGCAGGATTTGGTATTTCCCCCAACAAGTCTCAAGAGGCCCCTGCTTGTTATCACCAGATTTTCCAGGAATGTAGATTATATCAGGGTGGCCAAATTGCTATATGTAAGAGCCACACAGAATAAACATCAGATGTTTGTGAGCCGCAAGACACAAACGTCAGATGTTTGAGAGCCACAAGACACGAACGTCAGATGTTTGTGAGCCGCAAGACACAAACGTCAGATGTTTGAGAGCCGCAAGACACGAACGTCAGATGTTTGAGAGCCGCAAGACACAAACGTCAGATGTTTGAGAGCCACAAGACAAGAAGGAAGGCAGACAGGCATACAGGCAAATAGATGGGGGAGGGAAGGGTAGAAAGAAAGCAACTTTAAATGCATTCCCCAAGTTTCTGTCTGACTTGGCTTGGATAAGTGATTTAAACAGAGAAATGCCTTCTAGGCAGCTGATGGAGTGGTGGGGGCTTCAAGAGTCATATAATGTGTATGACACAGTCACATGTGGCTCCTGAGCCACAGTTTGGCCACCCCTAGATTATATATTAGTATGACCATCTGTGCTGAGAGCCCGTGCATTGCACAAGGTGGTAGGACATGAACTGATGAGGCCTGGGTTCAAATTCCTGCTCAGATATAAGATTCCCCGCCTCTTGGGGGGGGGGGGGCTGAATATCTGTGGACTGGAAGGCATTATGCCCTTCCCCCCACACACACACACACTTGGTCCCTCCCCTCCCCAGCTCTGCACCCAAACTCTCTGGGGTGAAGCTCACTTGCTCTGGGCCTGACTTCCCTCTCAGGGTCACAGTGAGGATAAAGCAGGAGCTCCCAGTTCCTTGGAGAAACAAAGGAGAGCAAGATGGCTGTGTGGATGTTGAAGGGCCTATAATGGTTTGAAAAGAGACACAAAAGCAAGCGGAAGAGAAACCTTAAAGCAAGCAGAGGCCAGCAGGAGCCTGGCTACGCAAATCCACCCCTGGATTCTTCTGTCCAACTGCAGAGTTGTGGATGGATCAAGTCTGTAGATGACAGCACTGTCTGGGACTTCTCTGGTAGTTATGACATGGCTTCCCACCCCCCAAAAAACAAACAATTAAAGCAGCAGCGTTTTCAACATAACTTTATAATAAGCATAACATCTTCTCAGTCTCTGTATAACTGAAAAACAAGTGCTATAAGCGCAGCAACCTGGATAGGGAGAGGACCCTCAGAAAAGGCAGGCTGAACACAGGCAAGATCTAACAGTTGGTGCCCATTAAAGAAAAGAGGAAGTCCCCAACAGTAACCGAAACAAACAGTCCTCAGGGTCAAAGAAGGCTCACCACGAATATGCTGCCGATTCTGGTCATAAATCGACCCAGGCCACTATTAGGTTTCTTCTCATGAAAGGGGGACATTTTATACCAGTTGCATTAAAACTCTACTTGGCCAAAACAATACCCCAACTCACTTACGGAACTATGTTGGGTCCATCCTTATCAAGCTTTGATCCCCTTGAGAAAATTCAGTCCAAATTCTTGAGAGCCATTTTCCACTTTCCAACCTGCGTTTCCAATGCAGTACTACGCTTGGAAACTGGCTTGCTAAGGATAGAGGCTAGGGTGAGCCTGCTTTCAATCACCACTTGGCTCAATCTCAGCCATTGCCCCACGAATATCACATCGTTGATTTTAAAGGATAGATATTGTTCTTCTTGGGTTAGAGCCATCCATCAGAAATTGTTTATGCTTGGCTTTTCACCTGAATCTCTCCAGATAATGGCCCTGGATCAAGCCAGGGCCATAGTCAAACAGAGACTACAAGATATTGAGACAGAATATTGCAAAGGTCCCGGATTATCTAGCTCCCCCTCAAAGGAGATATGTGTTAGCTCCAGCCCCCTATCTCTCAACTCTAACAATACCATCCCACAGAAGGGCCTTTTCTATGGCCCGTTGCAATATCTTTCCTTCAGCAGTCGTTGAGGGCCACTTTAGAAAGGTGCCTATGGCTCGCAGTTGTGGAAGCAAGAAAAAATACCAGAGAAATGGGATTGGATTATAAAAGTTATGTCATGGAGTGAAATGGACAAATTAACAAGAATATTAAGAGACTATGATTTAGAAGTTTTTAAGATGGAGTGGAAGAAGTTCAGAAGATACGTAGAAAAAGAGTGGAAAATAAAAGGACACTGGACAATCTTTGATAATGATTAAGTAACAAGAGTATAACTTTTGGTTAATTAATAGTTAAGGGTACCTTTAATATTTGTTTTTCAATAAGTAAACAACACTGGCGGGGGTCAAGTAACGGGGGGAGGGGTGGGGGAAAAGTAAGATATGGGGCAGATAAATTTTTCTTTTTTAAGTTGTAAGATATATAGATTTGCTACCATATGTTACCAATAAAAATTGTTTATACAAAAAAGAAAAGAAAAGAAAAGAAAGGTGCCTAAGGCTGAGCGGCTTTGTCCTTGTGGTGCAGATAACGATTGACCATGTTTTGTTGATTGAAACGATTGACCATGTTTTGTTTGGGTGTGGCCTATACCCTGGCATATGAGCCAGGTACATTTATTCTTTGTTGGAGGGATGTCTCGGGTTTTCTGATTTCAAAATCAGAAATACGCTGTTATCAGGTTTTAACCCCCAATTCACAATTAATTGTGCCAAATTTATGGCGGCAGCTAGGAGAATTCGTGAGGATTATGTAAAGAAGGGGTCTTGAACTGACTGTTTTTTGAATATTTCCAAGCTTGTATTTTATCTTTTCTTAAATGCCTGAGTACTTTGTATACCATCACAAATGCTACTGAAACTGATATAAATACAGAGACCATGCATAAAGTTGCCAAATTTTGTTCCCATGCAATCAACTTGCATTTTATGGTTCTTACAAGTTAATGTCGAGGTAACAGATTGTATTTTTAACCAGTGTATTCTAGTTAATATTTTTCTGGAGCTGTATAATTTTTAAATTTTTTATTATATGCACTATATTTATTAAGCTAGAAGATGTTTGACCACTATTGTATTATCTGTCATATCTCATCATTCATACTAATGTCCTATATTTTATTTTCGCATTTATTTTTTAAATATCTTACGTTTCACCTATTTAGGTCCATCTTGGTTTTTACCATTTTTATGTGGTTGTTGTTGGCCTGCATTGTGCTGTGTATTTGGTCATGGACCGTAATAAAGCAAACTGAAACTGAGTAACCGAAACATGCAGGGCCTCTTCTTCCTCTGTAGCAATTCCTCTCTTGTGCTTGAGGAGAATGAAGGCTGGAGAGATGGGAGGGGGGGTCTGTTCAGAGCTCTCCTGCATCTTGTACAATGGGAAAGGCATTACTGTCAGTTTAAGAAGATACGAAAGGTGGGGGGGAGGAATGTTGGGAAATGGAGGGGGAAATGTCAGTTTTGGTGGCTGGAGACAGGAGTGGGGTTGCCAGCTTCCAGGTGGGGCCTGGAGATCTCCCACTTTTACAACTGATCTCCAGCTGGCAGAGATCAGTCCCCCTGGAGAAAATGGCTGCTTTGGAGCATGGACGCTATGGGACTGTAGCATGCTGAGTCCCCTCCCCTCCCCAAACCCCGCCCTCTCCCAGATCTACCTCCCAAAGTTTCCAGGTGTTTTCCAACACAGACCTGGCAACCCTAGACAGGAGAGGTCTTTACAGGTATGGAGAAATAATATCCCTGATGGTCCTGGTGTCAAGAAAAAGTCCTAGGAAGAGATTTTTTAGGTAGCCGTTTTGTCCCAACCAAAAGAAGGGCAGGAGGGTCTCTCCAGAGAAAATGGCTCCAGAGAACTCGTAGAGAAGGGCTGCTCGGTCAGCATCAAAAAAGGCCACTCGACCCCCAGCATAGTTCAGGCACACTCGGATCCTCTTCAGCTCCCCACTCACAGTCAGGGGAGGGTAAGCTTTTATACCAACCCTGTGCATCCCTGCCCACTTCCCCACAGCCCAGATCCCTTCCTCAGGAGTAAAAGGGAGGTCTCCCTTCCTCTTCACAGACTTTCTGGCCACCCCCACAGCCCAGTTTTCCTCACTTCCCACAAGGACCTCCCAGAAATGGCGGCCTCCTGTGAATCCCTCACGGCCCAGCACAGCAATAGTCTTCTCAAATCTCTCAGGACTGGTGGGCAGAGCTTGAAGTTTTTCTCCCACTCGCATGCTTTTCTGACCCTCAGACAGGATGAGCCATCGATTGGCCATGTCTGGATCCAGAGTCACATTTGCTGTTGAGGGAAAATGAGGAGACAAGAATTGAAATGGCACCAGCTGGGGGATTCCACCCACTGGCCTGTTTGGCTTCCTTCTCCTGCCAGTCATGGCCTCCTCCCACCTCTGCCACCCTCTCCTTGGTCATCAGGCTCTCCTGTCTGCTCCTGCCCTTCTAAAAGGCAGAGCTGTCTTCCCACATGCTTCAGAAGGCAGACAATGTACACAACAAGCACCCACAGGGACACCATCTATTTCCTCCCGTATCCCATCCTGAAAAGAGAACTATGAAGAAGAGAAAAAAAAATGGCAATTTCAGTCATAGGCTTCTTTGGTTAGAAATCACACACAAGAACAGATTTGTCTCCCATATCATGAATCTTCCTTCTCGCTGATCCTGGGGTGGGGCAGTCTCTACTTCTGGGAGAAGCTCATTCCTGGAGACCGGGAGAGTCCAGAACCTTGCAATTCCGGGAGGGGAGGGGCTTCGCTCCCAGGCCCCAGTCTGGCCCTGAAGCAGCACAGCTCCCTCTCCAAATGATCAAACATGAAATCAGACCTCCAATAAAATGGTCCAAAAAAACCTCCAACCAACCACACAGAGAACAGGGTGAAGAACTCAAAAGATGCCCACCAGTTCAGGAAACTGAAATTAAGGCAAAGAAGCCCCATAGAGTCAATACAGCACACCTACTCTGGCTCAAGTGCCTTCTGAGAAAGGGAATTCGCCCCCTTGGATGGGAAGAGACTGCCCTACTCTAGGACCACCGACAAGGGAGATGCACAGTGAGACAAATCTTCCATTCTCCAGTGGTCCGGGGTGGGGAATTCTCCACATCTGGCACATAAGACAGCAGCATGCCTCAGAGAGGGGAAGAATCTCGGACTCTAGCCTGAAAAGGTATGCTCCAGGACCATTTTCTTCCAAAAGCAGTCCCAGCTGAGCCCATTTTGTCAATCCTGTAATGCCTGGTGAATGAGTGGAACAATTTCCAGGCTGCAGCCCTACAGACAACCTCTAAGGAAAAATAATAATAATAATAAAATTTTATTTATATCCCGCCCTCCCCACCGAGGCAGGCTCAGGGCAGCTAACAACATGTCCATACAGTAATTTATACAAAACTTTAAAATCAACATTAGGGAAGGACCGGATAATGCTGAGGTTTCTGCCCCTCTGAGGGAGTGGGCTGTAACACTCGAAGGGGGATCCAGTCCCCTGGACTTATATGCCAGGAAAATGCAGCCTCTGACCCATCTGCTAATGGTGGATGTGGAGACCTTATTGGCCTAAGGAACATTCCCTAAAAGGGAATCAAATCTATTGGAAACAAACAAATGCCTCCAAAAGTGAGGGAAAGAAATGTTCACCATAGGACAGGGTCAGGGAAATAGTGGCCACAGAGGTTGGGAAAATCTGGATTCTCCCACTCACATAGCAGCTGCCCAAACTTCACTGCAATGCTTTCCAAAACTCCAGTGGAAACTTGGTTTAAGTAAGCTGGGAAAACCCAGAAGGTGCCTGAATGCAGTGGAGAAGCAGCGGAAACCTGCTACACATTGAACAAGGGGCAGAGCTAGAACTGACAGAAATATCCTTAGTACTTAATACTTAATTCATATTCCCAACACACACACACCCCAGCTGCTGCAAAAATTAATGCCTGTTCTGGTATCTGCAGTGGAAATTTTAAAAGAATTGCAATCTTACCAGTTGGAACTTCTTCTGGACTGGAGTTACCAACATGGAGCTATTGAACATCAGGCATGATCTATCCTGGGCTGGCAAACCTGATGCCCCACCTTTGGCAGGAGAATAGCAAGACTTTTTATGGAACTCAGTCAACCTGTTGCCCAGCAACCATTCTCCCGTCACTTAAATATGGCGGCAGGTTTCATCCCCTCAACCTTTTCTTTCACCCTTACCAACATCCTCAGAACAAGAAGGCTGTGGCAGGGAGCATAAGATTTTGAGGAACAAAACAAGAGCATTCAGTTGTGTTATCTCTGAGAACACCAAGTGGGAGAACACGAATTGTTAGGTGAAGCTTTTTAGTTTAGAAATAATTGATCAGTTTATGAAGAAAAATGTACCTTTCTGCAGATGAAGTCCAGAATCCAGAGTGTCTGAGGAAGCAAAGGAATGGAAAGTGAGCAGCAGACCCTTCTTGTGACAAAAACACCAGCTAATAATACTATTTTCTTTTGGGGAGGGGCATGATATAGCCCAGTGTTGTCAAATCGCTGAAGCTAAGCTGAGTCAGTACTTGGATCGACCAAAGAAGACTCTGCAGAGGAAGAAAATAGCAAACACTTGTCTTGATCACCTGGTGGGGGTCACCAGAAGTCATTTGTGACTTGATGGCACATAGGTACATATTTCTTCTGAGTTACAGCTTAAGGCTCAAGTAGAAACTATCTTGGGGGTGGGGGATTGTGTACAAATATTCAGATTTGTGTTCACAAGTGACTGGAGTTGAGATTCATGTCATAGAAAGTATGCTAAGGACTGCAGCCAAGGGTTCAATCTGGCTAAATTTAGGATGCTTCTAGACAGAGGCTCCGCAGCACATACTGAGCTGAGTTACACTCTTCAGACTCACTGATTTCAATGGGCTTCGAAGGGTATGACTCTACTTTAAAACCAGTCTGTCCCTTTGAGACCATTCTGTGGGCTCTGCTACGACATATTCAAACAAACACAAACATCCAATCAAAGGGATCAGTTCTGATAAGTCTGATTTGGTCACAGACACATTGCAAATAGAAGGGGGGGTGCCCGTGAAATGGATCCAGCAGCTGTTTCATTAAAAATAGATGCCTTAAAGTGCGGTTTCCTTCCCTGTCATTTTAGGTGTTTGTTTGACCATCTACCTCACCATGTGCCCTTGCATGGTTGCAGTAATGATTAGAGAACAACAACATAATATAATCTCGAGAAGTCCATGTAATGCAATTCTGAGCTGAAGTTATGGCAGAATTTTGATCAGAAAACTTTCCATGGTGAACTAAAATGGCCTTCTGAACTGATACATAAACTCCCCACGTTCCTGGGTCTGTCAATGATATAGTCAGCCTGGAACATACTAAAACACATCTGGCCCACTCTAATGTCCAGTCTGAAACTCCAGCAGTATTTCTTCATATAAATTGAAATAAACTGAAACTGAAACTGAATTACCTTTGAGTTGTTTCTCGATGCCCTCCAAAAGGAGATTTAAATCCGAGAAGTCCCAGATGTTCCACTTCAGTGCAAGTGGAATAGCCACTGGATTCTCAAACGACTCCTTGTCTTCATACCTGGAGAAAATCCCATTAGGGTACCATCCATCCCATTCAGAATCTCCCTCCCTCCCCTCCGCCCCAAGTGGATCAGAGAAGCAGAGGAAGGAACTGCAGAAAGCCAAGAGAAACAGGCTGATGCTGAAAGCACTGGAAGGTGGGCGGGCTCTTGAAGAGGAATGCACAGCTCCCGCTTTCTTAAGAACTGGCCACACTAAGCCTATTGGTTACTGTGACCAGAACTACTAAGTACTCATTACATTTATTATAATAAAGACAGGCAAATCAAAGATTACATATCATAGACAGACACACAAAAGGGTAGAGTCCTTTCTCTGAAAAAATTCCTAAATGATGGTCCAGATTCCAGTGTGGACTTCAATACCATGAAGTAAGTTGCAATTTCTTGAATCTCATGAAAGGTATCATTAGGATGCTCTGTATTCTCAGTGCTGGGCGGGGGACAACAGTGTGAGGGCTTCTAGTGTCCTGGCCCCACTGGTGGACCTCCTGATGGTACTTGGGTTTTTTGGCCACTGAGTGACACAGAGTGTTGGACTGGATGGGCCATTGGCCTGATCCAACAGGGCTTCTCTTATGTTTTTATGTCTGGGGCAGTGATGCTCTGAATTCTTGGTGTGTTTTTTTGGGGGGGGGGGCAAAGTGGGAGGGTTTCTAGTGTCCTGGCCCTACTGGTGAACTTTTTGATGGTACCTGGAGTTTTTGGCCACTGAGTGACACAGAGTGTTGGACTGGATGGGCCATTGGCCTGATCCAACAGGGCTTCTCTTATGTTTTTATGTCTGGGGCAGTGATGCTCTGAATTCTTGGTGTGTTTTTTTTTGGGGGGGGGCAAAGTGGGAGGGTTTCTAGTGTCCTGGCCCTACTGGTGAACTTTTTGATGGTACCTGGAGTTTTTGGCCACTGTGTGACACAGAATGTTGGACTGGATGGGCCACTGGACTGATCAAACATGGCTTCTCTTATGTTCTTATATTCTTCACAAGCTGCCCAGTTCAATCCCAGGATTAAGAAGGTTAATGTTAAAGATCCACTTACCTCTGCAATGTGCTTCTGACATCCTAAAGAAAGAAGGCAGAGGGCGAGAAGAAGAGAGAGAGACCTTCAGAGTAGGGTGTGTTGTGTTCCCCTTTTGGACTTTCCCCCTTTTCCCTGCAGCCTTGCAACATGGTTCAGCCATGAAAGGAAAGAGAGGAGAGAGGGTCTGTCTGGGCATAAGTGCCATCACATCTGCACAGGCATGCTAGACAGACAGCAGTGCCCAGAACAGCTGTGTGGATGCTGTTCCTGTAACCATATGCCGTTGCCACTGTGTGTCGGTGTGCATTTTATATATAAGTGACATTCCCCACACCACACCGCCCCTAGACATCCTCCTTTAAAAATGGGTTGTGAAAAGTCTTGCATGTGACCCAGCTTCCTGGTTGGTGGTGTTGTGAAAGAGTTTCCCAGGAACCATGGGGTTCCTCAGACTGTTTGAAACACAAACACACTTTGGCTTCCAGTGGCTGCAGTCTATCAGGGAGGGGCAGGGGCTGTGGGGGAATGTATTTCCAGGGAGTGTTGTTTTGCAGGGCCCTGGGATTGTCCAGTCTGCCCCTGGCTGGAGATGGAAAGGGGCAGAGGGGAAAGTGGCCCTGCTGAAGAGGTAGAAACTTGCTAGCGACATAAACTGGGCTGGTTTGCTTTTGCTTTTCTGCTAAGCAGAGCGGATTTGGAGCCAGCCTTCTCCCCAAGGGGACTCCACCTGTTTCTGCCACAGTCTCACCTGCAGGAGATCACTGGCCGGCTGCTGACATTTCTCTTCCATCTCCCGGATGAGGCTTTCCAGAGAAGAGAGCTCCTCAGAGATTCTGGCCAGATTCTGGTCCCTGTTTCTCACCACCTCCTGCTCCACCTCTTCCATCTGGGCCAGCAAAAGTTTCTCTTGTTCCTCCAGAAATGTGTGCAGTTGCCTGAACTTGGCTACTGTCTCTTGCTTCTCTTCTTTGGTTTGTTTCTGAGATGGAAAGAGAAGAAAAGCAGGCCAATGTCAGGAACACAGCTGGTCTCTGCAGTGGGAAGAGACGCTTGAGGAGGCTCCTATCCCATCCTATCCCGGAGGGGTTCTTTCAGCCACAGAGGATTCAGTCTGCAGCAGAAAACCCAGAAAGTAGAAGGGGCTTCTTGAGTCCACTTGTTCCCCCACTAAAACAGCCTCCACAGGTTGATTTCCCCAGTTCCCATCGGGGGATGAGACATGATAGTTGAGTAGAAACACTACAGGGGGCAAAAGTGCTCAGAAGCCCCCTCCCCTCGCTTGGTCTCCTAACCTTAACTGCATCTTCCCTGGCTGCATTGTGGGCAAGAGAAAAGTAGTCCTCGCCAACCACCCCCCTGCCTCAAATCTTTCATTTCTGCGTAAGGTACTGGAGAGAACAGCAGCTGAGCAGCTCCAGTCTTCTTGGATGACGCCTGCCCCAGATCCATTCCAGTCTGGCTTCTGCCCTGGCCGTGGGGCAGAGACTGTACTGGTTGCCCTCACAAATGACCCCCAGAGGCACTTGGATCGAGGCAGGTCAATGCTGTTGTTCCTCTTTTTTACTTTTTAAATAATTTATTTCAATAAGAGAAAAAAAACATGAAATAGAACATCAGTTCAAACAAAGCCCCCCACCCCACCCCAGGAAATACACAACAAATGATTAACCAAAGGATTACAGTAGAATAAACACCTAAAAGATATCAATAAAAAACAAAGTTTAGTTATTGCTTTGGAACCATACAATAATCCTTATTCGAGTGCTCAACATAGTCCTGCATTGTGCAAGGGGTTGGACTAGATCCTGGAGGTGCCTTCCAACTCTGTGATTCTATAGTCAAAAAAGGAAAACCATTTTTCAACCAAATTATCTTTTACTTGTGGAACATCCTGTTGTATGATCCGATGAGTCAGTTTATCTAGGATTAAGACATCCCATACCTTTAAAAACCCAGGGCTTTTTTTGTATCAGGAACTCCTTTGCATATTAGGCCATACACCCCTGATGTAGCCAATCCTCCAAGAGCTTACAGGGCTCTTTTTAGAATACCATTCAACATGGTTGACTCTGACCAGTCAACCCACCACTTTACCGATGTAGGGATTTTTACTGAGGTTTTTCTGCTTTCTCCTTGATCAGGGACAGAGCGTGGTGCTAGGGGAAAGGATGTTCCCATGATACCTGCTTGAATGTGGAGTGCCACAGGGGACAATCCTCTCTTCAACGTTGTTTAACATCTATATGTGCTTCCTCACCCAGTTGATCTGGGGCTTTGGGCTGGGTTGCCATCAGTACACTGATGACACTCAGCTTTATATGTTCATAGAATCATCTTCCCTGGCTGCATTGTGGGCAAGAGAAAATTGTGGGGGGGGGGGGGGGGAGGAATGTACATACTACTGAATATCTCAAGTATGCCCCCCCCCCTAGAATCAGCAGTGGCTGAACCCCTCTTTCAGTTGGCCTTAATCCAGCCCTGCATTAGACCCTCCTGAGGTCTCAGTCTCCCTCCCCAAATCTCCAGAAGTTTTCCAACCTGGATCTGGCAAACCTACCCCCCATCCCCCACTGGTGGCCAGAGGAGACCCGGCAACCGTCCTTCTAAATTGAGAGCGGGGGCAGCCTCGTGGGTTGATTTTTCTGCCATTTGGACTTACGAGCAGGTCTTGGCTTTCCTTCTCCACATCTCCTTTATACGCCACAATTCTCTCCCTCTCCTTCTTCAGAATCTCCAGACGGTTGCAGAATTGATCCTGGGGAGAGGGGGGATCACAGTTGAAATGTGTTCTTTTAAAGGTTTACTCCATGCTCTTCCCTCCTGTCTACCATTACACATTTATTTAAATTCATATATATAACCATGTTAGTTAAAAAAAAATCAAATTCCAGCATGCTATTCCATCAGGAGAGCCTGTGTGCAGTAACCCTTAAAGTGCTGGACTAAGATCTGGGAAATCCAGGTTTGAACCCCCAGTCCTGCCGTGGAAGCTCGCTGGGTGACCTTGGACCACTCTCATGACTCTCAGCCTACCCCTGACCTGGTTAGTCCCAAGATAGCCTGATGAGCAGGGCCGGCCTGGAGGCAGGCAGTGGCAGGCAAACCACCTCCCAACCTCTCTTGCCTTGAAAAGCTTACAGGGTGTCCACAAGCCAGCTGTGACCTGACAGCAAAACAGAATTCTGTCACGCCACTCGTGTTCTGAGCAGGCGGGAGGGCTTCTGTTCTCCATTTTGAAACCCAAGACCTGACAATCTCAGACATTTACAAGACATTTTTGAGAGCTAGGAGTCTGCCTTTGTACTAATTTTAACTAACTAGCTAACTAGCCAAAGCATCACACATCTTTAAACGAATGAAGTGTCCAATGTAATACCCTTTCTGATGTGACTCATCATACTGGATGTTAAGAAGCACACTATGCCCAAAGAAGCTGCCCCCGTCCTTCATAGTTTCCAAAGGACTACGTCAAACCAGATCATCTCTGCAGGAGAAACTGAAGGGAGGGGCCACAATTCTGCAAGCCTAGTAGAACCAAAGCAATGTACAGAGTACCCAGCAGGACTAGTGCAATCAGAGTGCCCAGCAGAACCCAGTGCCGTTGTGGCAATGCCAGCTGATGTCAAGCACAGAATCGCAGTCCAAGAAGGGGGGATGGAACCTCAGCAGCACTAGTGCAAATGTGTCCAGCAAACCCAGTGCCATTCATAATATCAGCAAAAGTTTGCCACTATACTGCTTTTAAATACATTCTGTCGCCAAGCAGGATAGGGATGAAAAGGTCTTGAGGTCAAGAAGTGTAATAAAGGGGGAGGGGGACATGGAAAAATTAGGTGAAGGGAGATGGAAAACGTGAATGAGAAGTGTGTGGGAAAGGGAGGGGGAAGTTGTTTATCTTACTGCATGTCATGGGCTCTGACAAGGGGACTGCCCAGGCAGAGCCGACAGGGTTAGCTGACCCAGTGGAGCCGACAGCTGAACCCTCTCACAACTTGACTGATTCACTGCCGCTGCCCGCAGGGTTCTCAACACCTGGCTGTACGGCTGATGAGGACCAACAACAGGTAGACACACATCCCAGTTCACCACCTTGCCTTGCTCGAGTACGGGAAAGGCTTCATCAGGACTTAGCGATCTGAAGGAAAGAGGCCAAAATGCGGGCAAGACGTTCACTCAGCCCAGAGTTTTAGCAGACACCAGGCTGGCCCAACTGCCTGCTAATTGGAAACAGCAGCAGCGGGCTATCTAAACACCTGCTTCGAGTTGCATGCTCTGTGGAAGCAACAAGTCCATCCGGTGACTTGCGACTACTCCAGCTCCCGTTCCTTGGCTCTGTTGCTGCTCTGACTTCCCGGTTTCCTGACTTCTGGATTGTACGATCCTGCTTTCGGACTCAGCTACTGGTTCCTTCAATGCTCCTCTGACTTGGACTGGACTCGGACTTCCCCCTTGCCTGCTCTCCAGCGTGTGACACTGCAATACCAGAACTACTGCTTTGCAAGATCTGGCTGAGCTGGGTGCAAAGAAAGGAATTGCTAAAAACTAGACTGTTGGAGAAAATGAGCTGCAGGCTGGCTACACATGGGCTTCCACAGAGACCAATGTATCAAGAGGCCTCTCCTGTAAATAGAGTGCCCTCATATTCTCACACACATGAGGCCAGACAGGCTGGCCATTTGTGGAAGGGAAAGTACTCTCTAGATTAAGTTTCTTTCTCTTCTTTTGACTGCAACCTGAATGTGGATCTACTTGAATAAATAAAATAAACTTTTTTGCCATATACTTCTTGGGAGATGTATTTACTGCACCCTGCATCCCGTTCTATGTCTGGGCAAACTCTCCTACATTAACCAAATATCCCCATAATGAGTACCTCTAATATCTAGCAGTTGCCTTTTCCCTCGCTCCACCCATTTTTATTCATCCTTTGACTATTGTTGCCTCCCTCTGCCTTTCCTCTTCTTAAACTTCATGTTGAGCCAAACAACTCTTTGAGTCTTCTTGTTGCTATATCCTGTTGCTCTGCAAAGACTGGCACAGAAGAGTGTACCCTACTAAGCAGAGTAAATAAATCTTTATAACTTGTAGTAATAAAACCATCTTGATTAAACAGAGAAACTGGTTTGGTCTTAATTTTGTTCTCAGTATGGCCGAAACACTCATCATAAAAAGGAGAAAAACCACAATTGGTATCTTCAATCTCCTTACAGTTGCAAGCACCAGCCCTGGAGGGAGAGCTCCTCTTCCGCTATGCTGGGAGGAAAGTGCATCTTCTCCAGAGAATGATGGAATTCCACCAGCAAGGATCCAAATTAGTTCCTACCTTGTATTCCTGAGCAACCACTTCCAGGGGAACTATTGTGTGTCCTTTGTGTTCTGGGAGTCGCTCACAGACAGCACACACCAATTTTTCATCCTCTTTGCAGAAGAAGTGGAGTTTTTCCTGGTGTCTCAAGCAAACACCTTTTCTTGAACTTTGTGGCACCAGTTTAATTTTTTCAACTAGGTTTGCCAGCTGCCAGTTTCGGCGGAAAGCCCCTTTCTGGAACTTGAATTTGCAGACAGGACACTCCAAGTCTCCCAGAGTCTCCCATTTCTCACAGTAGTCAGTGATGCAGGCCTGGCAGAAGCTGTGCCCACAGTCCAGGACCACGGGGTCCGTCAGGCACTCCAGGCAGATGGGGCAGTTGGCCTCCTGCTCTATCTCTGTGGATAGTGGAGCTGAGGCCATGAGGGCTGGATTCTCAGGGGCTTGGGTGATGGGAAGGGCAGCAGCTTGTCAGATCTGTAAAAGGGCAGCATAAGAACAAGAACATATGAGAAGCCATGTTGGATCAGGCCAATGGCCCCTCCAGTCCAACACTCTGTGTCACACAGTGGCAAAAAAACCAAACAAACCCAGGTGCCATCAGGAGGTCCATCGGTGGGGCCAGGACACTAGAAACCCTCCCAACTGTTGTTCCCCACAAGTACCAAGAATACAGAGCATCACTGCCCCAGACAGAGAGTTCCAACAATACACTGTGGCTAATAGCCACTGATGGACCTCTGCTCCATATGTTTATCCAATTCCCTCTTCAAGCTATCTATGTTTGTAGCTGGCACTACCTCCTGTGGCAGTGAATTCCATGTGTTAATCACCCTTATAAGAACATAAGAGAACAGGAATGACCTAGAAAGAAGGCTTTGCATTTTAGTCTTTTGCCATATTGGGTTTGTTTTGAAATAGGTTTTGTTTTTACTGCTGACACTATGTAAGTTGTCCACTGCCTAAAGAGTCTGAAAGTTGAGACCAGTGTTCCCTCTAAGCTGAGTGAGTGTGAGCTAGCTCACAGTTTTTCAGACCTCCGGCTCACACATTTTTCTTTTAGCTCAGAAAAAATGGCCCCAGAGCAAACCAATTTATGCAGTAGATAAATCATTTGCTCACAACTTTAACATCAGTAGCTTACAAAGTTGAATATTTGCTCAGAAGCTGGTTGCATAAAAAGGTAAAGGTAGTCCCCTGGGTAAACACCAGTCGTTTTTTACTCTGGGGTGACATTGTATCACAACGTTTTCATAGCAAACTTTTTTAATGGGGTAGCTTGCAATTGCCTTCCCCAGTCATCTACACTTCCCCCACCCAGCAAGCTGGGAACTCATTTGACTGACCTCGGAAGGATGGAAGGCTGAGTCAACCTTGAGCAGGCTATCTGAACCAGCTTCTGCCAGGATCGAACTCAGGGCATGAGCAGAACTTAGAACTTCAGTAGTGCAGCTTTACCACTCTGCACCATGGGGCTGCTTTCCTGGTGGCATACACATCTTTAAACAAATGAAGGGTCCATGTAATATCCTTTCTGATGTGACTCAGACTTCATGGAACTTTATTCCCCAGGAGAGCCACCTGGCCACACTTTCAGCTCATTTTTGCTGGCAGGTAAAGAACTTCCTGTGCCAAAGAGGTTTTCTACAACCAGAAACTGCTGGCTGCCAGGAGCCTTTTCAGAAAAAAGTAGACATTGCTGTGGATTTTAGCTATATCAAGATTTTAGTCTGTTTTTATTTATCACACAATGTTCTTTTAATTTAGCGACTTAAGGGTTTTTTTTAAAAAAAATTAACACCTAAACTGTTCATTAATGAAAAAAGAACATTCATCTTACAATATATACAAAAACTTCCATGAAATCTAGCAGAAAACTCTCACAAAATCTATCTCTCTACAAAAAATAAAATCTTAATGGCAGTTTAGCACTTCTTCCCTTGATTCCGTTGTAGGAAACAACCCATGCCAGCATTTTATTAAAGGAAACCACCACTGAATAAACCATTTCTGTTAATCTGTCTTTAAATATTCTTCTGAAAGCATTCCTGTCTTGGCTATTAGCATAATAAACCAAATTTTGCATAACTAGAACTCAAACTTTGGCAGATTGCTGCTTCCAATTTTTAGCAAGGAGCATTCTGGCTGCCAGTGTGGAGTAGTGGTTATAAGTAGCAGACTGTAATCTGGAGTACCGGGTTTGAGTCTCCACTACCCCTCCACATGAAGCTTGCTGGGTGACCTTGGGCTAGTCACAGCTCTCTCAGCCCCTCCCATCTCACAATATGTGCCTGTTCTGGGGAAACTAAGGGGAAAGTGATTTGAGGCTCCTTAGGGTAAAGGAAAGTGGGGTATAAAAACAGACTCTTCTTGTTCATCTTTACAAGTAACTGCCACAGGGCATACTACTGGTTTTTAGTCAACATGGTGTGGCTAGTCTAACAAAACATTAGAAATGGCAATGGTTCTGGATCAACCGCTGCATACATTCCATTCTGAATATTTTCCCAACACTTTCTAGCAATGTGACAGTCCCACCACATATAGGAAAGTGCCCTTTCTCACATCTCAGGCACTTACCTGGGTTGACACAAGTTTTGTTTATTCATTAGGATGCTATCCTCCAAGTGGGACCTGGGCTGCCTTGGAATGACAGCTCACCTCCAGCTACAGAGATCAGTTCCCCTGGAGAAAAAGAGGTTCCTGTCCTCCCCAGGCTCCACCCCAAATCTCTGGGAATTTCTTAACCTTGAGCTTGCATCCCCACCCCCACCCCTGCCAGTGACCTGGGAGAACCTGGCAATGCAATCTGAGGCACACTTGTGATGAAGCAGCAGGAGCATCTTATAGGACATTTATGGAAGCCTACGATATGGTGGTGAAGGCTGCAAAGAAAGATTTCTCTGTGGCCTCCGTTGCATCTGCAAGCTCTTGCCTGGCCCAATTATTTAGGACTATTTGCTCATTATCTAAATTCCCTTGAGGAAAACAAAACAGTTGGGAATTGGCTATTGGCTGTGGGGCATCTGCGAGCTGCTTTGCAGACAAAGTCACAGCGCTCCGCCAGGATCTCCCAACCACAATTCATACAGTAAAAGAACTTGAAGCCCCTGGCCTGTCTTCAGGTCCACTTTTGGACCGTTTCAGCCGACTCTCCCTGGAGGATGTCAGCAGGATCCTGGCAGCTGCAAGGCCTACTGTTTCTCTCCCTGACCTGTGCCCATCCTGGCTGGTCAAGGCCTGTGGGAATGGTGTTGCAGGCCCTACTGGAAGAGATTCTCAACTTGTCGCTTTTGTTGGGGAGCATTCCAGGGGGTTGAAAGAGCCTGTGGTACATCCACTCTAAAAAAAAAATCACGGGACTCCATGGTCCTAGCCAACTACCACCCAGTTTCCTGAGCTAAGACAAAAATGTGTGAGCCAGAGGCTAAAAAACTGTGAGCTAGCTCACCCTAACTCAGCTTAGAGGGAACGCTGGTCCCAATTCATATTAGGTTCCCATATGCTTAAGAAATGAGCTTCCTTGGAAACGATGAATGGAAGAGGTAGCTGGTGAATTGTCCTCTTGCTATGCAACACCTGAGCTAGACGAGGGGTGGCCAAACTTGTTTAACGAAGGAGCCACATAGAATAAATGTCAGATGTTTGAGAGCCACAAGACACAAACATCAGATATTTGAGAAGGAAGGAAGGAAAGCAAATAGACAGAGGGAGGGGGAAAGAGAGCAACTGTAACTTTAAATGCATTCTCCAAGCCAGCCAATGGGGTGGGGGTGGGGGCTTCTAGACCCACACAATATGTGTGAAAGAGCCACATGTGGCTCCTGAGCCACAGTTCGGCCACCTCTGCACTAGACCAAGTGGGTTCAGTGAATGAGACAGAGCTTTGGATATTACAATCTTCACAAGTCCCCTGTTCATAACAGGCCCGTAACTACGAGGGGGCCTGTGGGGGCACAGCCCCCTGACTTCTGGGTGAGGCCCTCTGACTTGGGGCCCCCAAACAGCCCCCGGGGCCTCTGCTGCATCCTGGAGCGTAGGGCAGGGGGCAGAAGCAGTCCCCAGTCTCCCCCTCCAGTTAAAAGAGCTGCAGGCCGATCAGCTGATCAGCAGGCCCTTTAACCCAGCACAGGATTCAACTGCTCCATAGCTATTGGTGCTCCTGGCTTGGCTGGTGACGAGGAGTGGGGTGACCTTGGACTCTGTGGAGCAGAACCTGCCAGCTGCCTGTTGTCAGCCGGCTGCGACTCTCTCGAGGGGGCTGGGAGGCTCTATAAATGTTAGCAGCATTTCAGCATCTAAAAGCTTCCCCGCCACGCGCACACACACATCCTGGTAAGTAAAGGTTCCCATGTGACTGCAAAACTTCCCCCTTCTGCTGTGTATCTGAAGCTTTTCATGTTTTTTGTAATTCACAAGGTAAAACTCGCTCCCTCCCCATCACACACAGGGAAAGAGCATTTCCTCTGTTAAGCCTTCCCCTGCTTCCAGGGGAGCCAGTTTGGTGTAGTGGTTAAGTGTGCGGACTCTTATCTGGGAGAACCGGGTTTGATTCCCCACTCCTCCACTTGCACCTGCTGGAATGGCCTTGGGTCAGCCATAGCTCTCACAGGAGTTGTTCTTGAAAGGGTAGCTGCTGTGAGAGCCCTCTCAGCCCCACCCACCTCACAGGGTGTTTGTTGTGGGGGAGGAAGGTAAAGGAGATTGTGAGCCACTCTGAGACTCTTTGGAGTGGAGGGCGGGATATAAATCCAATATCTTCTTCTTCCTTCCTTCCTTGGTCTCTCTAGCAAGCCATTTATTTAGCTTCAGCTCCACAAGGCTGGTTCCTTCCTACCAAAAGAATGGCTCAATGTATATTTAAATAACAAGACACCCTGTATGTGTGTTCACTGTAACTTGTGAACAGGACTTGTGTGTGTGCATGTGTGTTGGGGGAGGGGAGGAAGGCTGGCAATATGCTTTCAATATAGTTTGGGTAGCAGAACTGTGATATATGGGCTTTAATTCATAGAGTTAACAACTCTAGCTGGTAAATTCCTGGATATTTTTGGAGGATCCTGAGGAGGGCAGGGAGCTCAGTGGCATGTAAAGTCCACATCCCCCCCCCCCCCACAAGCCATTCTGTGCAGGGGAAATTATCTCTGTAGTCCAGAGAACAGTTGTAATTCTGGGTGATCTCCAGGCCCCACCAGGAGGTTGGTAGCCCAATATCTTGGGAGTAAACCCACTGAATAAGAGGACTGAAGATAGTTCTGCTTTCCATTGCCTCAGGTGGCCTTCCTGGAGTTTGCTTTAATTTTCACACACCCACACCCGCCCTCCCAACTTTGTTATTCCAAGGAGGTCTCCCATCCAAATACTTGCCGGAGCAATGTAAAGTTTTTGAAAATTGGTTATCAGTGTGTGTGTGGGGGGGGGAGGCAGTAGGGAGTTTGAGTGTTCTGGGAACAGAAACAGATTCGGGTGGGTAGCAGCGTTGGTCTGGAGTAATAGAACAAAATTTGAGTCCGGTGGCTCCTTTTAAGGCCAACAAAGTTTAATCCCGGCTGTGCGGGGCACCAGCCAGTGTGATGGTGGGTCAGGTGGCCATGAGAGCGGCTATGGGTTGGGCCCGTTGAGTGCCCCCCCCAAAAAAAATCAAAGGGCCCCTGACCTTCCAAATCCTGGCTACGGGGCTGGTTCATAACCCCTTTTAGGCTGTACTCCCTCCTCTCACTGAATCCTCTCTTGACCTGTGCATCCACTGCCAACTCCCTATCCTCTGACTTCCAGTTTGCCTTTTAGACATCCTTCAACCCTCAAGGCACCATTTCTTACCTGAATGTCCATCCCCAACTCAGAGACAAAACCAATGGCATTCACTGGTAGAGGGCTCCAAGCACAGCCCTTGTAAGTAGAAGCTGAATCTCCTCGTTCTCTCTCCACCCACCACCAGCATGGCTTCTCCTCCATTATGCAAGAATTACCTGCTGGTTGTCTCACCTCAGAATCACTGGATGGGCACAGTGGTCTCCCCCTTGCTTGGGAGCTCTCAGGCTTCATATGTCCACGGAGAGTCAATGATCTGAGGTCCCCTTGGCAGCTGGCACCCCACACTCCCGTGGTGGTGGTTGCCGCCCTTCACTTCTTCAGGGAGCAAGAGCTGGAAAATGCACTTTGATTTCTAACTCCGCAATAAACACACAACAGTCAAACAAAGCAGAACTAATATTGCATTTCAGATACCATATCTATTAGGACAAATTTATGATTCCAAAGTCCATTTGAATTCTAAAGTCCAAACCATGCTTGCATTTCATCTCCTTCTGACTCCATATTTTCTTCTTTTGAACATGTCGGGTATGTGCAGGCCGCCCAAACAGCCCTGATGTGCATTTAGAGCTCAGCAGGTTTAAAAGAACCTTGGAAACTGCTTCTGTTTTTGATGGTGCACCAGTGTGCCTCTCCATCTCAGCTGGAGGAAAGCTCATGGGCAGGGCAAGCAAGCAGATCCATGCGGCTGTTCCCTGTGAGCAAGGAAGAGAAGCAAGCAGAGTCCCTGTTTGTTTTGCATTCACTTCAGAAGTCATGTGTAACTAAAGTGGATAGTAAAGCATTCATTAGAGCCTGATCATGGGAAGGAGGAAAACTCCACCCCCTAGACCAGGGGTGTCAAACATGAGGGCCGAGGGCCGAATCAGGCCCCCAGACGGCTCCTATCAGGCTGGCAAGCAACTCACCATTGTCTGCTTCCTTCTCCCTCACTTACTTCCTTCCATGTCACGGCTTGCTTTGCTGGGCTTTCTCAATCATACAGGATGTACAGAGCAAAAACTCTCTTTCCTCTCTTGTCTGAGGCTCCTCTCTTGGAGAGGAAGGGGGGGGAGAGAGAGCTTGCTTTCCCAGGCTCTCTCAATGACACAGCAGAACTACTGAGACAAGCCTCTCTTCCTTCTATTGGCTGAGGCTCCTCCCCTCCTTGTCCCCTTTGCATCTTTGCTACCTGACATTACATTTTATGACACACATGGCAGTTTCATTTATGTCAGATTTGGCCCTCATAACAAATGAGTTTGACACTCCTGCCCTAAACAGTTCAGTCTGAAGAAATTGGTTGAAATACAGCAACTCATGTGAGTGAATTGCCCCAGAGAGATCACAAAGGTGTCTGCTTGCAAACTGTGTTTATTTTGGCTGCTTTGTGAGAGTATGTGTGTGTGTTCACTCATTTAGTGGAAGTGCAGCTGCTGGCAGCACTGGGGTTAGGGTGCTGGTGCAAGGTCAGCACCCAGACAATGTGCAACCTGCCCCTGCCACCCACCCTCGCCTCTGGTGAGCGAGAACACAGTGGAATCCCCCACCCTCAGTGGGAGCTGGGCCGCCCACCTGCAGTCCTTGCCAACTATCGCCTTATCTCAAATCTTTCATTTCTGGGCAATGTACTGGAGACAGCAGCAGTTGAGCAACTCCAGGTCTTCTCAGATGATGCCTCCCCCCTGGATCCATTCCAGTCTGGCTTCTGCCCTGGCCATTGGATGGAGACCGCACTGTTTGCCTTCACAGAAGACCTCCAGAGACACTTGGATCAAGGCAGGTCAGTGCTGCTCTTACTCTTACAACTGACAGTAGTGCTCAACATGGTTGACCCACCTGTTGACCCACCGCCTCACTGATTTGGGGGACTGCTTTACAGAGGTTTTCCTGTTTTCTCCATGATCAGGGTGTAGTGGAAATTAGATAAGTGGTGAGCCATACAGCCCTTCTCCATGAGTCAGCAGAATCCAGGAGAGCAGGGGGTTAAATCCTATGCAGCATTGTAAATGAAGAACGCCTGGATGGGAGAGCTGTGTAGATAAGAAGCAGGCAACTGTGGAGAGAGGGCGGTGACGGCTTTGGTGACAGCCTCGGTGACAGATTCAGTGGCAGTTTTGGAAGACAGTAGTAACTTTGGAAGATGGCAGAGGAAGAACAGCTTCAAGCACAGAAGACAGCGGAGGAGTGAAAAGGCCTCGCAAAGGAGAGGACAAACTTCTAAGCTGTGTGCAAGCTGTAGAGAAACCCTGCACCCCAGCCTGCTTTCCTGGACAGACTGCTAGCCCCGTGAAGTAGACTTTTCTTTCTCCTTAAAAAGCTCACTTGGGTGGGTGAGGGACATTTTCACTGTTACTCTTGGTTAAAGCTGAATAAAGCTGCATTTCTTTGGCCACAATTTATTGCTTGCAGGAATCTCTAGAACCATGGGTAATGCAATTGGCACTGTGAGCAGGATTCCTGAAGCAATATGGGGACACAGGAATGCAGACCATGTGCAAAGTTGTATTCCAGGATGGTCCTGTACAAGTGCATGGGCACCAGCTGCACATATATTAAACCAAGTGGCCCCACCTACTAAGTGGGACTCTGTGTTAGAGAAAGCAGGAGGCCTCACGCCCAGGGCAATAAAGAAATGTCTAAGGAAAATAAAGGCGGGAAAAGAAGGAGGAAAAGGAAAAATAGAGGAATGTGGTAAAATAGGCTGGCTACTTCTAACTGCACTCAGAAGGGTCTGGGAGTTATTAGAAGAGTCCTGGAAGCAAGTGCAGGCGCAGGCAGAGGAGATAAGTGCCTTAAAGGAGCAGCAGTCTATTTTGCAGGAAGCTCTTAAGAAGGCGAGAGAGAGCTGGCATGTTACTGAAGAACAGGCTGGTATGATGGCTGTCCGTATTGCTAAGGTAAGATGGCACCCGGAGGAAAAAAAATGCCCCCACAAGGTCAGAACACTCAAAGCCTCTAGAGCAGGAGTGGCCAAGGGTAGCTCTCCAGATGTTTTTTGCCTACAATTCCCATCAGCCCCAGCCAACATGGCCAATGACTGGGTCTGATAGGAGTTGTAGGCAAAAAACATCTGGAGAGCTACCCTTGGCCACCCCTGCTCTAAAGACTGGGATTCTGCTGACTCATGGGATTCCAGTGAGGGAGAGTGGACAGAGGGGGAAGGAAGTGGAGATAATGAAGTGCAGGTGAGACCTTTGGTAACTAACAAAGCAAAAGGTCCTCTGGGGGGACAAGCTCAGGTTACTTGCACTGTGAGGGATTTCAGTCAGCAGGAATTAACTGAAATTGCCAAAAGTGCTAAGCAGCAACCTAGGGAACTTATGAGTCAATGGCTAGTGAGATTATGGGACCAAGGCTGCACAGGTGTGCATATGAGGATGTCCAATGACATCCTCATCAATGGGTACTTGAGGGGAGCTAATGGCCAAGCACAGCACCTTGGATTTGTATGGAGATATGGATTGGATTTGTATGGGGGTAAGACAAAGGTACCTGCCCCCACGGATTGGGAAGAGAATTTGCCACCCTGGCATACCATTGCTGAGGCAGCAGCACAGCTTAGAGGAATGGCAATGTAAACTAGGATCTATATCCCCAACTTCCCAGGTCCTGACCCCAAGCCTCTCACAGCTGGCATGAGAGCACGGTTACTTAGAGGAGCCCCACCCAGGCTGCATGGTGCTCTGTTAGCTTTGCTAGGACCTGCTCAAGGACAAGCAGTGGGAGATGTGGGGATTCTTTTGGGTCAGTTGGGGGATGTTCCAGGGGAAGATAAACCTAGGACACGGGCTGCCACAGGAGAGAAAAAGGAATGGCAGGAGAGTAAGAAGCCAAAAGTAATCTGAAGGAAGATGTTTGTTGAGCTTCGAGAGCCAGTTTGGTGTAGTGGTTAAGTGCGCAGACTGTTATCTGGGAGAACCGGCTTTGATTCCCCACTCCTCCACTTGCACCAGCTGAGAAGGCCTTGGGTTAGCCATAGCTTTCATAGAAGCTGTCCTTGAAAGGGCAGCTGCTGTAAAAGCACTCTCAGCCCCACCTACCTCACAGGGTGTTTGTTGTGGTGGGGGAAGGTAGAGGAGATTGTGACCGCTCTGAGACTCTGAGATCCAGAGTATAGGGCAGGATATAAATCCAAAATCTTCTTTAAAAAAAAATCTTCTCAGGGAAGGAGTACCAAAAAAAAAAGATAGATGGCCTTCCAACACCTGACTTGTTCCAGATGTGGAAACAGAAGTGTGCTACCCAGGAACAGAAAGGAAAGGTAACACAAGCCAAAGGAGCTCAGGTAAGAGGAGTAACTCCAGCTGCTCCCCCTGAAGAGGGGGACTTATGTTATCCATCCTCTTGCAAGACAGCAGATGGGTAGGACATACCCATACCTTTGGATTAGGGGTGTGGCAAGGCTCCAGTAAGAAGGCTAATGAAGACAGTCATTCCTGGAGACCAACGTCCACATATACCTCTAACAATACATTGGTCTAAGGGAAACACACAATGTGTAATGGCCTTGATGGACACAGGGGCAGAGGCAACTCTTATTCATGGGAACCCAGATAAGCACAAAGGACCCATAGTATACATTAATGCTTATGGGGATGGAGAAGAGCATGCCAGGCAGGTGCGGGAATGTCTAGCTCTGGGAAAGTCTGTACCCTTTTGGGCTATTGTATTGGTTCTCTGGTTCCTGAGTACATTATTGTTATTGATTTACTTAGAGGAAGAGAGTTTCAAATCCCTGTAGCCAAGTTTGCATTTGGGATTCGATCCATCTTAGTGGGGAGAGCTCAGTGGACTCCTTTGCATATACCCTCAGCTAAGCAGCCAGTAAATGTAAAGCAATATCGTTTGCCAGGTGGGCATAAAGAAATCTCTGAGACCGTAAAGGGACTCTTGGAAGTGGGAATTCTAAGACCAGCAGTGTCTCCTCTTATTTCTCCAGTATGGCCAGTGAAAAAGCCTGATGGAAGTGCAGAATGACTGTGGGCTATCGCCAGCTGAACAAACAGGCTCCACCATTGGCAGTAGCTGTACCAGATATGGTGACTTTATTGGAAAACATAGAAAAGAATGCTGGGGTGTGGCATGCTGTGATTGATTTGGCTAATGCTTTCTTCAGTATTGGTATTGATAAGGCTTCTCAGGATCAGTTTGCTTTCTCATGGGAGGGGCAACAATACACATTTCAGGTTCTACCACAAGGGTATCTGCATAGCCCCACCCTATGCCATGGACTGGTGGCAAGAGACCTGAGCCAGGTAACTTTTGAGTCCTGCTTTGTTCGTGGCACATTATATTGATGGCATCATGATTTCAGGCCCTACAGAGCAGGAGGTGCAGCAAGGACTGACCACTGTGGTCGATCACATGCGTTCTCGAGGATGGGAAATCAACCCGAAGAAAATACAGGGTCCAGCACAACAGGTACAGTTCCTGGGGGTGGTATGGGCCAGACCAGTCAGGCATATACCATAGAAGGTGCTACATGTGATTGCAGCCTCCTACCTCTAAGAGTGAGGCCCAGCAGATCGTTGTCTGGAGACAACATATACCACATCTTGCACAGATTCTGCGCCCTATTTACCAGGTAACCAGAAAGAAAGCTTAATTTGAATGGGAACATCAGCAGGCAGCTGTAGCAGAGGCAAAGGCTGCTGTAGAAGCTGCGCTGCCCCTAGGTCCTTTTGTAAAAGGGCTCCCATTTGAGCTACAAGTGTCTGCTAACCAAGAGGTGGCTGTGTGGAGTTTGCGGCAAAAAGGACAAGGAGGGAAACGTGTGCCTTTAGGCCTCTGGTCACAGAGGCTGCCAGATGCCACAGCTAACTACTCTCCTTTTGAACGGTAATTGCTAGCATGCTACTGGGCTTTAGTAGAGAGACGCACTGGACAAGAACCAGTAGTTATGAGGCCTAGTATACCTATCATACACTGGGTAAAAGATGAGTCAGCCAGTCCACGTGTTGGCAGAGCACAGCAGTCCTCCATCATCAAATGGAAGTGGTATATCTCTGAGAGGGCTCGCCCTGGTCCCCAAGGAGTGAGTGCTCTGCAGGAACAGGTGTTGGCTCTCACACCAGTGGGTGTGGAAATGACAGAAGATGTTAAAATACTTGAGGAATCACCTGTTAAAGAGGCTCCCCCTTACACAGAAGTGGATTGTGAAGCTACCTGGTTTACAGATGGTTCACCCAGGTATAGGGGGGGAGAACGGGTGTGGCGTGCAGTTGCACACAACCCCAAGCAAAAGCTCACACTAACGAGAGCTGGGAAAGGAAAGTCCAGCCAGTATGCAGAGTTAATGGTTGTGTTAATGGCTATAGAGCAAGCTGTAGAACAGCAGGAAGATGCAGTGTTTGTGTATACAGATTCTTGGGCTGTGTTTAAAGGGTTGGCAACTTGGTTTCCCAAATGGAAAAAAGAGGGTTTCACCATTCATAAGCACCCATTGTGGGGACAGGAGCTATGGCAGCGTATTGATGCTCTACTATCGTGTATATCTGTGTATGCAAGACATGTTGATGGGCATGCTTTTGGTACTCCTGAAGCATTGTATAACCAAGCTGTAGATCAACTGGCTCATGTGCGGGCCACTGAACCCACTCAGGTTCGGTCTGATGAATTGTTGATCCTTGCTCGATGGGCTCATGAAAAATCTGGGCATTTGGGTGCCAAGGCTACCAGGGAATGGGCACCGCAGTGAGGTATTCCTTGTTCAGTAGATGCAGCTAATACAGCAACTGCTGGATGTGAACTGTGTTCCTCTTTGAAGCAGGTTCCTCTTTCAGAGGTTCCTATGGGACAGCTTCATTGAGGCAAAGCACCAGAACAGATATGGCAAGCAGACTACGTTGGTCCTCTACCACAGCATGGTAGATGGCAATACTTGCTGACAATGTTTGTTACCTGCTCAGGGTACCTGTTGACTTACCCATGTGCCAGAGCCACCCAACAGAGTACTATCAAAGGTTTGGATCTTCTTATCAGAAGGTATGGAGTACCTCTAGCAACTCAAACAGATAATGCTAGTCACTTTCGAGGAATACAAGTACAGGACTGGGCTCGTGAATGGGACATCCAATGGGTATTTCACATTCCCCACCACCCTAGGGCAGCAGGATTAATAGAAAGGATGAATGGATTATTGAAACAAAAAAATACGACAGTTAACTCCAGATCACTCCCTAAGAAAATGGGGGACTGTTTGGGAACAAGCAGAATTTGAATTGAATAGTCGCCCCCTGGGAGCTGGCCAGACACCCCTCCAAAGGATGATAGGTTTGAAAGTGCCGAACCCAGTGCCACACTTAAAAGTTTGTAAAACCCACTCATATGGAGTGTTGCCTATTCGGGTCACGCCTGATAGTGCAGGAGCAGATTTGGTGACACCAAAGGAGGTGACTATACCTGCGGGAGGACAGATGGCCATTCCTTTGGGGATTGGGGTCACAGTCCCTCCTGGAACTTATGGTTGGATTGCCCCATGATCTGGACTAGCCCTCAAGGGTCTCCAGGTGTTAGGAGGGGTGGTGGATCATGACTATCAGGGAGAACTATGGGTAATTCTGCACAATACCAGCCCGCATAATCTCAAGTACAAGGTAGGTCAACGTGTTGCCCAGTTGATATGTGAAAAGATACATATACCTGATATACAAGAGGTAACAGGCCTGGCGCAACCTACTATAAGAGGAGATAGAGGGTTTGGATCCACAGATGTAGACCTTACCCCAAGACAGAATGTTTGGCTTTTGTCATGCCCCACCGTGACCGCTGCCTGCCCAGTGACCTGGCTAGGGCTGGGGCCCGTCTAGGCAACCCAGAGATCTCAGATTATGGGAGGACAGAGCTGGGTTACCTCACCCGCTTATGCTCTTGTCCTCCCCGGCTGTGCTGGGCTCCACTCTCTCTCTGTCTCAGCAGCCCGTTTCTCGCATCAGCCAGATTCCTCCCTGACCTCTCAGCCTTGCAGCCTTTTATCCCTCTCCCGGCCCCCTCCTCTCCACCCCAGTCCCACACCTGGGTAGATCCGCCCCCGCTTATAGGCGGGGATGCTGAGGAAGGGCTCCCAGGAGCGTGGTCTTCAGGTGGCTGGGGCGTTGTGGTTGCTTTGGGGTGCAGCGGCACCAGCAGCCGCAACTCGGGGTTCCTGCCTTCCCCGCCCTTCTGGCCAGGCAGTGTTCCTGCCCTCTCTCTCTCGCTGCCGTGGTTGCAGTTCAGCCACCTGACCCAGGCCTGGGGGCGGGCCCATCGGTTCCCAGCTTTGGACAGCGTCGTGGAGGACCAGGCCGCATTGGCAGTCTGGAGGTGGGTGGAAGCCTCGGGGGGTGCGGGGGGGGGGGCTCCAGGCGGGCTCGTTGGTTCTCAGCTTCGTCTGGCATCATGGAGGGCCAGGCCGCGTTGGGCGGCCAGGAGGTAAGTGGAAGCCTTGTGGGGTGCGGGGGGGGGGGGCTCCCAACGGAGTCCCATCTCAGCCGGGACGGGACAGGTTGTGTACCCAAACAAACCCAACCAGGCAGGAGAAGTTATCAGCAAAGGCTCAGGAGCCACATATTTGGTTATGGTGACTAATGCTGCTTCCCCAATATGCTTAGTTGGGGAAGCTAAAATTAAAGAAGAGAGAATGAAATAGTACTAATACTTGTTTTTTCCCTTTCTCTCCAAGCATAAAGTGCCTGCAAGACCCTTCTTGAATGACTGCAGACTGGGAATGAAACAATGAGAAGAAGCATGGTCGAAGGTTGTATGGTCACCAAGGGGTGGATTGTAGTGGAAATTAGATAAGTGGTGAGCCATACAGCCCTTCTCCATGAGTCAGCAGAATCCAAGACAGCAGGGGGTTAAATCAATCAGTGGTAGGACCTCCTCTCTTGTCACCTCAATCTGACCATTGTAAATGAAGAACACCTGGGATGGGAGAGCTGTGTAGATAAGAAGCAGCCAGCTGTGGAGAGAGGGGGGTGACAGCTTCAGTGACGGATTCAGCGGCAGCTTTGGAAGACAGTGGCTTCGGACAGCAGAGGGAGAACAGCTTCAAGCACAGAAGGCAGCTCAGGAGTGAAAAGGCCTCGCAAGGGAGAGGACAAACTTCTAAGCTGTGTGCAAGCTGCAGAGAAACCCTGCACCCCAGCCTGGTTTCCTGGATAGACTGCTAGCCTCATGAAGTAGACTTTTCTTTCTCCTTATAAAGCTCACTTGGGTGGGTGAGGGATATTTTCACTGTTACTCTTTGTTAAAGCTGAATAAAGCTGCATTTCTTTGGCCACAATTTATTGCTTATAGGAATCTCTAGAACAGTGTTTCCCATTTGCAGGGTCGTGACCCAGTACCGGGCCACAGAAGCCTCAATACCGAGTCACAAGAAAAGCCAAAGCTAGCCCCGCCCCCAGCATAGCATGAGCTCTGCTTCCTTCCTTTCCCGTCTCTCTGTTGTGCAGAGAAAAGCTAGGCTTGAAGACTGACACAGGCTGCAAAGCCTGCGCTCCATTTTCCTTCCTTCCTCCCCCCGTCTGTGTTATGCAGATAAAAGCTAGGCTTGAAGACTGACACAGGCTGCAAAGCCAGAGCTCTATTTTCCTTCCTTCCTTCCGCCATCTCTCTGTTATGCAGATAAAATTTAGGCTTAAAGACTGACACAGGCTGCAAAGTCTGAGCTCTGTTTTCCTTCCTTCCATCCCCCAATGTCTGTGTTGTGCAGATAAAAGCTAGGCTTGAAGACTGACACATGCTGCAAAGCCTGAGCTCCATTTTCCTTGGAGACCTTTATAGAAGAAAGAGACAGGCTTTCCTGTCTCCTGGTTCCACCCCCGAATTGTAGTGGGCCATGAAGGAGAAGTGTAAAAATAACCGGGCCTTGGGGGGGGGAGGTGTTTGGGAAACCCTGCTCTAGAACCATGGGTAATGCACAGGGACAGAGGGTGGTGCTAAGCGAGAGGATGTCCTCATGATACCTGCTTGAATGCAGAGTGCCACAGGAGGCGATCCTCTCTCCATTGTTGTTTAACATCTCTATGCACCATCTCACACCCAATTGATCTGGGGGTTTGGGCTGGGTCTCTCCCCATATGAACCCCAGAGAGCACTGAGGTCAGCTGGGAAAAACCTGTTGACCATTCCCGGACCGAAGGAGGTGAAGCTGCAAAGCACCTGTAACCGGGCTTTCTCCTCTAAGGCCCCAAGCCTATGGAACCAACTTCCAGAGGAAATGCGGGCCCTGCGGGACCTTGAACAGTTCCGCAGGGCCTGCAAGACCATCCTCTTCCGATTGGCCTTCACTGATGAAGAAGGAAATTGTCAAGAAACCCGCCATCATAAAAGTAAACATAGCACTAGTACATTTTATTAATTTTAGATATTTAATCAGAATTTTAATTAAACTGTTAATGCAGTTTTATTCAATTTTGTATAACGAATGTATGAATCATGTTGTTAGCCGCCCTGAGCCTGCTCCGGCGGGGAGGGTGGGATATAAATAAAAATTATTGTTGTTGTTGCCATCACTACACTGATGACACCCAGCTTTATCTGTTGATGGACTGCCAGTCAGACTCTGTCCCAGATATTCTGGATGGGGCATTATGGGCTGTGGCTGAATAGCTAGCTGGCTGAAATGAAATCCAACGAAGATGGAGTTCCTGTATTTATTTCATTTTACTTTCATCCCACCCGTCCTGCAAATGGGCTCAGCCATGGGGGTGTGGGATCAGGAATCCAACTCCCAGCACTCAGTGGGGTGCCAGTGGCACCCACACTGATGGTGAGGAGACTTGGGGTGATTCTGAACCCCTTGCTTTCTATGGAGGCTGAGGTCACCATGATTGCCAGATTGGCTTTTTACTATCTCCACCTGGTCAGGCAGCTGATTCCCTATCTCACCCCTCAGGACTTAGCTACAGTGAGCCACACAATGGTCATTTCCAGGTCAGATTACTGTAACTCATTCTGTGTGAGGCTACCCTTGAACCTGATCTGGAAACTGCAGAATGCCTCTGCGGGCCCTCATGCACCTGATGCTTCATCAACTGCACTGGCTGCCAATTGAATACTGAATCCAGTTCAAGGTTACAGTATTGACCTTTAAACCTGGCCTGAGACCAGCATATCTGTGTGACTGCCTCTCCCCATATATATCCCAGAGTGCCTTGCACTCCATAGATCAACATCTTCTGACAATCCCTAGCCAGTAGGGTTGCCAATCCCCAGGTGGGGGAAGGGGATTCCCCTGTTTGGAGGCCTTTCCCCTGCTTCAGGGTTATCAGAAAGCAAGGGGGGGGGGAGGAATGTCTGCCAGACACTCCATTGTTCCCTATGGAGACTGATTCCCATAGGATATAATAGAGAATTGATCAGGCTTGGGGGGGCTGTTTTTTGAGGTAGAGGCATCAAATGTTCAACATAGCATCCAGTGCCTCTCCCCAAAAGACCCTCCAAGTTTCAAAAGGATTGGACCAGGGGGACCAATTCTATGAGCCCCAAAAGGTGCTCGTATCCTTCATTATTTCCAAGGGGGGGGGGAGAATTGAAGATTTATACCCCGCCCTTCTCTCTGAATCAGAGACTCAGAGCAGCTTACAATCTCCTATATCTTCTCCCCCCACAACAGACACCCTGTGAGGTGGGTGGGGCTGAGAGGACTCTCACAGCAGCTGCCCTTTCAAGGACAACTCTTACGAGAAATATGGCTAACCCAAGGCCATTCCAGCAGGTGCAAGTGGAGGAGTGAGGAATCAAACCTGGTTCTCCCAGATAAGAGTCCACACACTTAATCACTACACCAAACTGGCTCTCAAACTGGGAAGGCATTTAAAAGCTGTTCATTCCCTTTAAATGTGATGGCCAGAACTCTTTTTGGAGTTCAATGATGCTTGTCACAACCTTGCTCCTGGCTCCACCCCCAATGTCTCCTGGCTCCACCCCCAGATATTTCTTGAATTGGACTTGGCAGCCAGAGAGATGTCTGCTTAGCCTCAACCAGGACCAGAGCTTTTTTTTTTTTGGCCCTCCCCAATGCAATAGCAACCTTCACCAGGTACCCCAGTGTACTTCTCCCTAGATGGAATCAGAGATCTTCCCCCTCTTGACAAGGGATTTTATTATCTCCCCCCTCCCTGCTGCCCACCCTGAAATTAAAAGAATCCTTTCCTGAAATCTCCATTTAGAAATCTAGAAACTTAGGCCTCCCTTTAGATCTCTCTCCCCTGCTATACGTCAGCTTCTCATTGGAGGTGCAAGCTGACCATTTAATTGCCTCCAGCCAGAGAGGCTGTCAGGATCTCCAAAGTGTTGTTGCGTTGAGGCCCAACTTCTCCCTGCTTGCTGCTAAGAGAACTAAAGTTGAAGGTTTTGTACATTCCAAACCTGAGGAAAACGCATTCCTCCAGAGTGGTTACAGCAGTGTCAGATTAAGATGTAAGAGGAGAGCCAGGTTCATATTCCTAATCTGCCACATGAGCTTGTTCAGTGCCGTTTGGCTATTCGCACCACCTCACAGGGTTCTTGTTGTGATGAGAAAATGGAGGACTGGAGAACTATGTGAGGCATTGGGGGTTTATATTGTGAAGAATGGTAGCACAGTCAGCAAAGGTGGAAACTATTCCTCCCTTCTCCAAAGAAAGGGGGTTTCAGAACTTCCATGAGCTAACAGAGTCTGTGGTGTCTCATTGAAACTGCTTCACAGAGAAAACTTTTACATTCGGATCAACACAAGCTTCTTTCCAACTCTGCACCTGGGCTAAAGAGGGATCGAAACCATGAGAATTCCTAGGAAAATAGTCCCACTTTCTCTCTTTGGATTCGCTTAAAGCAACTAGGAACATTATGGGTTCAAACAGAGGCAATACAAGCCCATTGGAATTCATTTCATGGACTCTTTATTTTTGAACCCTTATTTTATGGAGTTAAAGGACCTATCAGAGCAAGGCCATGCCGGGAATAATCAAGTGTGAGCGTGTAATATTGTAACATTGTATAGTGGTTTTATATGTTCTTTGTCCAATATATGGTTGTACACACAAGTGAGGTGTGAATATTGAAAATATTGTTATTATTGTTATTGTTATTATTCTTGTGCCTCATGGCTGGGGATATGAATTGGTTGAGTAACGTCCTCATTTTCTGTGGTGCTGGGGAGGGCCTGTCTCACGATGGCATGCCAGTCCTTAATCCAACCCAGTTTTGCCTGGAGTAAGGTCTCTGTCTGGGAACAGGATGGGTTTTCCAGGGGATGAATTTTTCCCTCCAAGTCCAAGTGTCTTGGGCTTCTTTCTGCAACAATGCCCTGCCTAAAACCTGCCGATTCAAGTGCTGCCTAGACAGGTTTAAGAATTAGCAGGAGACACGGGAAAAACTCATAAGACTGAGAATATGTAATCCAAAACACTGCATAGCATATGAAACTTACAAAAAGGCTAGTAAACTACTGAATGCATATTGCAGAAATACAAAAAGTCACAATAAACAGGACTCTAATGAGTAGGTTCCCATGCTTTAGGCAGGAGGGAAGTAACTTGCTTACTGCTGCTGAGAGCCAGTGACCTGCAGTCAACAGTATAGTGAATCTGGCTTAATGAGGCCTGGGTTCCAATCCTGCCTCACACATGAAACCCAGTAGCTCTTAGTCTAAGTTACCTCAGAGGGGTTTTGTGATAAAATGTAACAGCACACACTTCAGTAGGGACCTGACAAAAGAACAGAATGAAAAGGAGGCTGCGTGAACAAAAAAGGCTAATCATAGCCTACCCAGCAACGGTCCATGAAAACCTCCAGGGCTTCTTCACAGGAACAGGGCTTCTCCACAGAATCAGAGAGAGAGAGAGAGAGTGTATGTGTGTGTGTGAGATAGAGAGAGAGAGAGAGAACACGAACAGAGATAGGAGAGTTCACCAACAGGAACAGTCTGGATCAGAGTGGTTGATTGGTGTGGAGTGTGTCCCTAGGAGCTTTTTGAGGTGGGGCAAGTTGTTGCATGATTCCACTTCCAGCAGTATAACTAGAAGTGACATCATGCTGTGCCATGACATCATGTACCCCCATTTCTCCTGCTGCTGCACTAGGCAGTGGAGTTGGGATGGGGGGGGTAGAGAGGCGAAGGGCACCCACTATAGCAGGCTCCAGGACAAGAGACCGCTACTCAGTTTTCAAAAGTTTTTATTAGTTTCAGAAAAGTTTAGAAAATGGGGAACAAAAAGGGAAAGGGATAAAAAGCCACAGTACATTCTGGTCTTATTTTTATAAAATACCTTCTATAATCAAAAGGATAATTCTACAGTATTTCCTTAAGATAAATTTCCTCTTATTATTTTATTCTAAACATTTTAAAATTATATAATCTAAATCTTTAGTTGTATTCTAATAATCAATTTTATGCAAACTAAATTTAAAGGTTCAGTTCAAGATGACTATTATAATATAAACACAGGAAAAAAGAAAAAAAAATCAAATCACATCAGAGAACCTTAAGAGTCTTGAGTGTCCAACCAAACAAAATTTCATCCAATTTTTTCTCGCTTCTTCTTTAGATTTCCCGGCCATCAATTGGGATAAAAAGTCAAGCTCTGCAATCTCCAAAACTTTTCCCACCAAATCCATTTTCGAGGGAATTTCCTGAGATTTCCATTTCTGCACCAAAAGGATTCTAGCTGCAGTGTTAAAATATGCCAACATGTGTCTCATTTATTTAGAGTAGTCCTCTGGAAATATGTTCAATAAAAAAAGTTCTGACTTAAAATGTATCTGAGTTTTCATAATCTTCTGTAACATTTCATGTACCATTTTCCAGTAGTCTTTCACCACCTCACACGTCCACCACATATGGTAAAAAGTACCAATTTGTTTGGTACACTTCCAACATTTATTAGACATACTAGTGTTGATCTTGCACAGTTTCTTGCACAGATGGTCAAGTACCATCTATAAAACATTTTATAGAGGTTTTCTTTAAAAGTCACTGACCTGGTTAGTTTAACATTGAATTTCCACAATCTTTCCCACTGTTCTAATGCAATGTTGTAGCCAAAATTTTTCGCCCATTGAACCATGCAATCCTTTACAACTTCATCTTGTGTCCTCATTTGAAGTAGATATGCATATAGTTTGGAAATTAACTTTTCCTGTGGTCCCAAAAGAATTTTATCAAATAGGTATTGTTCACTGGTGAAGCCTATCGCCTTCTTTAACATATCTGGATTCAACTTGCATTCTCATCCACCAGTTCATTTTAATGTCCATGTTTTCTAATTCTTCTTTAGTTTTCAGTTGATTATCTTTTCCCAACAAATTATCATACCTATAATTCTGGTTTCCTTTTAAAAGATTTGGGTGAGTAAATGCTTCTACTGGTGAAACCCATCTTGGAACTTTTAACCATGACCAGGTATGGTATAAAGATTTCTGAAACCAATGATTCTTAAAATAAGAGTGACCTTCAGGTCTTTGATACCACAAATAAGCATGCCATCCCATAGTCAAATCGTGACCTTCTAACAACAATTGTCTCTTATCTTTCAACAACATCCAATCTCTTATCCACAAAAGTACAGATGCTTTATAGTACAACTGCCAGTCTGGCAGAAGAAGATGAAGATATTGGATTTATATCCCGCCCTCCACTCCGAAGAGTCTCAGAGCGGCTCACAATCTCCTTTACCTTCCTCCCCCACAACAAACACCCTGTGAGGTGGGTGGGGCTGGAGAGGGCTCTCACAGCAGCTGCCCTTTCAAGGACAACCTCTGCCAGAGCTATGGCTGACCCAAGGCCATTCCAGCAGGTGCAAGTGGAGGAGTGGGGAATCAAACCCGGTTCTCCCAGATAAGAGTCCGCACACTTAACCACTACACCAAACCGGCTCTCCACACCATACCTGCTCTTAATTTGGAGTCCTGCAGAGTCTTTAGTTTAATTCTAGATTTTTTGCCTTGCCACACATATTTAATAACCATCTTATTTAACTCTTGAAAAAATCCACTGTTTGGAAATATTGGAACAGTTTGAAAGACAAATAATAGTCTTGGTAAAATATTCATTTTTATCAAACCTATTCTTCCCATTAAAGACAAGTTCAAGTCATGCCATTTTTCCAGGTCTTTTTGAATTTCTTTAATTTATCATAATTATCTACTTTTAGATTGCTACATGTATTTGAAATCACCACACCTAGATATTTCATTCTTTTTTCATGAAGAAATCCTGATTTTTGCTGAAAGGCCTGAATTTGTTCTGCTGTCATGTTCCTGGTCGAAAATTTTGTCTTGTAATAATTAATCTTTAATCCTGCCCAACAACCAAATTGTTTGATTTTGTTTATGAGACAGTCTATAGAGTCCATTGGTTGTTCTAATGTAAACACTAAGTCGTCAGCAAATGCTTTAAGTTTATATTGTTCATTTTTTATCACAGCACCCTTTATGCTTGTATCTTCTCTTATTTGATTGTTTAATACCTCTAAGGATAGAATGAAGAGGTGACAGCGGACAGCCTTGTCTTGTACCTTTTTGTATCTTAATTGTTTCTGTTAATTCTCCATTCACTGTCACCCTAGCATTTTGTGAGAAGTATATTGCTTCTATTATTCTCAGAAAATTTCCCCCACATTCCATACCTTTCAATTGCTGTAGCATAAACTGCCAACGAAGATTATTAAATGCTTTCTCAGCATCTAGACAAATTAAAACCAATTGCTTCTCTGGATGGCTTTCATAGTATTCTAGGATGTTACAAACTGTTCTGACATTATCTTTCAAGTATCTTTTAGGCAAAAATCCTGCTTGATCATAATGTATTATAGATTGCAAAAGTTTCTTCAAACGTTGTGCCAATATTGCAGCAAAAAATTTATAATCCACATTTAAAAGAGATTGGACGGTAATTTTTAATGTCTTTCAGATCATTGTTTTCTTTCAGAATCAATGATATCATAGCTTCTTGCCATGAGTTTGGGATTTGGCCTTCTTCCTATATCTTTTCAATGAGGTGTTTGAATGGTAAAAGTAAAGCTTCTTCATAGGCTTTATAAAACTCTGCTGGTAGTCCATCTGGTCCTGGTGCTTTACCATTCTTTTCAGCAGTTAATGCCTCTCCAAGCTCCCTTATCGTTATAGGTTCATTCAAGATTTTTTGTTGTTCTTCTGTGAATTTATTAAGATTATTTTGTTTAAGATATTCTTCTAAGTTTATTTTATCAACTTGCTTATCTTCATATAATTTTTTATAAAATTGTTCTACAATTTGTCATATTTCTTGTTTTTGAGATTTATTATTCTCATCTCTCAATGTTGTAATTATTCTTTTGGTCTTCTCTTTTCTCATCCTATAGGCCAACCACCTTCCAGGTTTATTTGCATGCTCAAAATTTTTTTGTTTAGCATACCTTAATTTAATCTCCACTTCTTCCATAAAAGTTAAATTCATTTTGTGCTGCATTTCTTTAACCTTTTTTAGAAATTCATACTTTGTTGGATGTTTTTTAAGATTCTTCTCAGCTTCTCCCATTTGTGCCATCAAATTTTGAAAATTTTCCACTCTTTCTTTTTTTTAATACAATATCTAATTGCAAGGCCCCTGTAATAAGCTTTTGCAGTATCCCAAACTATTTGCATCTTAAATTCTTGTGTTGTATTCTGTTTTAAAAAAGATTCTATTTCTAGTTTAGTTTCTTTAAGAAAGTCTTTGTCTTTCAAAATTGCAATATTTAATTTCCATGGCCGCCTTATCCGTGCACCTTTTAGTTTTATCATTACAGGACTGTGATCTGATATAACTCTTGTTTGAATTTCTGTATCCACTAAGTCTTTAATCAAGCTTGCAGAGAGCCAGCACATGTCAATTCCTGACCAAGTTTGGTGACTGGGGGAGTAGTAGGTAAAATCTCTAGAGTTGGGGTATCTTGTTCTTCAAACGTCCACCAACTCCATTTCTTCTGCTAGTTTCCAAAAACTTGTCAGAAGCTGAGGACTTTGAGTTTTAGTCTGTTTTTGTGTTTTCTTATCCAACTGTCAGGCACAGCACTGAAATCTCCTGTTAAGCAATATTCCTCATACTCCAAATTTGACAATTTACGACGCAAATCTTAAAAAAATTTCTCTTGGTGGTCGTTTGGCACATAGATATTTGCAAGCAAAATTTTCTTGTTGTCTACTGTAATTTCCACCAATAGAATTCTGCCATCTTCAGAAGCAATTTGTAATTGTGGGTTAAATTTATCTTTAATATAAGTTGCCACTCTTCTTTTCTTTTTATGTAAATCTGTTGCTGCAAAAAGTTTTTTATTCTTCAACAAATTTTGGTCTTTGGTTAAAATATGGGTTTCCTGCAAACAAATTATGTCCATTTCCATTTTTGCCAAATATCTAAATGTCTTCCTCCTTTTGGAAGGAGAGTTAAGTCCATTTACATTAATTGAAAGAATTGAAGCCATTATGGGTTTTGTTTATCACTATCTTTCTTATCTTTTTTGGACTGCTGTCTTGTACGATAGCTCCGTGGTTGACTTGGATCTTCCTCACCAGAACCCTCTTCTTCTTGCTCCTCCTTGTCATCCTTTTCTTTGCATTCTTTATTCTTTATAGTTTCCAAAAAATTCTGGGCTTTGAAAGTGGAATTAATCTTACATCTATTCTCCTGGTATGTAAAGAGAAGTCCTTCTGGCATTAGCCACATGTAGGGTATCTCTCTTCTTCTCAAAAATTCTGTTAATGCTTGATGTTCTCTCCTTTTTTGTCTCACTGACCAGGGAACCTCTCTTAGAATTTTCATCATGTTTCCAGCAATCACCATTGGTCTATCTCTTGCTTGTTTCAAGATGTCATCTTTAATCTTTTTCCTTGCAAGTCTCAGGTGAACTTCACTAGGTAGTTAGTTCCATCTTGTATAACTCGATGGCACCCTTCTAACTTGGTCAAACTCTTCCTCCATCCTCTGAGGAGTCACCTGCAGGATTTCAGCTAAGGCTTCACTTAATATTTTTTGTAAATCTTCATTTTTCTCTTCTGGTATATTTTGAAACCTCAACATATAGGCCGCTTTGTCTACTTCCAACTGCAGAAGTCTGGAGTCATGTAAAGACTGTTATTTTCCCAGATGTTCCACCTTTTTGACATTCTCTGCCACTTGACCCTCTAGTGTTTTTAAGGCTTTGTTGTTCTCCTCTGTATGTCTGGTATTTTCCCTAAACTCATTTAATCTCTGTCATCTGTTCCTCTATTTTGTCTGTTTTGCTTGCCATCCAGTTTATAGTAGTCATTAAAGTGGTTTGCCATTCTTTCGTGTCTCCTTGCTTAGGTGTGAATTTCCCTGGGCCAGGTTGGCCACCAGGTGAATAAGATGGTTTCCCTTCTTTTTTTTTCAGCGGTTCCTTGGGAATAGCCCCCACTTTACTATCCATTATTATTAGTGTAAGCACAAAGAGACAGCTACTGAGGTGGAAGGCAGAGATAAGAGAGAGACTGTCACAGGCAGCCAGAGAAGCCTCAGTCCGAATGTGAACGGCTCCTGAGACAGGCACTGAAGGAAGCTGCTTGCTGCTGCCTAAGAATGGACTAAGTGAGGTGCTTCCTGCTCTAGGGGAAGTAGCAGCTGCCATAGACCAAGGAACCATCCTGTGCCATTTGGTTTTTCTGTATGCAGAAATATAGACTCTGATGCCTTCTTTCCCCTTGACTTGTGCCACTTGCTGTGATGTATCCATGGACTTGCTGTGATGTATCCCCAGCCTTCCCAGGACCCTCTTCTCACAAGTACACTTCAAATGAAACTCACAACAGGAAGAGAAACCTTTAATACAAACACAAATCTCAATGCATTGGCCCACAAAAAGTATGGTGGACAAAGGAAGAAATTCTAAATCATAAAAAGGGAACCGAGTGGAAGGGCTCAACACCCCCTCCATCAGCCCTGCTCCCCCATTCCTCGCCTGCCCCACAGCCATAATGAACAGAAAATGAAAGACTGTGGGATATCTAACAACAGATTTCCAAATATTTCATTCAATTTTCCTTGGAGAAGTAAGGGAGAAAAATTACTTTTGGGAGATGAAAGAGGCCTGCTGGTCTATTTACAGCTCTTATTTGGGATGCCTACATTGCTGATAAGGATAGTACTTACTATGGCGTTCCCGCTATTATGCGTGCTAATTAGAGAAAGCTAGGAATTCTTTCGGCACTACTGGACCTGGGAAATTGTACAACACTTATGAGAATGGTCCCTGGAAGAAGGATCTGAGATCCGAAACAGCTTGCAAAGCGGACCGGTTCTCCGTTGGACCACCTACTTTTAATACTGGACTGAATGTTATTTAGTGGCTTTCAGCCACATAAGGACAGTAGGAGCATTGAGTAACGTATGAGGTTTTAACTTGGTTATATGTACTGATATTATTCGTTTTGTATTCTGATACTTATTATTCACAAGAAGTTAAAATTGCGCTTTACACAGAGAGTTTCCTTCTTTTTGCTGAACAAAGCAGGAGTAAAGTGGCACCTTTAAGACCAACCAATTTTTATTTAGAACGTAAGCTTTCGTGTGCTCTTAAGCACACTTATTTAGACCACACCTGCTATTTAGGAGATAAAATGAGTGAGAATACCAACACCAGGTAGGATCTGGAGTCACTCCATAATTGCAACTGATCACCGGACCACAGAGAAAATGGCACCTTTGGTGGGTAGGTTCTATGGCATAGCCTCCCTGCTGAGCTCCTTCCTTCCCCTCTGCAAACCCATCCCCACCCCCCACCCCCAAATATCCAGGAAACTCCCAAGCCAGAGTTGACAATCCCAGAAATAGATCATTGCGTTTATCAGGAAAAAATTTCCAAACAAAGAGGAGATGTTGAGAAATGGACGAGGGGAAAAGATTCCATTTTATTTAAGTCAGTTTTGGTGACTGGGACACTAAAGAAGGCCTTCAAAGGGCTATAAAACAACGTTGCTAAGTAAAATTGTCTTTTTAACGGCCCCTGGTGTGAAATGACTGTCTTAACAGAGTTGGAGGCAGCCTTTTCTATGGACCCAAAATAAGGGCAGGAGGGTCTCTCCATGGAAGGAGGCTCCAGAGAACTCGTAGAGAAGGGCTGCTCGGTCAGCATCAAAAAAGGCCACTCGACCCTCAACATAGTTCAGGCACACTCGGATCCTCTTCAGCTCCCCACTCAGGGTCAGGGGAGGATCAAGGTCTTTTTCAGAAGCCTTGTAGCTGCCTCCCCACTTCCCCAAGTCCCAGAACCCTTCCTCGGGACTAAAGGTAATTATTCCCTTCCTCCTGACAGACTTTCTGACCACCCCCACAGCCCATTTTTCCCCACTTTTCACAAGGACTTCCCAGAAATGGCGGCCTCCTGTGAATCCCTCACAGCCAAGCACGACACTACACCGGTCAAATCTCTCAGGATTATCAGGAAGACGTTGAGCTTCTTCTCCTCGTCTCATGCTTTTCTGATCTTTAGACAAGATGAGTTGCGGATGGGCTGTGTCCAGATCCAGAGTCACTTTTGCTGGGGTGGAGGAGAGAGAAGGAGAGAAGAGAAGCAGGTTCAGCGGGGAGACAAATGACAGAGCTGTAAGCCATGCCTATTTGATACTATTGTTAGCATCCAAGATATGTCCATTCCTTGTGGCTCTCCCTGACCTGGCTGGTTATTTAGACATTTCCCCATAGCGGTTTGATCTGTTTCCCCTTCCTGCTTTTTGGCTTTAACCCTCCTCCCTTCTGCCATCCTATTTCAGAAAGCTAAAAGACAAAACACACCTCTTGGGCTTGAACACACACTAGCAATCCATGAGAACACAGCCTATCCCTCACATCCTTTACCAAAGAAGTACCCTGGGGGAGAAACAAAAATCAATGTCTATTTCAGGGGACCCCAACCTTGTTCATCCCACGGACACCTTTGGAATTCTAACATAAGGTGGTGGGTGCAGGGACAAAATGGCTGCTGCAGGAGGCAGAGCCGCCACAAAATGGCTGCAAAAGCTTAGTCATACAACGCAGATCCTCACTGCTGTGGTGGCAGCTGCTGCCAAAGTTAACATTTTTCAAAATCTGCACAGCCAATCAATTCTCCAATGGCCAATCAAAAGCCCTGCTGCCAAATCCCCACATGATCACATCAATTTTCTAAAAATACTTGGCAGGCACCAGGAAAAATGTTTGTGGGAGCCATTGTGCCCTTGGGGACTCTTGGTATATTTCATTCACCTTTATAAACAAACAAAACCCACATGTGGAAGAGCTCTTCCACAAACACCTTGACCATGAAAGGGACAGAATGGGTTGAATTTACAAAGCAGGCCTTAAGTCTTCATTTTGGGTATTTCTCAAGAATGACATTTCTGCTCAAATCCTTAGGATTTCCAACAGCCGCATTCAGGATTTGGACATTCTTTTCCCTTGGCCATAATTTCTCTTTCTCTAACTGAATGTGGAGGTGGCATGAAATCTCAGCAAAAGCTCACAACAGGTTGATAGACTCTCAAAAGGATCTTCCTCAAACCCTAAAAGGAATTATTCTAACATTTTACAGCTTCCATTACTTTATTTATTAACCACGCAGGCCTTTTTCTATACTTATTTGTGCCTTTCCTAACCTGTGGGATATATTTCATCTGAGCTTTTAGGATTGTAATATTAAAGAGTCTCCAAGCTTCCCCAAGGGGTTTGATCCTTTTTACCTTTCCTTTTAGTTTCCTCTTCACATGCCCCCTCATCTCAGAGAAGTTACCACTTTTAACTTTAACTTTTAAAATTAAAAGTGGTTGTGTTGGTCTTTTTGGGCAGCTCCATATTTATACAAATGTTGAATTCAATATTATGGTCACTGTTCCCAAGCAGTGCAATCACTTTTACATCTCTCACCAGGTCTTGGATATTACTTAGGACCAAGTCCAGGATCACCTCTCCCCGGTAGGTTCTGTGACCATCTGCTCCACAGCACAGTCATTGAGAGTGTCTAGAAACTCATTCTCTTTCTCCCAATTTTATTATCTATTTTAATTTAATCTATAACGGTAACTTAATTGTATTTTAATCTGCCTTTGTCTCGATTGTATTTTATCGAAATCATGGTTGTCCCATGTCTGTGAGCCGCCCTGAGCCTGCCTTTGGCGGGGGAGGGCGGGATACAAAAATAAATTTACTTTACTTTACTTACAATTTGAACACAAATTGCCCCAATCAACGTGTGGTAGTTAGAATTACCTGTTACAACAGTTCTGTTGTCTAGCCACTATCTTTAATTCATAAGAACAGTCATGCTAGATCAGGCCAATGGCACATCCACACAGTGTCCAAAACACCAGGTGCCATCTACCAGGAGGGCCAGGACACTAGAAGCCCTCCCACTTTTGCCCCCACAAAGCACCAAGAATACAGAGAATCACTTGTCTCAGACAGAGAGTTCCATCTATACCTTGTGGCTAAAAGCCTCTGATAGACCTCTGCTCCATATACTGTACTTACCCAATCCCCTCCTGAAGCCATTTATGGTTGTAGTTGCCACCACCTCCTGTAGCAGTGAATTCCATGTGTTAACCACCCTTTGGGTGAAGAAGCGCTTCTTTTTATCCAACTGCTCAGCAATTTCATTGAGTGCTCACAAGTTCTTGTATTGTGAGAAATTCTTCCATCATTTTATAATCATCCTCTATCTTTTGAATTGGTGGGCGATCAACTTCCAGAGTTAAGCTTCCTCTTGGGCCCTCTGTTTCAACCCAAAGCATTTCCAGAAGCAAATCTCATTCTCCTAATTTCTCAATCTTGCTGGACTGTATATTCTCTCTGGCATATAGAGCAACCCCACCTCCAACCGTTCATAAGAACATAAGAAAAGCCATGTTGGATCAGGCCAATGGCCCATCAAGTCCAACACTCTGTGTCACACAGTGGCCAAAAAATTATATATTTATATTTATATATATATATATATATATATATATATATATATATATATATATACACACACACACACACACACACACACACACACACACACTGATGGGCCTCTGCTCCATATTTTTATCTAAACCCCTCTTGAAGATGGCTATGCTTGTGGCCGCCACCACCTCCTGTGGCAGTGAATTCCACATGTTAATCACCCTTTGGGTGAAGAAGTACTTCCTTTTATCCGTTTTAACCCGACTGCTCAGCAATTTCATCGAATGCCCACAAGTTCTTGTATTGTGAGAAAGGGAGAAAAGTACTTCTTTCTCTACTTTCTCCATCCCATGCATTATCTTGTTAACCTCTATCATGTCACCCTGCAGTCAACGTTTCTCCAAGCTAAAGAGTCCCAAGCTGTTCAACCTTTCTTCATAGGGAAAGTGTTACAGCCCTTTAATCATTCTAGTTGCCCTTTTCTGGACTTTTTCCAATGCTATAATATCCTTTTTGAGGTGCGGCGACCAGAACTGCACACAGTACTCCAAATGTGACCGCACCATCGATTTATACAGGGGCATTATGATACTGGCTGATTTGTTTTCAATTCCCTTCCTAATAATTCCCAGCATGGCATTGGCCTTTTTTATTGCAAACGCACACTGTCTTGACATTTTCCGTGATTTATCTACCACGACCCCAAAATCTCTCTCTTGGTCAGTCTCTGCCAGTTCACATCCCATCAACTTGTATTTGAAGCTGGGATTCTTGGCCCCAATGTGCATTACTTTGCACTTGGCCACATTGAACCGCATCTGCCACGTTGACGCCCACTCACCCAGCCTCAACAGATCCCTTTGGAGTTCCTCACAATCCTCTCTGGTTCTCACCACCCTGAACAATTTAGTGTCATCCGCAAACTTGGCCACTTCACTGCTCACTCCCAACTCTAAATCATTTATGAACAAGTTAAAAAGCATGGGACCCAGTACCGAGCCCTGCGGCACCCCACTGCTTACCGTCCTCCACTGCGAAGACTGCCCATTTATACTCACTCTCTGCTTCCTATTACTCAGCCAGTTTTTGATCCACAAGAGGACCTGTCCTTTTACTCCATGACTCTCGAGCTATCTAAGGAGCCTTTGATGAGGAACTTTATCAAAAGCTTTCTGGAAGTCAAGGTAAACAACATCTATCGGGTCTCCTTTGTCCACATGTTTGTTCACCCCCTCAAAGAAATGTAACAGGTTAGCGAGGCAAGATCTTCCCTTACAGAACCCATGCTGAGTCTTCCTCAATAATCCTTGTTCATCAATGTGCCTACTCATTCTGTCCTTGATAATGCTTTCTACCAACTTTCCCAGTGTTGAAGTCAGACTGACTGGTCTGTAATTTCCCGGATCTCCCCTGGAACCCCTTTTAAAGATGGGGGTGACATTTGTTACCTTCCAGTCCTCAGGAACGGAGGCAGATTTCAATGAAAGATTATATATTTTTGTTAGAAGATCCACAAGTTCAACTTTGAGTTCTTTCAGAACTCTCGGATGTATGCCATCCGGACCCGGTGACTTATTAGTTTTTAATTTGTCTATCAGTTGTAGGACCTCCTCTTTTGTCACCTCAATCTGACTCAGGTCTTTCAACACCCCTTCCAAAATTAGTGGTTCTGGGGCAGGCAAAAAGTTCTCATCTTCCACAGTGAAGATGGGGGCAAAAAATGCATTCAGCTTCTCAGCCATTTCCCTATCCTCCTTCAGTAATCCTTTTACCCCATGGTCATCCAAGGGCCCCACTGCCTCCCTGGCTGGTTTCCTACTTCTAATATATTTGAAGAAAGTTTTATTGTTGGTCTTTATGTTTTTTGCAATATGCTCCTCTTAGTCCCTTTTTGCCTGCCTGATCACAGTCTTGCATTTGATTTGCCACAGCCTGTGTTCCCTTTTACTAATCTCACTTGGACTGGTTTTCCACCGCTTAAAGGAGTCCTTCTTACCTTTTACAGCTTCCATTACTTTGTTTGTTAACCATGCAGGCCTTTTCTTATGCCTGTTTGTGCCTTTCCTAACTTGTGGTATGTATTTTATCTGAGCTTCTAGGATTATAGTTTTAAATAGTCTCCAAGCTTCCCCAAGGGTTTTGACCATATTTACCTTTCCTTTCAGTTTCCGCCTCACATGCCTCCTCATCTCAGAGAATTTACCCCTTTTAAAATTAAACATGGTTGTGGCGGTCTTTTTGAGCAAATCCCTATTTATACAAACGGTGAAATCAATAACATTATGGTCACTGCTCCCAAGTGGCGCAATCACTTTTACATCTCTCACCAAGTCTTGGGCATTACTTAGGACCAAATCCAGGATCGCCCCACCCCTGGTAGGTTCTGAGACCATCTGCTCCATAGCACAGTCATTGAGAGCATCAAGAAACTCAATCTCTTTCTCTCGACCAGAATACATATTGACCCAATCAATCTGAGGGTAGTTAAAATCACCTCTTACGACACAGTTTTTACGTTTAGCCGCTATCTTTAAGCCTTCCATCATATTATAATCGTCCTCTCTCTTTTGATTTGGTGGGCGATAACAAACTCCCATAGTTAAATTTCCTTTTGGGCCCTCTATTTCAACCAAAAGCATTTCTAAAAGGGAATCTAATTCTCTGACCTCAGTCTTACTGGACCGTATATCCTCTCTGACATACAGAGCCACCCCACCTCCAACCCTTCCCTCCCTATTCTTCCGATATAATTTATATCCAGGAATCACCATGTCCCACTGATTCTCCTCATTCCACCAAGTTTCTGAAATTCCCACAATGTCTATGTTTTCTCCCAACACTAAACATTCCAATTCACCAATTTTACTTCGAACACTTCTAGCATTTGCATACAAACATCTATAATTTCCCAGGCAAGCTAGGCCCGCCACCTTCCTCCTGCCGCCTCGAGACTCTGGCAGACAGTCCATACTGTTTGTCACCATCACAGTGGACAACTCTGATCCGTTCCCCCCATCCTTCCAATATAATTTATATCCAGGAATCACTGTGTCCCACTGATTCTCCTCATCCCACCAAGTTTCTGAAATGCCCACAATCTGATGTTTTCCTCCAACACTAAGCATTCCAACTCCCTGATTTTACCTTGGACATTTCTAGCATTTGTACATAAATATCTACGATTTCCCAGGCATGTTAGGCCCACAACCTTCCTCCTGCTGCCTTGAGACTTTGCCAGGCAGTCCATATTGTTTGTCACCATCTCAGTGGACAACTCTAATTCATTGCCTGGTAGAAAAGTAACAACTAACCTGTCATCTCTTTGAGATAAGGCATCCCGAACCAGAGACATTTCATCTCCTGTCAACTTTCCCCCAAGATTCAGTTTAAAAACTGCTCTGCCACCTTTTTTATTTTAAGCATCAGCAGCCTGGTTCCTTCTCGGGACAAGTGGAAACCATCTCTTTTGTACAGCTCCTGCTTGTTCCAAAAAAGTATCCCAGTGCCTAACAAACTTGAATCCTTTCTCCCTACATCATCATCTCATCTGCTTGTTGAGACTCCTAATTTGTGCCTGTCTCTCTACACTGCACATGGAACAGGTAGCACTTCAGAGAAGACTACTTTGGAGGTCCTGGCCTTGAGTCTCCTGCCTAGCAGCCTAAATGTTTCCTCTAGGACTTCACCACTGCATTTCCCCATATCGTTGGTGCCAACATGTATCACGACCACTGGCTCCTCCCCAGCATTGTCTACCAGCCTATCTAGAACACGCGTAATCTCCACTACCTTTGCACTAGGCAGGCAAGTCACCATACAGTCAGTGCGCAAGTTTGCCACAAAACTGTCTACCTGCCTAAGGACTGAATCACCAACTACCAAGAGCCTCCCTCCCTGCTAAGATATGGTTTCTTGGTGCAAAAGGTTACCCGTCCACCAACTGAAAGAGGGCCCTTCTGAGGGCACATTCCCCTTATTCTCAGCCAGTCCCCTCAGTCTCCTGCTGGCATTCTGCCTTCATAATTGCTTTTAATAAATAAATATATATATATATATATATATATATATATATATATATATATATATATATATATATATATATATATATACACACACACACACACACACACACCCTTCATATTTATGTGGCTCTCCTTGACAATCTTGACAAGTCTCCTGAGATAAGGAACTGACTGGGGCAGGGAGGGTGAGATTTTGAGGAACAGAACAAGAGTGTCTAGGGAATGTTACCACTGCAGAAACACCAAGCAGAAGATGACAGATTTTGAGGTGAAGCTTTTTAGATTCAAAATAATTGATCACTACAGTAAATGTACCTTTCTGGGGGAGAAGTCCAGAATCCAGAGAGTCTGATGAAGCAAACAGAACAGAAAGCAGATGACCATTGTACATACCACAAATCTTTCAGCAATAACATCCATTAACAGCATATTTTCCCCCCTTCATTTTAGCTGAAGAATTAGGTAGCAGCTCCTTCTAGGGAAAATTCTTTGCCAAATTTGAGTTGTGCACAAATACGGTATTCAAATTTATTTTCACTTGAGTTTGCTCACTGTCCCTGATTATGGAAAGGGGAAATGGATCACAAAGCGATACTTCACTCTCCTAAAAAGAGACTAAGAAAGATCCTAAACAGTGTCCAAAATACTCTGACTTCCCTAAATTCAAATTCAATACAAATATTGATTATTTCTAACATTTCTACACTGCCTCTCCAGGAGACTGCTCGAGGCAGAAATCCCTTGCTGAGGTCAATACTCTTGAGCTGTTCCTCCCAGAAGTAAATCACTTGCTACATTTTTCTTCTGATATTCTTCAGGATGTTCAAGGCAGCAAAAATGGGGTTCCTGTTTGCCTTCCAGCCAGATATTGATTACATTTCTTTAGAAACAGACTGTCTCAGAGTACCATCCTAAGCAAAGTTACACCAAGTTACTAGCCACATGACTTCAACACACTTTATATATGTCACTCTGCTTAAAATAGCACTGCCAGTCCCCCCGAGGCCATTCTGTGGGCTCAGGACACATTCAAGCTACTAAGTCCACGTGGTCAGTTTTGTGAGGTCTGATTTGGCCACAGGCACAGAAGTGGGGGTGAGATCTTCCTGAAAGGAATCAGGAAGGTGTCTCCACTAAGCAAGGACAGCCTAGTCTCTCCCCTCTTTCATATTTGGGGCCTGTTCTGTCCTGACATCTCAGTGCAACAACACACGGGCACAGGAATGAACAGAGATCAAACTGTAGAAATATGCTGAGAAAACCTAGAGAATACATTCATGTGCTAAAACCAGAGAAGGAATCTTGCTCAACAAACGTTTCATTGTGAACTAAAATGGTCTTCTGGAATTGGCAAGCACATTCTCTGTTTGCCTGGCCCTGCCAGCATTACAAGTGACTTCGAGGGGTCTACATTCACACCTGGCCTCACCTAATGACCTGCCTGAAACCTTTGCAGCTGCTCTTCATTACCTTTCAATTGCTTCATGACACCCTCCAGAAAGTGACTGACGTCAAGAATGTCCCAGATCCTCCACTTCAACGCAGGAGGAAAAGTCACTGGATTTTCAAACGTCTTCTTTTCTTCACACCTGGAAGGAAAAAAGGAGCTGGGCCACCATCTATCGAATCCAGAATTCCCACCAGTGGAGCAAAGAAATGAAAGCAGGACTAAGGAGAAGACCCAAAGACACCAGTGGATGCTGAAAACAGTGGAAGAGGGGAGGCCCTCTAAGAAAAGAGTCTGTCCCTTCCCAGTTGCTACAGAGACCCCAAAGCCAGGCACCTGAAGGCCGAATCAGACACCAAGAGGAACGGGTGGCTTCCCCTTAAAACAGCAACTTCACATCCCCTGCTCACCTCTGTCAAGGGAACAAAGGAGAAAGCTAGTGTGGTTGTAGTGGGTGGACAGGTGGATTAGGGCTGTAATTCTCAGCCCTCCAGTTTGCTGGGTGGTCCTGGGCAATGTTCCCTCTAAGCTGCAGTCTTATGAGCAAAAATTCTACTTTGTGAGCTCCTAGTATTAAAGTTATGAGCTACTGGCATTAAATTTGTGAGCTTCTGCATAAATGATTGTGCTCTGGGGCCATTTTTCATGAGCTAAGACAAAAATGTGTGAGCCGGAGGCTGAAAAACTGTGAAATAGCTCACACTAACTCAGCTTAGAGGGAACACTGGTCCTGAGCCATTCTCTTTTTCTTGCAGCCAAATTTATCTAACAGAAGTGTTATGAGGAAGAGAGAATAATTTATGCTCTCGTGAGCTCTTTAGAGGAAGGGCAGGATAGGAATGTGACAGAACAAAACATGTTAACATGCTGTTTGGGGCTATGAGCTTCTGTCCATGGGACTGTGTTCATCTGCAGTTTTTCCACGAACAAAGGGACTGAGATCTGCGATCTTAGTCACATGGTCCTGAGCCTGAAGGGCCACCTGCTCCTCAGATCCATCCCAGCATCAGAAGGGTAATGAGGGAGGGATCCACTTACCTCTGCAAGGTGCTTCGGACATCCTAAAAAGCAAAGAAAGAAAAAGAGAGGAGAGAAAACTCAACATCTACCACAGTTCACCCTGAGAAGACTCCTTTTGGTGTGCATCCCATTCAAGGACAGGAGCTGTACCTTCCTAAACTAGGAGGGACTTCTCTGTGAGGGAATGACATCAGCAGGCAAAGTGAAGCCGTTTCAGAGTTACACGAGGATGACAGATTGGACAGCTCAGCGGTGCACATTATATTGCCACCCACATCCTCCTTTTAAAAGTTGCTGCAGAAAATCTTGCACACAGTTCTCATTTCTGGTTCTCTCAAAAGAGCTATCTGTGAAGTAAGTTTCCCCTTCATGTGTTGGTCTCATGCGCACACACATGCACCCGTGCTTCAGAGATTCCTCCATCTAGCATTTTCTCAGGTAGCTGACTAATTGCCCAGTTAACAGCCAACTCTCCTTCTCCCGCAGTGTGATCTCAGGGCATGCTCCAGAGTGCAGACCAGGGGTGGCTAAACATGCTAATGTAAGAGCCACATAGAATAAATGTCAGATGTTTGAGAGCCGCAAGACATGAAAGATGTTTGAAGGAGGGAGGAAAGGAAGGAAAGCAAGTAGTGGGAAGTAGGGGTGGAAAGAAAACAACTTTAAATGCATTCTCCAAGATCTCAGCCGGCTTGTCTTGTAGAAGTGATGTAAACAGTTGAACACCTTCTCCAAGCCAGCCAATAGGGTGGTAGGGGCTTTGAGAACCACACAATATGTGTAAAAGAGCCACATGTGGCTCCTGAGCCACAGTTTGGCCACCCCTGGTCTAGACCTTTGGTGAGCAACTAACTTTTCTAAATGCTGCCACAAGTGAGTGAGGGATTCACCAGCAAACGGTACTCTTCTTACCCTCCTGGAGCAGAGGCAGTCGTGAACCTCCCCACACCACCACCATTAAGAGTCATGGCCTCTTGATTCTCAGCCTGAGCAAAGGAGGACTCAACAGAACAGCAGCAGGTGGGAGAGCAAGACAATGCCATAAAAGGGGAAGAAACCCAGGCAGAAGCCCATGACATATCAGGACCTCTAGCTCAGCTGACAAAGGGCTCTTCTGCAATCAGCTGGAAGCAGCTCTATGGCTGTGGGCCCACCTGGCACTTGATGCCTTCAACATTTCCAACTTGCAATACTCACCACCCCCAAGACAGGAACCCTGGATGGTGCATTACTGTGCCAGTCATAGCTATCCTAAGGAAAATACCTGACACCTTCCCTCAATATTCTCTTGAATCACTCAAATGCACCTTAAAGTGTCCTTTTGCTTAAAGGCATAATTAAGATGTTGAAAATATTGAACAAACAGGAAGCAGGCTTTTGAAAAGCAACAGAGGAAGAGCTCGTAGACAGGCAACCACAGAGGGGTACATGGGCAGAAAGGGAACAAACAACATCAATGGGACTCATCTGCTTTCTGCCCAGTGAAGGAGGCACAAAGGGTTTGGAGCCAGCTTTCTCTCACAGGGAGAAGGCATTTAACTGTCTGTTTCTGCCACCCCCTCACCTGCAGAAGTTCACCGGCTGACTGCTGACACTTCTCCTCCGTCTCCCGGATGAGGCTTTGCAGAGAGGAAAGTTCCTCAGAGAGTCTGGCCAGGTGCTCGTCCCTTTTCTTTGCCACCTCCTTCTCCACCTCTTCCATCCGGGCCAGCAAATGTTTCTCTTGTTCCTCCAGAAACGTGTGCAGTTGCCTGAACTTGGCTACCAACTCTTGCTTCTCTCCTTCAATATGCTTCTGAGATGGAAAAAGGAGAAAAGCAGGCCAGCGTCAGGAACACTATGGGTCTCTGCAGTGGGAAGAGGCACTTTAGGAGACTTATTGGAAGTGCACTTTGACCTTCCACAGAGATTACATCAAATTTGGCAGGGAAAGAGAAAGATTCCTAAGGACTCATCCTTGGGGGCTAAGTACCCATGGATTTTACTCAATCTCCTGGATGAGTTCTCTCAGTTACAGGGGACTGAATCGGCAGCAGAAGACCCAAAGTGCAGAAGGGGCTTATTTTGTTTCCCCACTAAAACACCTTCCATATGCTGATCCCTGCACTTCCCACCAGGAAACTAGAAATGGTGTTTGAGTAGAAACACCATTGGGGGCAGTGAAGTCCCTTCCCTTCACTTGGTCTCCCAATCTAAACTACAGCTTCCCTGACAGCATTCTGGGCAAGAAAGAAGTGCAGAGTGGGGAAAATCTACATTATACTGAACAAGCCAAGTACTCCCCCCCCCCCCACACTTAAGAATCAACGATCTCTGCCCACCCTTGGTTCAATTCAGGATCGAAGGGGGCTCTGTCAGCATTTTCAGCAAGTGATTGGGGGGAGGGGGGCTTCTCTCTTTTGAGAGACTTCTCCTGGCTTGTAGTGTTGGTGCATGCACACAAGTGGCACCTGGACACACAAGTTCCTCTGAATCATAGAATCATAGAGTTGGAAGGGACCTCCAGGGTCATCTGCACAATGCAGGAAACTCACAAATACCTCCCCCTAAATTCACAGGATCTTCATTGCTGTCAGATGGCCATCTAGCCTCTGTTTAAAAACCTCCAAGGGAGGAGAGCCCACCCCCTCCTGAGGGAGCCTGTTCCACTGAGGAATCGCTCTAACGGTCAGGAAGTTCTTCCTAATGTTGAGCCGGAAACTCTTTTGGTTTAATTTCAATCCGTTGGTTCTGGTCATACCTTCTGGGGCCACAGAAAACAATTCCACACCTTCCTCTAGATGACAGCCCTTCAGGTACTTGAAGATGATGATCATATCACCTCTCAGCCGCCTCCTCTCCAGGCTAAACATGCCCAGCTCCTTCAACCTTTCCTCATAGGACTCGGTCTCCAAACCCCTCACAATCTTCGTCGCCCTCCTCTGGACCCATTCCAGGTTGTCTATATCCTTCTTAAAATGTGGTGCCCAAAACTGAACACAATACTCTGCCTGGGATACACCTCACATCAGAGAGCGCCTTAGGAAGCCAACTGATTCTGCCCAGACAAAAACACCCAACAACAACATTCAAGATCTGAATTAATAACCAGGGGCTGTTCACCCAAGGCACTTCTAGGGGGTTGCCTGGGCTGCCAGAGGGCAGGGTGTGCCAGGGGCAGCAAGAGTGTGCAGTTCCACAACACCCCTTGTCCCACCACCCAAGTACAATTTTGTTTAGAATTGTAATGTTAAGTCTGCCTTTGTGGGCCTGGTCTGCTGAATACTGACCATCTGTGCACAGAACTTCCAAATTGGAAAGAGGGGAGAGCTCATGTGGGTTGAGTTTTCTGTAGCTGGACTCCATTGTTTTCTCCAGTACGAGTTCTAGGATCTGTTCACTCCCCAGCCACAATGACACTTACAAGCACATCTTGGTTCTTCTTCTCTACATCTTCTCTACACGTTACAATTCTCTCTCTCTCCTTCTTCAGAATCTCCAGACAGCTGCAGAACTGATCCTGCCAGGGAGAGACCCAAAGTAGAGACTGGATTCTTTATAGAAATTTACTATAAAATATATGAGAAGCAAAACTGTCTATAAGGGTCAAACAGGATATAACTGCCAGACGTCCATTAACGGGATCTTAACATTTCTCAAATTCTAAATACAGCTAGCTTCCTCATGGAGATGGTACATGGAGTTGTCTTTTCTGACAACTGCTATGAAGATATTCAAAGTACCAACGCTGCCTCAGCCCGGAGATCTATTCCATACTTTGCCCTCCTGCCCACCATTACACCCCCCTGCCACAGGATAGATTTTTTGCATTAAAAACTATTATTCGCAGTCACTATATCACTATATTGTGCTAACACTCTAGCAACAGGCCCAGTACTGACAACTTTAAAAAGAAATTGCAGAAAGTTCACAGGGGGGTTTGAGGTCTGGAAACCAATAACTTCCATTCCACACTTTCCAATGAAACCTCTTTTGATATGATCCTGAAGGAATCATTCAGATCAGGTCTGAGAAACACACTACAGCAGATCCAGGGAAAACTGGGAAGCTGAGCAGAAAGACCACAATGTGGTGCCAAACTGAAGGATGGCAACTGAAATCGGGGAAGCAGTGAGGGTAAGTCGGGGTTTTAAAGATCAGGTATAGGAGTGTGCTTGCACATAAGGCGAGTTTGGTGTAGTGGTTGAGTGTGCAGATTCTTATCTGGGAGAACCGGGTTTGATTCCCCACTCCTCCACTTACAGCTGCTGGAATGGCCTTGGGTCAGCTGTAGCTCTTGCAGAGCTGTCTTTGAAAGGGCAGCTGCTGTGAGAGCCCTCTCCAGCCCCACCTACCTCACAGGGTGTCTGTTGTGGGGGAGGAAGGTAAAGGAGATTGTGAGCTGCTCTGAGACTCTGAGTGAGGGTGGGATATAAATCCAATATCTTCTTCTTCGACAGAATGCGAGTCCATTTTCCCCATATCATTCCATGGTCATCTTAACAGGGGGACCAGAGACAATTAAATGGGAGCCATGACACGGTGTACGAGGAAGCTAAGAGGTGTTTTCAACCCCCAGTTTGGGCCCAGAAGCTAAGGAGGAAACTAGAGTTTCCCTGCAAAGAGACCAAAGAGAAAGAAAGGATCTATGGCTCTTCTCCATTAACCTCTACTGTGCAGGCTTCCTACCTTGTACTCTTGGGAGGCCTCCTCAAAAGGAAGGGTTTCGTGATCTCTGTGCTCCTTGGACCGGTCACAGACCACACAGATGAGGGCTTCATCGTCCTTGCAGAAGAGCTTCAGCGGCTCCTGGTGCTTCTGGCAAACTCTCCCTTTTCTGGCAGCCACCGCTGCCTGCTGCCCAAAACAAAGAAAGAAGATTCATTCCTTGCCCCCACAGAACTGTACCTCACCTTGTAATGACTGAATAGAACTAGTGCCATATTCAGTTGAAAAATAACACACACACAAGCAGGGTGCAATTCTAAGTGTAACCCTATGGGTTTGGGGGGAGGTATTTTATCTTGTAAGGGAGCTGTAGGAGGGTACTAAAAAAAGTTCTGAAGAGAAAAGGGGATACCGCAGCCATTTGGGTCTAAGAGCAGAGAACAGAGTGATCTACAGCCCTACCTGTATTTTAGATTCTACTTGTAAATGGATATCAGGGATTGGAGAGTCTGGGAGGTTTGGGTTTTTTTAATCCCCCTCCTTTCACCAACTGGCCATCTTCAGTGTTAGGAAGTGAAGGTCAGTGGGCTGGAGGTATTGCTGCTTTCTTTTTATCACCCCCCATTAACAAACCCAGGTCCCATAATGTCTTCCCTTGGCTGGGGTTGGTGGGCGAATCTGAGGTCATACAAGTTTTTATTAAGCCTCACATTCCTTTGGAAGTCAATGCATGAATCAGCTCCTGCTTCCTTGTAAACCACCTTCTCCTTTGAGCAGCCATTTGCAGGGTGCCAGAGGAGCCTCCAAACCTCACCCTATTCCTTTCTTGCAATGGGCATCTGAGAGGCTATTGTGACAACTGAAAATTAAGGGGGGGAGACTTAAGGAGAGCCAGTTTGGTGTAGTGGTTAAGTGTGCGGATTCTTATGTGGGAGAATCGGGTTTGATTCCCCACTCCTCCACTTGCACCTGCTGGAATGGCCTTGGGTCAGCCATAGCTCTGGCAGAGGTTGTCCTTGAAAGGGCAGCTGCTGTAAGAGCTCTCTCAGCACCACGTACCTCACAGGGTGTCTGCTGTGGGGGAGGAAGGGAAAGGAGATTGTGAGCCGCTCTGAGACTCTTCGGAGTGGAGGGCGGGATATAAATCCAGTATCATCATCTTCTTCTTCTTCTTAATCCAAACTGCACTGAATTAAAAAGCTAAAGTAAGGGTGTCACACAGCCTGCAGGCTGTATCCAGCCCCCCCACAGGGCTCCTATCTGACACGAGAGCAACTGGCTGTCATCTACTTCTTTCTCCCTCTCTTGCTTCCTTCAGCATCACAGCTTATTCTCAATCACCCAAGAGCTACAGAGAAGAGCTTCTCTTCCCTCCACTGGCTGAGGCTCTTCCCTTGGGGAAGAAGGGGAAAAGGCCACATCATGCTTTGCCAGTCTCTCAATCACACAAGCCAAGCCTCTCTTCCTTTATTGGCTGAGGCTCCTCCCCCTTATCCCCTGGGGAAGAAAATAAAAAGGAAAAGCTTACTTTATTTTATTTATTTATTATTCCGCCCTCTCTGCAAGCAGACTCAGGGCAGCTAACAGTCAATCAAAGCACAATTTAAATTACAATTTAAAACAATTAAAATACATTTCATGGTGCTACTCGAATTCAATATAGGCGGGATCATAACTTTCTTTCTTCTGACAACAATCTTGTGGTGGACATAATGCCTCATAAATGATGTCACTCAACTGTGTAGAGTTCCAGTCCTCTCCCATTAGATATTAAAGGCCTGTCAAAATAATTCAGTTTTACAGGCCCTGCACAGTTCTCTCAATTGCATGGGAGCCCCTTTAAGAACAAAGCGTTAATCAAGGTATGAGCTTTTTGCCTTGCTACACACAGAGAAAGTGAGTGTGTGTTTTGTTGGACTCATTATGCAAGGGCTCTCCTGGGTGCCACTGGGTTCCCCTCCCCCTTTTCACTGTATTCATGCCCTCATGACCCAGTCTTTCTATATGACCCAGCAGGAAAGTCATATACATTATTTAGATGAGGAATAACAACAAGCCAGTGAAGTGAATTAGGCTGAGTGTCCAGACCAAGTTCACCCAGCGCATTTTCTTTGTAGACTAGGGGTTCTGAATTTAAGACTTCCCAGAAAGTAGGCTGATACTGACCACTATACATTGCTATCTATTCTTGCACTGCCTTGTAGAAGCTGTAGTTATTTCTTTGGGGAAGACTATGGTTTTGGAGCCAAACACATAGCTCTCAGTCTGTATCATGGTGCTTTCACATGTTCTTGACAAGCACATGAAGCAATTTATGGACAAAAGCTCGCAATGCCCAGTCATTTCATATTTCCCTCTGGGTCTTAGGCGCAAAGTATTGACTATGAGATTTCTGTAATGAATGTCAATATATCAAAAGTAGGAAACCTGGGTCACGAGAGCTATTAATCTATCTGGTTTTGATGTATATGAGGTAAAGGCTCATACCAGCTCTGCTAAGGGTCAGCCAAAATCTGGTTTAGCGTGCTTAGTCTCCTCAGCACTAAAATCTGTTAAAGTTTCCCTTATTGCATCTTGCCAGTATGCATTAGCACTTTTTTTTACATTTCTCAATACTCCCACTTTTAATTGTTTCATCCTGCTTACCCCCATTGACATCTTGGAGGGATATGATAACACTTTGGAATGATCTAGCTACCTTTTCGGATACGATTATAAATTTCCCAGAGCCTCATTAATATTAGCTGGTGATTTTAACGCCCGTATTGGTCAAAATGATGAATTCTTCTCTGTGTGGGATGACATCAGCCCCCTTGAAGAGCTTTCGTATTCATACTTATTTGAAAGAACATCTAGGGACCATACCATCAATTTGTTGAGGAAACAATTAGTCAAATGTGTACTGGATCATTGACTAGTGATCCTAAATGGGTATAACAAAGTGGATATGGTAGGTGATTTTACATGTCTAACGCACAGGGGTGCTAGCGTAGATGATTACATCAGGGGTGGCCAACGGCAGCTCTCCAGATGGTTTTTTGCCTTTGGCTGGGGCTGATGGGAGTTGTAGGCAAAAAACATCTGGAGAGCTACCGTTGGCCACCCCTGGATTACATGATAGTCTCACCAAACTTGCTCCCCCAGATCTGAATGCTAATCTTTTAAGCATGTTTTACATTTTTTTAAAAAAATTTCTTTTTGTCTCCTTTATAAAGTTTACATCTCTGCCACTTGGCATTACATTTTATGACACACAAGGCTTGGCACCCCTGACCTAAAGATTAAGAAGATCTAAATGTAGAGGCCCAATAATTGTTAGTCACATTAAAAACATTAAATATTGATAAATATACAAAAATCGACCATCAACTTTGACCCTGACCATATGTTATTTTCAGCCCAGTGGTCAAAGCAATATTACAGAATGGCTCCTGACATTACTACTGCCTCCTGGCTGCACAGAATTTTTATGACCAAGTGAAAAAGGTACACAACTGAACCATTACTATAGGAGAGCGTGCCTAACCATGGCAACGCTGGAGGCTTGGGAACTGAGCTCCTGACCAATATGAGGCCTGGTTATCAAGCGAGATGCCTGGCCTCACTGCCCAAATCCCAAGTTCCCTCTCGGGTTCCTACATTTCACTGTTTCAATAACACCCATTATTATTTGCATTTAAGCTAAGATGGTATTTAAGGGACTGACTCTCCAGAGAAGCCAAGAACGAAGCATCTCCAGCTATTCCGCATCATGATCCACAGATCTGTTACTTGCCCTACTGTCTCGGGCAGCCTCCTCGAGAGGAATTACCTCTCTGTGCTCCCCGGATACGTTGCAGACCATGCAGAAGGAGGAGGTTTCGTCGTCCTTGCAAGAAAACTTCAGGAGCTCCTGGTGCTTCTGGCAGACTTGTTCATGCGCACCTGCAGCATCTTTCCGCTCCTGCAGAGTGAATTTCTTGGCTATTTCCACCATGTTGGCCAGCTGCTGGTTCGGCCTGAGGCTGCTGGGCTGAGCTTTTCCTCTGCACTGGGGGCAGGCAGGCTCGGCGGCCCCCAACGACTCCCCCCAGCTGCGGGTCAGGCAGGCTCGGCAGAAGTTGTGGCCGCACTGGGCGACGGTCACCGGGTCCCTGAAGAAGTCCAGGCAGATGGAGCAAGAGGCTTCCTCCCAGAGTTCCTGCACGGGACCCTCAGCCGCCATGGCTACCTCGACAAAGGAGGAGGGGAGAGACTAGTTTCGTTTTCCCGCTCTCCCAAAGCAGCGAGGGGGCGTTTCCTTTCTGCAATGCAAACAACTCTCTCCCGGCAGCCAATTAACAGCCCGGGAGCCAAATATCTGCCAGACGAAACAAACCACTAAGGAAAAGAGTGGGTGGGGAAAAGAGGAGGCTGGCCTGGGACAGGAACGCCTCTTTTGCCCTCCTTTGGAATCCTCATGGGATTCCAGCTGACAGTTTGGAGATGGGAGGAGCAGCTGCCCGGACAGCCAGGTGGGTGAGGAAGGAGAAAAAACAAGGCCAGCCAACATCACACACCAATCCCAGCAGAGCCTGGCTGGCTGGGCAGAAGAGGAGTTGAAACTGCCACTTCCCTGGCACTGCGGGAAAGCAGAGGGGGGAGCTGTTGTTGCCCACATGCCATTGCCCAGAAAGGAGACAGGAAGAATTAGCAGCAGGTGAGAGAGTGAGTTTAGGGGGCCCACCATTTCCCCATAATTACAGTGTGATTCAGGCAGGAGGCAATGGAGGCACATGAGGTTGGCAGGGTGACTGATCAAGTCGCTAGAATAAGTTAGCCTCATAGTAGAATGGCAAACAAAGAACAATACACTTGTGCATTCTTTCAAGTTTCTGGAAGTTGCTTCTCAGGGGAAAGGGGCGTAAGAAATTAACAAGTCATTAGGCAGGTGCTTACAAATAACAAACCATAAGTAATGGGGCGTGGTTATTAGATCAGGGGCAGGACCACTGACCACGCAGAGGGAGGCTTCCTCCTCCTCCTCCTCCTCGCGGACTCCCCCCTTCGCACCGGCCTCTTGCAGAGCGACTCTCTCGGCTATTTCCACAAAGCTGGCCAGCTGCTGGTTCGGCCTGAGGCTGTTGGGCTGAGCTTTTCCTCTGCATTGGGGGCAGGAAGGCTCGGCGGCCCCCGACGGCTCCTCCCAGCTGCGGGTCAGGCAGGCTCGGCAGAAGTTGTGGCCGCACTGGGCGACGGTCACCAGGTCCCTGAAGAAGTCCAGGCAGATGGAGCAAGAGGCTTTGTTATGTATTGCATCCAAGTCTTTGGTTATAACACAGCGAACGCTACAGAGGCAACCAGGGGAAACCCACTGGTCCCCGGATGTAGCTCGCTAATACGCTCGGCCAATCAAGATCTGTGGCGGGAAGTTTAACTGGCCAGGATTGGACCTGGCCAGATGGAGGGTTGTTCTGGGGCATGTATATAATTGGGACCCTGACCACGTTTTGCCCTCTTGTGATGTACCAGCTGATAAAGTATGTTGCCTTCAACACGTCTCGTCATGGAGTACATTACAGGCTTCCTCGCAGAGGTCGTGCAGGGGATCCCCAACCGCCATGGCAGCCGCCTCCGCCAAGCCAGGAGAGAGACAAAGAGAGCTCGTTTCGCTTTCCCAAAGAAGGACGGAGTGTTTCCCTTCGTGGAAATCAACTCCCTGCCGGCACCCAATCAGCGGCTGAAGAGCGAACCGGCGCCAAGAAAGAGAGTGGAGGGAAATCAGCCCTTGGCAGGGAATTCGATCCTGATGGGGAACAAAGTCTGAGTTCAGCTCAAACTTCATTTGGAGCAGGAGCTCACAGGAGCCCCGCTCCGGAACCTCTGAATTGTATCCTGCTCTTCCTTTCTTAACCCCCCCCCCCTCCCCCCAAAAACACCTTGCTTCTGGGCTCCACTGCCTGTGAGAATTTTGCTGAACTCTAAGCTTTGACAAACTTTCTAATATTTCCCCACACACACACACAAATAATGCAGGTCTGCAACACCCCAGCCCACTGTTCAAGTATAACGCTGTTCAGAATTCTAGTGTTAAGTCTACACTTTGCAGGCCTCATCTGCTGAATACTGAACCACTGGCGCATGGAACATCCACATTGAAAGTGGCGGGGGCTTGCCTTGTCTGTCAACTTTTGCTTCAATAATAGTTCTAGAATCTGTTCACTTCCTAGCAACAGTAACATTTACAAGTAGATCTTGACTTTCCTTCATTATACGTCCTTTATAGGCCACAATTCTCTCTCTCTTCAGAATCTTCAGACAGTTTGAGAACTGATCCTGGGTGTGGGTGAGGAAAAGACCCCAAACTGAGATTTGTTTACTATAAAACAAGGAATACCAGGGGTGGGATGCAGAGGCAGGCAACAATAGGCAAAAGCCACCTCTCTGAACATCCAAGCCTCACTAGGGGTCACTAGAAGTCAGCCATGACTTCCAGGTATTTACACGCACACAAAACATACAAGAAGCAAAACTGTCATTTAAGGGCCAAACTAGATATAACTGCCTCATGTCTGTAACAGGATCTTCAAGGACATTTCTGAAATATTGCACGAAGGTAGCTTCCTCACAAGAATGGTGTCCTGTTCTCTGTTGCCACTTCAGTGCAAAAATATTCACAGGGGCAACTCTCCTTCCTCATAGAGTTTTACTCCATCCTTTATACTCCCACCCACCATTCCACCCACAGGAGAGTTTTTTGTACTAAAAAAATTCAGTCACTATATATCTCAACAGGGCTTTTTTGAGCAGGAACACACAGGAAAGCAGTTCTGACTGGCTTGGTGTCAAGGGTTGTAGCCTAACATGCAAATTAGTTCCTGCTGGGCTTTTTCTATAAAAACTCAAGCAATATACCCAAGCACTGAACATTTTTAAAAAGGCAAAAAGCTCACTGGTTTGGGCGGAGGGGGCGCAGTTTGAGGAGAATGCCAGGCAAGAGACTAAATGGCACTGGATTGGCGGGGTGGGGGGTGGAGAAAAGGCATACCTTCCACTCCACATTTCCTAGGGTTGCCAAGTCCAATTGAAGAAATATCTGGGGACTTTGGGGGTGGAGCCAGGAGACTTTGGGGGTGGAGCCAGGAGACATCAGGGCGGAGCCAGGAACAAGGGTGTGACAAGCATAATTGAACTCCAAGGGAGTTCTGGCCATCACATTTAAAGGGACTGCACACCTTTTTTAAATGTCTTCCTTCCATAGGAAATAATGAAGGATAGGGGCACCTTTTGGGGGGCTGATAGAATTGGACCCCATGGTCCAATCATTTTGAAACTCGGGGAATACTTTGGGGAGAGTCACTAGATACTATACTGAAAATTTGGTGCCTCTACCTCAAAAAACAGTGTCCCCAGAGCCCCCGAAACCTCCAGATCAATTCCCCATTATACCCTATGAGAATCGATCTCCATATAGAGAATAATGAAGTGTTCAGCAGACTCCCCCTCCCCCATTTCTGGCAATACTGAAGGAGGGTTGGCATCTCTACTCACGAGTTGCTGCCAACTTCTTCAAAGTAACACAGACACCCTATCCCAAGAGAAAGCCTTTCAATCAGCAACTGAAGCCTCCGGAGGTAGAAACGCACATGGTCCTCTGGGGGCAGAGCTCCCCACCACTGGCCAGACTCCCTGAGGAGACGCCTGTGGCAGCCGGAGAGGATGCAAGGACTACGAGTCCCAGCATGCACCTAGCGAAGGGAGGCCGGACTGCAGCGAATAGCAGGCCAGCGGTGGGCGGGTCTTTTTGACCCAGAGGGAGAAGCCTGAAGCCTGCGAGCGAGGGAGGCAGCCAAGGAAAGAGACACGGTGCCATTTCCCCACCCTCACCCCCACCCCCGCTTCCAGAGTTTTGGAGAGCAGGGGAGGAGGCTTCTAATCCAGGGGTCCCCCGGCAGGGTGGGGGGGTTGGGAAGCCTAACATTTCCCCATGCTCTTGGTGTGGTGGAATTTTAGTAAGACGACTTAAAGTTCATGCCTTACGGTATGATAGGGGTTGGGTTTTATCAGATATGTCAGATGTTCATCACAGACTGATAATTACATTGGCTCCTATGGATGGAAAAAGGTATTTAATGTGTGATTTTATTCTTGCCACTTTTGTTGTTCTGGACAAACACCTGATAGTCTTTGGGCAGAGCAATCTGCATACATTCTTTAAGAAATAGTAGTGCACTTTAATTGGGTCTTTGTTTAATGTAATAAATTCTGCATGCTGCATATTCTGTTACATGATTAACAATAATTGCAACATGGTTTTAATTTTAATAAATGGTTTTAATTTTGGAACAGGTTTCTCTCTCTCAGTTCATGGGATTCTTGCCAGTCATTCCCCACACTCTTACTGAACCTGGTGGGAAGGGGAGAGCTAGAAAAGTCTCTATACTTCAAAAATTCCCTAACATTTTGGTTATGATCTCCCAAGAAAGAGAACACCAAAGCAGAAATAATTCTGCATGAAAGCAGCCACAGCTATGGGAAGTGGGACAGTAAAGGATTTCTTGTAGTGCCATGGTGCAGCCAAGGGGCCACGGCTTAATGGCAGAGCATCTACTTAGCAAGCAGAAGATCCCAGACTGACTCCCTGGCATTTCTAGTTGAAATGAAGAGGTAGCAGCTGATGCGAAAGAACTCCACCTGACTCCCTGGAGAGCCGCTGCCAGTCAGAGTGGACCTGGACAGACCGAGAGTCTGACTCAGAATAAGGTAGTTTCATGTGTAGGTCTCCCACCCCCCAGTGCTGTTCTTCCAATCTGAACGGCAACCACACAGCTATGGTGTGCAGGCGGGGACACACACAGGTACCAAATCTCCACACTATTCTCCGCCAGCACTGCCACCACTCCCTCGGCGAACAGCAGCTCTTTACACAAAGAATGATTCAAATGTGGACTTTGCTGCCAGAGGATGAAGAGATGGCCAAAGGAATACACAACTTTGAAAGGGGATTAGATAGAGATCCTTTTCACTGTCTTTGCATTCAATTTTATTTATTTATCTGTAATTTATATCCCGACCTTCCCACCAGGTGGCTCAGTAACTGGTTGCTAATAAGATTTTGTTCCTGCCATTTCAGACAGACCAGTTTTAGTAACTGGCTCCTAGTGGAATTTATTTACCTGCTCATGCAAGCCCACCTTTTTTGGGTCAGCAAAGTGTGTTTAAGCCACTTTTGAGAGAACCTGCTTTCTTCCATTTTCAGCCCCTTCACAGCATGTCTGAATCACTGTGGTATGCTGTTTAAAATCTTCATAATTCTTCCAACAGTGCTTTTTTTCCTGCCCTTTTTTGCTACGCAATCTCCCTCAGACTTAAAAAAAAATGTTCTAAGGTAAGCATTATAGTGCTTAAACTGCTATAGCACCACTGAGGTGCATTGACTTCATTAAACTATAGCACTCCGTAGCACTCCTCTGGTTAAGAGTGTCTTAGAGTCTGTAACACTCAGGTGTCAATCCCAGCTGAACCATGGAAACTTGCTCGGTTACCTTGGGCTTGTCACACACTGTTACCTGTGAGGGTCATTGTTGTTGTGTGTATAAAATGGAAGACAGGAGAGGATGGAAGCCACATAGAGTCCACCTTCAGGAAGAAGGCCACAGAGAGAGACTAAAATGAATTCCCTCCTTTACGAAGGAGAGGTGGGAAGAACTTCCCTGAGCTGTCAGTCCATGTGGTGTAGTGGTTAGAGCATCTGCCTAGGATCTATTTGACCAAGGTTTGAATCCTCAATCTGCCATGGAAACCTGGAGTGACCTTTGGCCAGTCACACAATCTCAGCCAGATCTAATTCACAGGATTATGACTGTGGGGGTAAAATGGAGGAGTGGAGAATGATGCCAGCCCCTTAGGTTCACGCTGAGGACAAATGAAGGCAGCCTAGAATGAGCCAAAGTTGATACTGGACCAAAAGGAATACTTTCAGAGAAATGACGGCTGCTTTCAGGAAGAAGAGAGATCCATTTTTCACAGGTCCTTCTGTAGGAAATTGTTATATGATCCTGGCTACACAAAAAAGGATAGCAGCTGTTTCTGTTGCTACATCAGATATTCACGCAGGTTTTTTGGAAAGTGGCAGAACCGCTCATTCCATATTCCAAATGGCCATTGAAGAAGATGAAATTGCATCTATATGCCACCCTCCACTCAGAGTGGCTCACAATCTCCTTTAACTTCTTCCCCAACAACAGACACCCTGTGAGGTGGGTGGGGCTGAGAGGGCTCTCTCAGAAGCTGCCCTTTCAAGGACAACTCCTGAGATAGCTATGGCTGATCGAAGGCCATTCCAGTAACTGCAATTGGAGGAGTGGGAAATTAAATGCGGTGCAGTGGTTAGAGCATCTGCCTAGGATCTATGAGACCAAGGTTCAAATCCTTGATCTGCCACGTGAAAGCCAGTTTGGTGTAGTGGTTAAGTGTGCGGACTCTTATCTGGGAGAACAGGGTTTGATTCCCCACTCCTCCACTTGCAGGCAGCTGCTGGAATGGCCTTGGGTTAGCCATAGCTCTCGCAAGAGTTGTCCTTGAAAGGGCAACTGTTATGAGAGTCCTCTCAGCCCCACCCACCTCAAATGGTGTCTGTTGTGGGGGGAGAAGATATAGGAGATTGTAAGCCGCTCTGAGTCTCTGATTCAGAGAGAAGGGCGGGGTATAAATCTGCAGTCTTCTTCTTTTCCCGGATAAAAGTTCGCACACTTAACCACTACACCAGACTGGCTCTCACACCAAACTGGCTCTAAACATTGTGAATGCAGCATTCTATGGCGTGGGTGAGTGGGACAGACCTCTGGACAATAAAAGGGATGGGCATCTTTGGGTGTCTCTCCAGCTTCTTCTCTTCCTTCCAGCTGTTGGGAAAAGGAGGGGCCCTGCATTTCCCTTTCCCTCTCTTCTTGTGGAGGAGGGACATTAGCATCTAATTTTGAACCTGGCAGCCCTGCATATCACAAAATCCAAAGAATGGGCCAGCTACATGCAGGAGGTATTTTTCTACCAACCCAAGGACACACTGCCCACCCACCCCACCACCCCTTTGCAGAAAAATCCAAGCAGCAAAATAGCCCATGTAGACTTTTCGGAAAAGACTGAGATCTTGCAAACTTGTTGTGTTGACTTTCAGTTTGGAAATGGAGGAGAAGCCGCCAGGAGACCTCTGCAGGCAGAGCAGGAGATGCAAGGCCTGGTTCCATCACCCACCCAGGCCACCACCAAGAGAGCAGGGCGGGTGGCAGAGGAGTAGAAGTTGCCTCCACCACCCCAGCCCTGCGGGCTGTCAGAGAGGAGGAATGGGAGCTGCTGCTGCCTGGCGCCATTGCCCAGTAAGCCCGACAGTGGAGGTGGTGGCCCCATGAGTGGAAGGGGGAGGGAGGGAGGGAAAGGAGACCCCCTGTTTCTGCCCACCAATGAAGCAGGAGATGGCAGCACATTAGAGTGGCTCTTCAGGGGCGAGCACAGCAGACAAAGTGGGCAGGATGGGATATTCCCCCCCACAAGTCTCAAGAGGCCCCTCCCTGCTTGTTATCACCAGATTTTCCAGGAATGTAGATTATATCAGGGGTGGCCAAACTTGCTTTATGTAAGAGCCACACAGAATAAACATCAGATGTTTGAGAGCCACAAGACAAGAAGGAAGGCAGACAGGCAGGCAAATAGATAGGGGGAGGGGAGGGGAGAAAGAAAGCAACTTTAAATGCATTCCCCAAGTTGCCGGCTGGCTTGGCTTGGCTAAGTGATTTAAACAGAGAAATGCCTTCTCCTAGCCAGCGGATGGAGATGTGGGGGCTTTGAGAGCCACACAATGTGTGAGACAGAGCCACACGTGGCTCCTGAGCCACAGCTTGACCACCCCTAGATTATATATTAGTATGACCATCTGTACTGAGAGCCGCTGCATTGCACAAGGTGGTAGGACTTGAACTGATGAGGCCTGGGTTCAAATTCCCGCTCAGATATAAAATTGCCCGCCTCTTGGGGGGGGGGCTGAATATCTGTGGACTGGATGGCATTATGCCCTCCCCCCCACACACACTTGGTCCCTCCCCTCCCCAGACCTCCCCCTCCCCAGCTTTGCACCCAAACCCTCTGGGGTGAAGCTCACTTGCTCTGGGCCTGACTTCCCTCACAGGGTCACAGTGAGGATAAAGCAGGAGCTCCCAGTTCCTTGGAGAAACAAAGGAGAGCAAGATGGCTGTGTGGATGTTGAAGGGCCTATAACGGTTTGAAAAGAGACACAAAAGCAACCGGAAGAGAAACCTTAATGCAAGCAGAGGCCAGCAGGAGCCTGGCTACGCAAATCCACCCCTGGATTCTTCTGTCCAACTGCAGAGTTGTGGATGGATCAAGTCTGTAAATGACGGCACTGCCTGGGACTTCTTTGGCAGTTAAGAAATGGCTTCCCACCCCCCAAAAACAAACAAAGCAGCAGCGTTTTCAACACAAAATAACTTTTTAATAAGCATAACATCTTCTCAGTCTCTGTATAACTGAAAAACAAGTGCTATAAGCGCAGCAACCTGGATAGGAACAGGACCCTCAGAAAAGGCAAGCTGAACACAGGCAAGATTGAACAGTTGTTGCCCATTAACGAAAAGAGGAAGTCCCAAACAGTAACTGAAACATTCAGGGCCTCTTCTTCCTCTGTAGCAATTCCTCTCTTGTGCTTGAGGAGAACGAAGGCTGGAGAGATGGCAGGGGAGGGGGGGGGTCTGTTCAGAGCTCTCCTGCATCTTGCACAATGGGAAAGGCATTACTGTCACTTTAAGAAGATACGAAGGGGGGGAAAGGAATGCTGGGAAATGGAGGGGGAAATGTCTCCATTTTACCCATCAGTTTTGGTGGCTGGAGACAGGAGTGGGGTTGCCAACTTCCAGGTGGGGCCTGGAGATCTCCCACTTTTACAACTGATCTCCAGCTGGCAGAGATCAGTCCCCCTGGAGAAAATGGCTGCTTTGGAGCATGGACTTTATGGGACTGTACCATGCTGAGTCCCCTCCCCTCCCCTTCCTCCCCAAACCCTGCCCTCTCCCAGATCTACCTCCCAAAGTTTCCAGGTGTTTTCCAACACAGACCTGGCAACCCTAGAAAGGAGAGGTCTTTACAGGTATGGAGAAATAATATTCCCGATGGTCCTGGTGTCAAGAAAAAGTCCTATGAAGAGATTTTGAGGTAGCCTTTTCCATACACCCAAAAGAAGGGCAGGAGGGTCTCTCCACGGAAGGGGGCTCCAGAGAACTCGTAGAGAAGGGCTGCTCGGTCAGCATCAAAAAAGGCCACTCGACCCCCAGCATAGTTCAGGCACACTCGGATCCTCTTCAGCTCCCCAGTCACACTCAGGGGAGGTTGATGTTCTTTTAGATAAGCACTGTGCATCCCTGACCGCTTCCCCACAGCCCAGATCCCTTTCTCAGGAGCAAAAGTGAAGAATCCCTTCCTCTTCACAGACTTTCTGGCCACCCCCACAACCCAGCTTTCCTCACTTCCCACAAGGACTTCCCAGAAATGGCAGCCTCCTGTGAATCCCTCACAGCCCAGCACAGCACCATAACTTCCAAATCGCTCAGGACTGTTGGGCAGAGCTTGAGCTTCTTCTCCTCGTCTCACACTTTTCTGACCCTCAGACAGGATGAGCCTTGGATGGGCTGTGTCCGGATCCAGAATCACATTTGCTGTTAGAGGAAGATGAGGGAACAAGAAGTGAAACGGCATCAGCTGGGGGATTCCACCCTCTGGCCTGTTTGGTTTCCTTCTGCCAGTCCTGGCCTCCTCCCACCTCTACCACCCTCCCCTTGGTTAACAGGTTCTCTTGCCTCCTCCTGCCCTTTTAAAAGGCAGAGCAGTCTTCCTGTCCACTTTAAGAGAAGGCAGACAAAGTACACAATAAGAACCCACAGGGACACAATCTATTTCCTCCCGTATCCCATCCTGAAAAGAGAACTGTGAAGGAGAGGGGGAAAAAAGGCATTTTCAGTCACAGGCTTCTTTGGTTAGAAATCACACCCAAGAACAGAAGATTTGTCTCCCTTATCATGAATCTTCCTTCTCGGTGGTCCTGGGGTGGGGTATCCTCTACTTTTGGGAGAAGCTCATTCCTGGAGACCGGGAGAGTCCCAGAGCCTTGCAATTCCTGGAGGGGAGGGGCTTCTCGCCCCAGTCTGGCCCTGAAGTAGCACAACACCTGCTCCAAATGAAAATGGACCTCCAACAAAATAGTCCAAAAAACTCCAGCCAACCACACAGAGAACAGGGTGAAGAACTCAAAAGAGAGGCCCACCAGTTCAGGAAAAAGCCGAAACTGAAGCAAAGAAGCCCCATAGGGTCAATACAGCACACCTGCTCTGGGTCAAGTGCCTTCTGAGAAAAATTCTCCCCTTGAGTAAGAAGAGATTGGCCACCCAGGACCACCAAGAAGGAAGATGCACAGTGAGACAAATATTTCATTCTCCAGTGGCCCAGGGTGGGGAAGTCTCCACATCTCCACATAAAAAAGCAGCATGCCCCAGGGAGGGAAAGAATCTCAGATGTAGGCTACAGGACCATTTTCTTCCAAAAGCAGTCTCAGCTGAGTCTGTTTTGTCAATCCTGCAATGCCTGGTGAATGAGTGGAACAATTTCCAGGTTGCAGCCCTACAGACCACCTCAAAGAAGGGAAGGACCAGATAATGCTGAGGCTGCTACCCCTCTGACGGAGTGGACTGTAACACCCGAAGGGAGATCCAGTCCTCTCAATTTATATGTCAGGAAAATGCAGCCTCTGACCCATCTGCTAATGCTGCATGTGGAGACCTTATGGCAGGAGTGTCAAATGTCCTGTCCATGAGCCAAATTGGCCCACTCAGGGCTTCAGTCAGACCTGCAGGACTCTTTCTCCTCCTCCCCTCCTATCCTCACCCTTGTCCCAGGTCCTGCTGTTTTATCTTTGCATCAAATTGCCTAGGGCAGGGGTGGCCAATGGTAGCTCTCCAGATGTTTTTTGCCTACAACTCCCATCAGCCCCAGCCAGGCTGGGGCTGATGGGAGTTGTAGGCAAAAAACATCTGGAGAGCTACCATTGGCCACCCCTGCTCTAGAGTATCACAGTGTAAAACAGAAACAAAACAAAAAACTGTGAAATAAACGAAAGAAGCTCTATACAAAAACTTAGTGACTATATTCCAAATACTTAAAGCAATATAATACTAACATTTCAAATATCAAAAATTCATTACAACTATATTTCAATCACAAATATCTACCAACTACAATGCTCATTAATTCAAGTCCATTTCATAGCGTCAATTTCCGACTTTTAAAACTAAGACGATTCACCTGTTCAGACGGGCTGAATTAAAGTGCTGTTGCTCCAAATGCAGATTCATGAGAAAAGTTCCTGTATTTTCCACATTCTTCTTGGTCGTCCAAACTTATGGCTTCCAATATTCATAAAAGAACTCTTCAGACATAAAGACGAAGTGGGTATGTTATAAGCCTCTAACAGGAACGTGCCTTTACTTCTGTTTCCGAGAGAAACCTTCTTCAGAGAGGCATATCCCACTGTACTAAAACAGCACATATTATTAAAATATTATATTACAATCCTGAGTACTCTTATTTCCAATCCTTTATAGTACATACAATTTCTAATGCTCACAACGTTCTTCCAACAATCACTTGCGCACAGCACCTAAGCACGGAGAAAACCTCAACCTTACCGCTATTGCATTCTCCCCTATATCTCCTCAACTACATCCATCGCACTATTTCTTAAAGTGACCAAAACATATTAATAGAAAGAAATGAAAAAAGAGGTCAGACACACCTGGGCACGTCTTATTCACACCATAAGTTACTTCAAGACTAAGTACACTAATTCCACTCTATACAATTACAAAATTATAAATAACAAGACAGATCCATCATGGAATTGAGACCCTTCGGCTCCAATGATTTCATTTTTAAATTCAAATCTTAGTCTTGAAGTAACTTATGGTGTGAATAAGATGTGCCCAGGTGTGTCTGTTCTCTTTTTTGTTTCTTTCTATTAATATGTTTTGGTCACTTTAAGAAATGGTCCAGTTGCATGTAGCTGATGAGATATAGAGGAGAATGTGATAGCGGCAAGGTAGCATAAGAACATAGGAGAAGCCATGTTGGATCAGGCCAATGCCCCATCCAGTCCAACACTCTGTGTCACACAGTGGCCAAACCACCACCCCCCCAAGTGCCATCAGGAGATTCACAAGTGGGGCTAGAAGCCCTTCCACTTTGCTCCCCCCCCCCAGCACCAAGAATACAGAGAATCACTGCCCAGACAGTTCCAATAATATGCTGTGGCTAATAGCCACTGATGGACCTCTGCTCCATATTTTTATCCAATCCCCTCTTGAAGCTGTCTATGCTTGTAGCCACTGCCACTTCCTGTGGCAGTGAATTCCACGTTAATCACCCTTTGGGTGAAGAAGTACTTCCTTTTATCCATTCTAACCCAACCGCTCAGCAATTTCATGGAATGCCCACGAGTTCTCATCTTGTGAGAAAGGGAGAAAAGTAATAATAAATAATAATAATAATAAATTTTTATTTATACCCTGCCCTCCCCGCCAGGGCAGGCTCAGGGTGGCTTCTTTCTCTACTTCTTTCTCTACTTTCTCCATCCCATGCATAATCCTTTAACCCTCTATCATGTCACCCCGCAGTCAACGTTTCTCCAAGCTAAAGAGCCCCAGGAGTTTTAACCTGTCTTCAAAGGGAAAGTGTTCCAAACCTTTAATCATTTTAGTTGCCCTTTTCTGGACTTTTTCCAATGCTATAATATCCTTTTTTTGAAGTGCGGTGACCAGAACTGTGCACAGTATTCCAAATGAGACCACACCATCGATTTATACAGGGGCATTATGATACTGGCTGATTTGTTTTCAATTCCCTTCCTAATGTCCCAGCATGGCATTGGCCTTTTTATTGCAATTGCACACTGTCTTGACATTTTCAGTGAGTTATCTAACACGATCCCAAGATCTCACTCTCTTGGTCAGTCTCTGCCATTTCACACCCCATCAACTTGTATTTGTAGCTGGGATTTTTGGCCCGAATGTGCTTTACTTTGCACTTGGCCACATTGAACCGCATCTGCCACGTTGACGCCCACTCACCCAGCCTCAACAGATCCCGTTGGAGTGCCTCACAATCCTCTCTGGTTCTCACCACCCTGAACAATTTAGTGTCATCTGCAAACTTGGCCACTTCACTGCTTACTCCCAACTTCAAATCATTAATGAACAAGTTAAAGAGCATGGGACCCAGTACAGAGCCTTGCAGCACTCCACTGCTTACTGTCCTCCACTGCGAAGATTGCCCATTTATACTCACTCTCTGCTTCATATTAGCCAATTTTTGATCCACAAGAGGACCTGTCCTTTTACTCCATGACTCTCGAGCTTACTAAGAAGCCTTTGATGAGGAACTTTATCAAAAGCTTTCTGGAAGTCAAGGTAAACAACATCTGTTGGGTCCCCTTTGTCCACGTTTGTTCACCCCCTCAAAGAACTGTAACAGGTTAGTGAGGCAAGATCTTCCCTTACAGAACCCATGCTGAGTCTTCCTCAATAACCCGTGTTCATCAATGTGCCTAACTCATTCTGTCCTTGATAATGGTTTCTACTAATTTCCCCGGTACTGAAGTCAGATTGACTGGCTTGTAATTTCCCGGATCCCCTCTGGAACCCTTTTTAAAGATGGGGGTAACATTTGCTGCCTTCCAGTCCTCAGGAACAGAGGCAGATTTCAGTGAAAGATTACATATTTTTGTCAGGAGATCCAGAAGTTCACCTTTGAGTTCTTTCAGAACTCTTGGATGTATGCCATTCGGACCTAGTGACTTATTAGTTTTTAATTCGTCTATCAGTTGTAGGACCTCCTTTCTTGCACCTCAATCTGACTCAGGTCTTTTAACACCCCTTCCAAAATTAGCGGTTCTGGAGTGGGCAAACACTTCTCATCTTCCACAGTGAAGATGGAGGCAAAATGCATTCAGCTTCAGGTTGAGGTTTTCTCCGTGCTTAGGTGCTGTGTGCAAATGATTGCTGGAAGAACTCTGTGAGTATTAGAAATTTTATGTACTATAAAGGATTGGAAATAAGAGTACTCAGGATTGTAATATAATATTTTAATAATATGTGCTGTTTTAGTACAGTGGGATATGCCTCACTGAAGAAGGGTTCTCCCGGAAACAGAAGTAAAGGCACGTTCCTGTTAGAGGCTTATAACATACCCACTTCGTCTTTATGTCTGAAGAGTTCTTTTATGAATATTGGAAGCCATACGTTTGGACGACCAAGAAGAATGTGGAAAATATAGGAACTTTTCTCATGAATCTGCATTTGGAGCACCAGCACTTTAATTCAGCCCGTCTGAACAGGTGAATCGTCTTGAGTTTTAAAAGTCGGAAATTGACGCTGTGAAATGGACTTGAATTAATGAACATTGTAGTTGGTAGATATTTGTGATTGAAGTATAGTTGTAATGAATTTTTGATATTTGAAATGTTAGTATTATATTGCTTTAAGTATTTGGAATATAGTCACTAAGTTTTTGTATAGAGCTTCTTTCGTTATTTATTTCACAGTTTTTTCTTTTGTTTCTGCCTTGTCTTTGCAGGCGAAAGAAGAAATCAAAGCTGCAAAGAAAATGCAGAGTGGATTTTCCATTCAAGTCTCTGGTCACAGGGACCTGAATGGAAAATCCACTCCACATTTTCCATGCAGCTTTGCACTGAAATATGTTTCAATGGAGTGGAGTTCAGTTTAACTTCCTAGAATTCTTATGGACAGCTGAAGCTTCCTGGAGTTGTGTCCTTGCAAATAAAGGGTTGATGCTTTGAGCCAGCTTTGTCTCTGCTCAATGGATGTGAGAACTGGTGCCTAGTGAGTACTCTAACTTGGGAACCCACAGCCAAAGGGGGATGTTACATTGGAGGGCCACTGCCAATCTGAGTAGGCTCGAGGGAGGGAGAGAATCTTGCCATGCCCTGCCATTTCATGTTTTCCCAAGCTGAGAGTATTTTATATTTTTTGTTTCTGCTGTGATCCTTGTGCTTTTTCTTGGTGGTTTATTTTTAAAATTGCATTGCAAGATCCCACTATTCCCCCACCTTTCCATTTTAAACAAAATATTGCAGGAGTTTTAAGCATGTTTGTATTTTAACTTAAAAATAGTATCTTTAATTGTGTTTGTCTGTGTCCTTTATAAAGTTTATATTTCTGCTATCTGCCATTACGTTTTATGACATGCATGGCTCAGCCCCACAAAGTCCCATTTATGTCAGATCCGGCCCTATTAACAAATGAGTTCAACACCCCTGACTTATGGCCTAGGGAACATTCCCTAAAAGGAATAAAATCTTTTGGAAACAATTAAATGCCCTCCAGAGGGGAGGGGAGGAAATGTTCAGCATAGGACAGGGTTAGGGAAATAGCAGTGACAGAGTTTTGGAAAATCTGGATTCTCCCACCCTCACAGCAGCCACCCACACTTCACTGCAATCCTTTCCAGAGCCCTGGTGGAAACTCGGTTTGAGTAAGCTGGGAAAACCCAGAAGGTGCCTGAATGCAGTGGAGAAGCAGGGACAAAATCTGCTACACTTTGAACAAGGGGCAGAGCTAGAACTGACAGAAATAGATTTGGTACTTCATTCATATTGCTTCCCACCAAATGCTGCAAAATTTAATGCCTGTTCTGGCACTGCCCCAGGCTGCCAACCCACACGCGTGCCCCATCCCCCATCCCATGGCGGGGTCTTTAAAAGGGGGGAAGGGGCTGCTTCTGCCACCTCCCCCCTTCCATTTAAAGAAGACCCACCTATCGGGTATTTAAATGGTGGGGAGGAGGTTGTGGCAGCACCGGCTCTTTCCTCCACCCAAGTCCCAGGCGGGTGAAAGAGGTGGCACTGGGCTCCTACCTGGTCTCGGCCTGCCTTCTCTTGCAGGGGAGGCCACCAGGGAGCGAAGCCGAGCCACCTCTGTCCTCAGCCCGGGTCTCAGCCCTGCGAAAAGGCGGCACTGCGCTGGCTAGCGAGTGAGGAGGGGGCGCCTAACAGCAGCCCTGTAGGCCATGTGGCGCCCTAGGCAGCTACCTATGTGGCCTACTCCCACAAGTTGGCCATTATTATGTTCTCCCTTTCTAGCTTAACATAGCCTCCCTTTGTCCAGCAGAAAATGAATCACTTGAAAGTCTCTGTGAACCAACAGTGCCTGTGACCTTGGAGGGCTAGGCACTGGGCTCTCAGGATGGAAAGAGACATAACAAATTGCAGACATAACAGACCAGTGAGAGAACAGGAAGATATTCACAAATCAGGACCCAAAGGTTACTACAGGTTACATAGAAGTACTCCCCGCTTCCTTTCCAGGGACATGGCAAGAGGCACTCTTGACACTCTTCTGGACTGGAGTTACCAACACTGAGATATTGAACATCTGGCATGATCTACCCTGGGCAGGGAAACCTGATGCCCCAATATCCACCTTTGGTGGGAGAACAGCAAGACTTTTCTTATGGAGCTCAGTCAAGCTCTTGCCCAGCAGCCATTCTCCCATCGTTTCATTATGGCAGCAGGTAGGTGAAAAGAGGCAGTTCATCTCCTCAGAGTTCACCTTTTCTTTCGTCCTTACCGACATCCTCGGAGCAAGAAGGAACTGGCTGTGGCAGGAAGGGTAAGATTTTGAGGAAGAGTGTTCTGTAGTGCTATCTCTGAGAACACCAGGTTGAAGAACACAAATTGTAAGGTGAAGCTTTTTAGTTTAGAAATAATTGGCTGGTGTATGAAGAAAAATGTACCTTTCTGCATGTGAAGCCCAAAATCCAGAGCGTCTGAGGAAGCAAAGGAACAGAAAGTGAGCAGCAAGCCCTTCTGCTTATTACAAATCTGGCGACAAAAATATCAGCTAATAATACTATTTTCTTTTGGGTAGGGTAGGCGGCATAATATAGCTCAATGCGGTCAAATCGTGGAAGCTAAACTGGGTCAGTACTTGGATTGACCAAAGAAGACTCTGCAGAGGAAGGAAATAGCAAACAGCCTCTGTTTCTCACTAGCCTTGAACATCTCTTGATGGGGTTGCCAGATGACACATAGGTGCATATCTTTTCTGAGTTACAGCTAAAGGGTCAAGTAGAAGCTATTTCAGGGGGAGGGGCGAGGATTGTGTACAAACTTTCAAAATTCTTTTCACTAGTCACTGGAATTACATGGGATTCATGTAATAGAAAGTATGCTAAGGACTGCAGCCCAAGGGTCCAATCTGGCTAAATTTAGGACGTTTCTAGACAGAGGTTCTGCAGTGCCATCCTGAGCAGAGTTACACCCTTCAAACTCACTGATTTCAATGGGCTTTGAAGGGTATTTCTCTAAAGACAGCACTGTCAATCCCCTTGAGACCATTCTGTGGGCTCTACGAGGATATAGTCACACAAACACACAATCAAAGAGGCCAGTTTTGATAAGTCTGATTTGGTCACAGACACATTGCAGAGAGACGGGGGGGGGGGGGGGGTGTGTCCCTGAAACTGATCCAGCGGCTGTTTCATTAAAAATAGATGCCCTAAAGTGCAGTTTCCCTCCCTGTCATTTTAGGTGCTTGTTTGACCATCTACCTCACCTTGTGCCCTTGCATGGTCGCAGTAATGATCAGAGATCAACAACATAATATAATCTCGAGAAGTCCATGTAATGCAATTCTGAGCTGAAGTTATGGCAGAATTTTGATCAGAAAACTTTCCATGGTGAACTAAAATGGCCTTCTGAACTGATACATAAACTCCCCACATTCCTGGGTCTGTTAATGATATAGTCAGCCTGGAACATACTAAAACACATCTGGCCCACTCTAATGTTCAGTCTGAAACTCCGGCAGTGTTTCTTCATTACCTTTGAGTTGCTTCTCGATGCCCTCCAAAAGGAAATTTAAATCTGAGAAGTTCCAGATGTGCCACTTCAGTGCAAGTGGAATAGCCACTGGATTCTCAAACGACTCCTTGTCTTCATACCTGGAGAAAATCCCATTAGGGTACCATCCATGCCATTCAGAATCTCCCTCCCTCCCCTCCGCCCCAAGTGGGTCAGAGAAGCAGAGGAAGGAACGGGCAGAAAGCCAAGAGAAACAGGCTGATGCTGAAAGCACTGGAAGGTGGGCGGGCTCTTGAAGAGGAATGCACAGCTCCTGCTTTGTCAAGTACTTGCCACACTAAACCTATTGGTCACTGTGACCAGAATTACTAAGTACTCATTACATTTATTATAATAAAGACAGGTAAACCAAAGACTACATATCATAGACAGACACACAAAAGGGTAAAGTCCTTTCTCTGAAAAAATTCCTCAATGATGGTCCAGATTCCAGTGTGGACTTCAATACCATGAAGTAAGTTGCAATTTCTTGAATCTCATGAAAGGTATCATTAGGATGCTCTGTATTCTCAGTGCTGGGGGGGCAACAGTGGGAGGGCTTCTAGGGTCCTGGCCCCACTGGTGGACCTCCTGATGGTACTTGGGATTTTGGCTGCTGAGTGACACAGAGTGTTGGACTGGATGGGCCATTGGCCTGATCCAACAGGGCATCTCTTATGTTTTTATGTCTGGGGCAGTGATGCTCTGAATTCTTGGTGTTTTTGGGGGGGGGGCAAAGTGGGAGGGTTTCTAGTGTCCTGGCCCTACTGGTGAACTGTTTGATGGGACCTGGAGTTTTTGGCCACTGAGTGACACAGAGTGTTGGACTGGATGGGCCACTGGCCTGATCCAACAGGGCTTCTCTTATGTTTTTATATTCTTCACAAGCTGTCCAGTTCAGTCCCAGGATTACGAAGATTAATGTTAAAGATCCACTTACCTCTGCAATGTGCTTCTGACATCCTAAAGAAAAAAGGCAGAGGGTGAGAAGAAGAGAGAGACCTTCAGAGTAGGGTGTGTTGTGTTCCCCCTGTGGACTTTCCCCCTTTTCCCTGCAGCCTTACAACATGGTTCAGCCATGAAAGGAAAGAGAGGAGAGAGGGTCTGTCTGGGCATAAGTGCCATCACATCTGCACAGACATGCTAGACAGACAGCAGTGCCCAGAACAGCTGTGTGGATGCTGTTCCTGTAACCATATGCCGTTGCCATTGTGTGTCGGTGTGCATTTTATATATAAGTGACATTCCCCACACCACACCGACCCTAGACATCCTCCTTTTAAAATGGGTTGTGAAAAGTCTTGCATGTGACCCAGCTTCCTGGTTGGTGGTGCTGTGAAAGAGTTTCCCAGAAACCATGGGGTTCCTCAGACTGTTGGTTGAAACACAAACACACTTCAGCTTCCAGTGGCTGCAGTCTATCAGGGAGGGGCAGGGGGCTGTGGGGGAATGTATTTCCAGGGAGTGTTGTTTTGCAGGGCCCCTGGGATTGTCCAGTCTGCCCTGGCTGGAGGTGGAAAGGGGCAGAGGGGAAAGTGGCCCCGGTGCAGAGGTGAAAACTTGCTAGTGACATAAACTGGGCTGGTTTGCTTTTGCTTTTCTGCTAAACAGAGGGGATTTGGAGCCAGCCTTCTCCCCAAGGGGACTCTGCCTGTTTCTGCCACACTCTCACCTGCAGGAGATCACTGGCCGGCTGCTGACATTTCTCCTCCATCTCCCGGATGAGGCTTTCCAGAGAAGAGAGCTCCTCACAGATTCTGTTCAGATGCTGATCCCTGTTTCTCACCACCTCCTTCTCCACCGTTTTCATCTGGGCCAGCAAAAAGTTCTCTTGTTTCTCCAGAAATGTGTGCAGTTGCCTGAACTTAGCTACTATCGCTTTCTTCTCTTCTTCAGTTTGTTTCTGAGATGGAAAGAGAAGAAAAGCAAGCCAACGTCAGGAACACAGCTGGTCTCTGCAGTGGGAAGAGATGCTTGAAGAGGCTCCTATCCCATCCTATCCCGGAGGGGTTCTTTCAGCCGCAGAGGATTCAGTCTGCAGCAGAAAACCCAGAAAGTAGAAGGGGCTTCTTGAGTCCATTTGTTCCCCCACTAAAACACCCTCCACAGGTTGACTTCCCCAGTTCCCATCGGGGGATGAGACATGATGGTTGAGGAGAAACACCACAGGGGGCAAAAGTGCTCAGAAGCCCCCTCCCACCGCTTGGTCTCCTAACCTTAACTGCAGCTTCCCTGGCTGCATTGTGGGCAAGAGAAATTTGTGGGGGATGGGGCGGGAATGTACATACTACTGAATATCCCAAGTATGCCCCCCCTAGAATCAGCAGTGGCTGAACCCCACTTTCAGTTGGCCTTAATCCAGCCCTGCATTAGACCCTCCTGAGGTCTCAGTCTCCCTCCCCAAATCTCCAGAAGTTTCCCAACCTGGATCTGGCAAACCTATCCCCCCATCCCCCACTGGTGGCCAGAGGAGACCCGGCAACCGTCCTTCTAAACTGAAAGTGGGGGCAGCCTCGTGGGTTGATTTTTCTGCTATTTGGACTTACGAGCAGGTCTTGGCTTTCCTTCTCCACATCTCCTTTACACGCCACAATTCTCTCTCTCTCCTTCTTCAGAATCTCCAGACGGCTGCAGAACTGATCCTGGGGGGAGGGGGGATCACAGCTGAAATGTGTTATTTTTAAAGGTTTACTCCATGCTCTTCCCTCCTGGCCACCATTACACATACACACACACACCAGCCACAGGTTGGATTTCTTGCACTGAAAACAATTATTTCTAGTCAATATATCACTACATTGTGTTAACACTCCAGCACTATACCCAGAATGCCTACTGTAAAAAGAAATGGCAAAAGGTTCAGGAAATGGTGGTGAAAATCAGTACCCTCCGCACTTCCTCAAAAACCTCCTTTGGTATGATCGTTAAAGAATGATCCAAAGCAGCTTTGAGGGGTACTGGTGTCATGTAGTGTCATAAGTCACCTGACACCATCGCCTGGAGACACAAATTTAGTAATATAAGGCCGTGTGGTCTGCCAGTTCAGTGTGTTTTGTCTTGCCCTACCACAGACTTGCACCCCCAAACTCTCTTTGGGCCACTTTCCACATTCATGTCTTCTGCTTCATGGATCCATGGATCACCCTTGAAAAGGTAGTATCAACCTCTGCAATAATGCTTAAAAATCCCTATCATCTCTTTTTCCTAACCTCTTGTTTGTGAGACCTCAGCAATTTTGCTTACAGGGGGATCCAAGTATTCAGCCTTGCCCAGGGCACAAAAAAGCCTGGCACTGACCTTGATGGTATGAAACTGAACCTTAGAATGTCCAATCAGATATTCTGTGGGCTTCTGCAAGGCCTGGGGAAGAGGAATGATCTGTGGCTCCAGGTCAATGCCATTCTCCATAAACTAAAATTGTAATTGCCACATAACTCACTTGGTAGCTGCAAAATAATTTTTTAAAAGCTCATGCTTTCCCATAGAGCAATGGCTAGGGTTGCCTGCCAGGAGCACTGGTGGAGTGAGAGTATTTGGAGAGTGGAGACTGTGCAAACGGACTGCATGCTGACATTCCCTCCCCCCACCCCCGTTTTGCTTCCACGGCTTCATACAGTGAGGCCGGAGCAGTGAGGTTTGGAAGTTGCGACCTGATAAGTCTACCGCAAGCACACATCAAGACTCTGTTCCCGCCTCCTGTTTCTTTGGTCTAAAAAGGAGGGTGTGCTCTGCATAACCCAGGGAGGATTCCTACATGGACTCCGAGAATGGGTGGTAAATAAGTTATTAAAGGGACATGACATTTTTCTTCAGGCCAGCTGGAAGGACAAACAAGACTTGTATTTCGTTCACTCAGCCATCCCATACACTTACACCTATGATTTGTTTACAGCGTAAAATGCGCTACGTTTGGAGGAGTTTAGTGTCTACTCAGGTGCAGTGGCAGACCTAGCTATTTGGCGACCAATGCAGACGATCTTTAACACCCCCTTCCTCTATTGCTTGTTGTTGTCAAATCACAGCTAACTTATGGTGACCCTGCAGGGTTGTCAAGGCAAGAGACCTTCATAGGTGGCTTGCCATTGCCTGTCTTCATATTGGCCCTGCTTTGCTCCTCAGATCTGAGGAGATCAGGCTAGGCTGGGGCTACCCAAGGCAGGACCCCTCCTCTATAGGACAAAATTATTTTCAGTGATCACCATGAAATGAAACAAATAACAATAATGTCCAGAAAATAGATTCAGGTGGGTAGCTGTGTTGGTCTGAAACAGCAGAACAGAGTTTGGTCTCAGAGGTGCCTCTGGACCCAAGCTTTCTTTCAGCGGCCAGGAAAGAGAAGCAGACAGTGAAATTTCCCTTTTATTTAAATTCATATATATAACCATGTTAGTTAAAAAAAAAAAAATCAAATTCCAGCATGCTATTCCATCAGGAGAGCCTGTGTGCAGTAATGCTTAAAGTGCTGGACTAAGATCTGGGAAATCCAGGTTTGAACCCCCAGTCCCGCCGTGGAAGCTTGCTGGGTGACCTTGGACAAGTCTCATGACTCTCAGCCTACCCCTGACCTGGTTAGTCGCAGGATAGCCTGATCAGCAGGGCCGACCTGGAGGCAGGCAGTGGCAGGCAAACAACCTCCCAACCTCTCTTGCCTTGAAAAGCTTACAGGGTGTCCATAAGTCAGCTGTGACCTGACAGCAAAACAAAATTCTGTCACGCCACTCGTGTTCTGAGCAGGCACTTGGGTGGGCTTCTGTTCTCCTTTTTGAAACCCAAGACCTGACAATCTCAGACATTTATAAGACATTTTTGAGAGCTAGGAGTCTGCCTTTGTACTAATTTTAACTAACTAGCTAACTAGCCAAAGCATCACACATCTTTAAACAAATGAAGGTCCAATGTAATATCCTTTCTGATGTGACTCATCATACTGAATGTTAAGAAGCACACTATGCCCAAAGAAGGTGCCCCTGTCCTTCATAGTTTCCAACAAACTACTTCAAACCAGATCATCTTTGCAGTAGAAACTGAAGGGAGGGGCCACAGTTTTGCAAGCCTAGTAGAACCAAAGCGATGTGCAGAGTACCCAGAAGTACTAGTGCAGTCAGAGTGCCCAGCAGAACCCAGTGCCGTTGTGGCAATGCCAGCTGATGTCAAGCACAGAATCGCAGTCCAAGAAGGGGGGATGGAACCTCAGCAGCACTAGTGCAAATGTGCCCAGGAAACCCAGTGCCATTCATAATATCGGCAAAGGTTTGCCACTATACTACTCTTGAATACATTCTGTCGCCAAGCAGGATAGGGATGAAAAGGTCTTGAGGTCAAGAAGTGAAAATAAAGGGGGAGTGGGAAGGAAGACAGAAAACATGAATGAGAAGTGTGTGGGAAAGTGGGGGGGGGAGTTGTTTATCTTACTGCATGTCATGGGCTCTGACAAGGGGACTGCCCAGGCAGAGCTGACAGAGTTAGCAGACCCAGCGAAGCCGACAGCTGACCCCTCTCACAACTTGACTAATTCACTGCCGCTGCCCACAGGTTCTCAGCACCTGGCTCTACAGCTGATGAGGAACAACAACAGGTAGACACACATCCCAGTTCACCACCTTGCCTCGCTCGAGTACGGGAAAGGCTCCGTCAGGACTTAGCGATCTGAAGGAAAGAGGCCAAAATGCGGGCAAGACGTTCACTCAGCCCAGAGTTTTAGCAGAAGCCAGACTGGCCTCACTGCCTGCTAACTGAAAACAGCAGCAGCGAACTATCTAAGCTCCTGCTTCAAGCTTAATGCTCTGTGGAAGCAACAAGTCCATCCGGTGACTTGCAACTACTCCAGCTCCGTTCCTTGGCTCTGTTCCTGCTCTGACTTCCCGGTTTCCTGACTCCTGGATTGTACGATCCTGCTTTCAGACTGCAATTCGGACTCAGTACTGGTTCCTTCAACGCTCCTCTGGCTCTGACTTGGACTGGACTCGGACTTCCCCCTTGCCTGCTCTCCAGCGTGTGACACTGCAATACCAGAACTACTGCTTTGCAAGATCTGGCTGAGCTGGGTGCAAGGAAAGGAAGAGATAAAAACTAGACTGTTGGAGAAAATGAGCTGCAGGCTGGCTACACATGGGCCTCCGCAGAGACCAATGTATCAAGAGGCCTCTCCTGTAAATACAGTGCCCTCATATTCTCACACACATGAGGCCAGACAGGCTGGTCATTTGTGGAAGAGAAAGTACTCTCTACATTGTTTCTTTCTCTTCTTTTGACTGCAACCTGAATGTGGATCTACTTGAATAAATGTAAGTTTACTTTTTTTGCCATATACTTCTTGGGAGATGTATTTACTGCACCCTGCATCCCATTCTATGTCTGGGCAACCTCTGCTACATTAACCAAATATCCCCATAATGAGCACCCCTAATATCTAGCTGTTGCCTTTTCCCTCACTCCACCCATTTTTATTCATCCTTTGACTATTATTGCCTCCCTCTGCCTTTCCTCCTCTAAAACGTCAAACAAAGGAAAAAGCCTACTCTACATCATAGAGAAACGTCGGCAGCCATTGCTGGGAGGTCCAATTTAAAACATTGTTTTAAAAAGATTTGGGACTTTAAAAATTGACAGAATCGACGGGAAAAAGGGTAAGAGGACAAGAACTATTGACTACATTACTGGTGGGCTCCTGGGGTGACTTTAAAAGGGGAAAAAAAATTTAAAGGGGAAAAATTCGCGGCCGCCATTTTGGAATTTTTGAAGACTTTTTTGATAAATATCTTGGCTTTGGAGGCTCAGAAACCAGCGAAATTAGGCTTGCTGGAAAGGGCAAGCTCTGCTCTATTGAACCTGACTGCCAAATTTCAAATTGGTGAAGTTAAAAATTTCGTCATTTTTTAAAGGGGAAAAATTTCTTAAAAAATATATATCTGGGCCTGGGAAGCTCAGAAGAGAACAGAACAAAGACTAAATAAGAGAGAAAATTTAGACCTTTTGAACCTTTTGAACTTGGTAGCCAAATTTGTAAATTGTGAGACGGAAATTTTTGGTATTTTTATCTCCCTGCTCCTTGCCTAAATGTCAGAGCCCAGGCAGCCCCGAACAAGAGCCCTCTCATTAGAAAAAATGCAGGACCAAATGGAGGCTATGGAAGCCAGGATTATGAAAGGAGTTAAGAAAATGATGGAAGAAATGAAGGAAGAACTTGTCACAGTAATTAAAAAAGAAGTGGATGACCTTAAAGACCAAATTGGGAAAATAGACAAGAAAGTTCAGGAAGTGGAGGAGAAAGTTAAAATACATGATACCACCTTGCTGAAAGTCCAAGAAAAAGTGACGATCCACGAATGCAAATTAATGGAAAATCAGATACACTTGAGAGGAGTACCTGAGGAAGAGAATGATGATCTGAAAGGATATATAATAAACATAATTGCAGAATTCTTAGAAGAAGACCCTGACAAGACTAAGAGCATGTATGATCATATGTATAGAGTCAATTCGTTATATGCCAAAAAAAACAACTTACCAAGAGATGTTGTTGTAAGATTTATGACAAAGGAAATGGTGGGAAGGATTATGAAGAAAAACTTTGAACAGTCATTGATAGTAAGAGGTAGCAGAGTGAGAATAATGAAGGAGCTACCCAAAGAAGTGATAAATGACAGGAGAACATATAAAAAGTTGACAGAAAAACTGAAAGACAATGGCACAAGGTACAGATGGATAATCCCCGAGGGTTTGAGCTTTGAACTTCAGGGGAAGAGAGTAACAATTACAAATGCCAGAGAGTTGAGGAGATTTTTTGAAGAAAATAAAGAATTTGCACCATGATGGATTACAAATTATTGTCTTGGAATGTTAATGGACTAAATTCACCACAAAAAAGAAGGGCAACTTTTCATTGGATTAAGAAGCAAAATTGTAATATAATTTGTTTGCAAGAAGTCCACATCAAACAAAAGGATTATAAATTTTTATGGAAGAAACAATTGGGAAGGGAATTTTTTTCATTAGCTGAACAGAAAAAAGGGGGAGTAGTTTTTTATATTAAACAGGACTTGGAGCCAAAACTGGTGTTTAAAGATAAAGATGGAAGATTTGTAGCAGTGGAAATAACATCAAATGGGAAAAAAACGCTGTTATTGGGACTATATGCACCTAATGGTGCAAAAGATGTTTTTTTTAAAGACATTATACAACAACTAGATGAGTTGACCTACGATCAAATACTCTTAATGGGAGATTTTAATGGAACAGTTGAGAACTCATTGGATAGATCCGGAGGGGAAAAAATAGTGGGAAAGAAGGGAAATTGCCAAAGTCTTTTTTTGAATTAGTTAAACAGGAAAACTTGGAAGATATATGGAGAAAGTTTAATCCTGAAGTGCGGGACTATACTTTTTTTTCTGCAAGACATAAGACCTTTTCTAGAATTGACATGCTGTGGGGAACTAGAGACTTAGGCCTTATAACAAAGAAGATAGATATTTTGCCTAAAATTGGTGCTGACCATAACCCATTAATGTGGATTACAAAATTGTCCAAAAGACTGAGAAGATGGAGACTGAATGAAGATTTGCTACAGAACAAAGAAACAGTGACTTTCCTAGGAAAAGAAACTAAGGAATTTTTCCAAATGAATGATAAAGAAGATATTGACTTCCAGACGGTCTGGGATACTTATAAAGCAGTAATGAGAGGGTTGTTGATTACTTTGAACAACAAAGATAAAAGGGAAAAAGAAAAACAATTATTGGACATTCAAAATGAAATAAAGAAAAAAGAAGGAGAGTTGAGGAAAAGATCAGGGAAAAAGAAGATTCTAAGGGAAATATCAATATTGCAAACTCAATTAAGACATTTACTAAACAAAGAAGTGGAATGGAATTTGAAAAGGCTTCAGCAGAAATCGTTTGAAGGAGCAAATAAGACGGGGAAATACTTGGCGTGGCAGCTGAAAAAAAAGAGGGAAAACAAAACAATTAGTAGAATTGTGATAGATGGAAGAGATGTAGTTACTCAAGAGGGAATAAAAAGAGAATTTTTTAAGTACTATGCCAAGTTGTTTAAAGGTGCTGAAGTAAAGAGAAAAAAGATAGATGAATATTTACAGAAAATAAAAATTGAGCCTTTAACTGAAAATATGAGAAAAATTTTGAATGACCCAATTGAAAAAATAGAAATTGAAGCAGCAATTAATGTGATGAAGAATGATAAAGCTCCCGGGCCAGACGGTTATACAGCTAAGTATTTTAAAATTTTTAAAGATGAATTAATACCAAAATTACAGAAACTGATGAATGTAATAAGAGTTAAAGGGAAGGTACCAAATACATGGAAGGAAGCTGTTATTTCTTTGATACCTAAAGAAGAAAGAGACGTTACAAATGTGAAAAATTATAGACCAATTTCACTTTTGAACAACGATTATAAAATATTTACAAGAATTCTGGCGGAACGACTTAAGCAATATCTGATAAATTTTATAAAGGAGGACCAAGCTGGTTTTCTTCCTAAAAGACAAATAAGAGACAATATTAGAACTGTTGTAAATATTGTAGAATACTATGAAAGACATCCAGAAAAGGAAGTAGCACTATTCTTTGCGGATGCAGAAAAAGCATTTGACAATTTAAATTGGGACTTCATGTTTGCAGTGATGGAAAAAATTGAGCTTGGAGAAAGTTTTATAAGAATGATAAAGGCAATATATTTTGAACAAAGGGCAAGGTTGTGCATCAATGCGGATCTTACAGACGAAATGAAAATTAGTAAAGGTACTAGACAAGGCTGCCCGCTTTCGCCATTGTTGTTCATAATGACTCTTGAAATTTTACTGATGCAGATCCAAGATGAAAAAGATTTAGAAGGACTACAAATAAAAGGGTATACCTATAAATATAGAGCATTTGTGGATGATATAATGTTTATAAATGAAAATCCCTTACAAGCTACACCGTTGTTGTTAACGAGAATACAAGAGTTTGGGGAGTTGGCGGGACTTTACATAAACAAAGAAAAATCAAAAATTTTATGTAAGAATATGCAGAAAAATAGACAACAAGAACTACAAAGACTAACGGGTTGTGAAGTTACCTCTAAGGTAAAATACCTAGGGGTACAGATAACAATGAAAAATATTGATCTGTTTAGGAACAACTATGAAAAGCTCTGGTGCAAAATAGAAGAAGATATGCTAAAGTGGAACAAGCTCAATTTGTCATTGTTGGGCAGAATAGCTGCAGTAAAAATGAATATCTTACCAAGGATTATGTATTTGTTTCAAACCATCCCCATTGTGAAAGATGCTAAGCAATTTGATAAATGGAGAAGAAAAATCTCGGAATTTGTGTGGGCCGGGAGGAAACCTAGAATTAAAATGAAAGTCCTGATAGATGCAAAAGAGAGAGGTGGGTTTCAATTACCAGATTTGAAACTGTATCATGAAGCAATTTGTTTAGTATGGTTGAAAGAATGGATAACGTTATTAAATAAAAAACTTCTAGTGTTAGAAGGCCATGGGAAAAAATTCGGCTGGCATGCCTACTTGTATTATGGGAAAAAGAAGATGGACGGTCTTTTCTCTCACCATTATATAAGGAGCAGCTTACTAAATGTGTGGATAAAGTACAAGAAATATGGCGATGAGAGAAGACCTTTGTGGATAGTGCCGGCTGAAGTGATAAAGTTAACGGCCAAAACAGTTAAGGAAAAACAACTATCATACAACCAACTACTAAAAATACAAAGTGGGAAAATAGAAATGAAAACTGCAGAAGAATTGAATTATAAATATGATTGGTTTCAAATGCAACAAATAAAAAGCTTGATGGAGAATGATATCAAAGCTGAAGGAATAAGGAAAGAGCAAACAGAAATGGAAAGAGTTCTGCTTGGAGATAATGAGAAATTAATTTCAAAAGTGTACAAATTACTTTTACAATGGACTACAGAAGATGAAGTAGTGAAATCTCAAATGATAAAATGGGCAATTAATGTAAATAAAGAAATAAAGATGGAATCTTGGGAATATCTGTGGAAAAACTCTATGAAACTCGCAACATGTCATAGTATTAAAGAGAACTGTTTTAAGATGATGTATAGATGGTATATGACTCCAAAAAAATTAGCAAAGATGAACAATAAGATGCCAGATAGGTGTTGGAAATGTAAAAAGCATGAAGGTTCTTTCTACCATATGTGGTGGACTTGTGAAAGAGCTAAAATGTTTTGGCAGATGATTCAACAAGAGATATATAAGATCCTAGGATATGAATTTAACAAAGAAGCAGAGACTTTTCTGCTGGGATTACAAATGGAAAAATTTCCAAAAGAAGATAGAACTTTAATATGGTACTTGCTCTCAGCTGCTAGGACATTGTATGCACAGTTGTGGAAGCAAGAAAAAATACCAGAAAAATGGGACTGGACTATAAAAGTTATGTCATGGAGTGAAATGGACAAGCTAACAAGAAAACTAAGAGACTGCGATTTAGAACTTTTTAATCGGGAGTGGAAGAAATTCAGAAGATATGTAGAAAAAGAGTGGAAAATAAAAGGACATTGGACAATTTTTGAAGATTAAGACCTTTAAGACAAGAATATAACTTTTGAAGGGGGGATCTTTTTCTTAATCAATTTTTGTTTTTTCTTGATAGTTAAAGGTACCTTTAATATCTGTTTTTTTTAAAAAAAAATAACACTGGCGGGGGTCAATTATTGGGGGGAGGGGTGGGAGAAAAGTAAGATGTGGGGTAGAATGATGGGTTTTTTCACTTTAGGCTTTTTATAAGTTGTAGATATAGTTCTACTACCATATGTTACTAATAAAAATTGTTTATACTAAAACGTCAAACAAATCTTTGAGTCTTCTTGTTGCTATATCCTGTTGCTCCGCAAAGACTGGCATGGAAGAGAGTACCCTACTAAGCAGAGTAAATAATATATAACTTTTAGCAATAAAACCATCTTGATTAAACAGAAAAAGTGGGTTGGTCTTAATTTTATTTTCAGTATGGCCGAAACACTCATCATAAAAAGGAGAAAAACCCACAATTGGTATCTTCAATCTCTTTACAGTTGCAAGCACCAGCCCTGGAGGGAGAGCTCCGCTTCCGCTATACTGGGAGGAAAGAGCATCTTCTCCAGAGAATGATGGAATTCCACCAGCAAGGATCCAGATGAGTTCCTACCTTGTATTTCTTAGCAGCCACTTCCAGGGGAAGTATTGTGTGTCCTTGGTGTTCTGGGGATTGCTCACAGACAACACACACCAATTTTTCATCCTCTTTGCAGAAGAAGCGGAGATTTTCCTGGTGTCTCAAGCAAAGACCTTTTCTTGAACTTTGTGACATCAGTTTAATTTTTTTTACTATGTTTCTCAGCTGCCAGTTTCGGCGGAAAGCCCCTTTCTGGAACTTGAATTTGCAGACAGGACACTCCAAATCTCCCAGAGTTTCCCATTTCTCACAGTAGAAGATATATCCCCCAGAGAGCACTGCGATCAGGGACAAAAAATCTGCTGTCCGCCCCTGGCCCAAAAGAAGCCAGGCTATCCGCAACAAGATCTAGGGCCTTCTCGGTGGCAGCACCAGAACTCTGGAACACCCTCCCAGAAGCTATAAGGGCCCTGCGGGATTTGTCGGCGTTCCGCAGGGCCTGTAAGACCGAACTGTTCAGGCAGGCTTTTCTGGTTGACTGAAAATGGGCTGCCACCGGACATCCTACAGAAGCTGGCGGTCATAGTCAGAACCTAATACCGCCAGACTAGATTGAGATAGCGTAATAGTTTTTAACCTGATAAATGTATTATGGTTTTATATGTTTTATGGAATTGATTGTTTTTATGATATTGTAAGCCGCCCTGAGTCCGCTTGCGGAGAGGGCGGGATATAAATATAAAGTAATAAATAATAAATAAATAAATAAGAAGATGATATTGGATTTATATCCCGCCCTCCACTCCGAAGAGTCTCAGAGCGGCTCACAATCTCCTTTACCTTCCTCCCCCACAACAGACACCCTGTGAGGTGGGTGGGGCTGGAGAGGGCTCTCACAGCAGCTGCCCTTTCAAGGACAACCTCTGCCACAGCTATGGCTGACCCAAGGCCATGCTAGCAGGTGCAAGTGGAGGAGTGGGGAATCAAACCCGGTTCTCCCAGATAAGAGTCCGCACACTTAACCACTACACCAGACTGGGCCTGGCAGAAGCTGTGCCCACAGTCCAGGACCTCGGGGTCCGTCAGGAACTCCAGGCAGATGGGGCACTTGGCCTCCTGCTCTATCTCTATGGATGGTGGAGCTGAGGCCATGAGGGCTGGATTCTCAGTGGCTTGGGTGATAGGAAGGGCAGCAGCTTGTCAGATCTGTAAAAGGGCAGCATAAGAACAAGAACATAAGAGAAGCCATGTTGGATAAGGCCAATGGCCCCTCCAGTCCAAAACTCTGTGTCACACAGTGGCAAAAAAACCAAACAAATTCAGGTGCCATCAAGAGGTCCACCGGTGGGGCCAGGACGCTAGAAACCCTCCCAACTGTTGTTCCGCCCTAGTACCAAGAATGCAGAGCATTGCTGCCCCAGACAAAGAGTTCCAACAATACGCTGTGGCTAATAGCCAATGATGGACCTCTGCTCCATATCTTTATCCAATCCCCTCTTGAAGCTATCTATGTTTGTAGCTGGCACCACCTCCTGTGGCAGTGAATTCCGTGTGTTAATCACCCTAATAAGAACATGAGAACAGGAACGACCTAGAAAGAAGGCTTTGCATTTTAGTCTTTTGCCATGTTGGGTTTCTTTTGAAATAGGTTTTATTTTTACTGCTGACACTATGTAAGTTGTCCACTGCCTAAAGAGTCTGAAAGTTGAGACCAGTGTTCCCACTAAGCTGAGTGAGTGTGAGCTAGCTCACAGTTTTTCAGACCTCCGGCTCACACATTTTTCTCTTAGCTCAGAAAAAATGGCCCCAGAGCAAACCAATTTATGCAGTAGATAAATCATTTGCTTACAACTTTAACATCAGTAGCTTACAAAGTTGAATATTTGCTCACAAGACTCCACAGCTGGTTGCATAAAAAGGTAAAGGTAGTTCCCTGTGTAAACACCAGACATTTTTTACTCTGGGGTGACATTGTATCACAACGTTTTCATGGCAAACTTTTTTAACGGGGTAGCTTGCAATTGCCTTTCCCAGTCATCTACACTCCCCCCCTCCCCCCGCAAGCTGGGAACTCATTTGACTGACCTCGGAAGGATGGAAGGCTGAGTCAACCTTGAGCAGGCTACCTGAACCAGCTTCCGCCATGATCAAACTCAGGGCATGAGCAGAACTTAGGACTTCAGTAGTGCAGCTTTACCACTCTGCACCATGGGGCTGCTTTCCTGGTGGCATACACATCTTTAAACAAATGAAGGGTCCATGTAATATCCTTTCTGATGTGACTCAGACTTCATGGAACTTTATTCCCCGGGAGAGCCACCTGGCCACGCTTTCAGCTCATTTTTGCTGGCAGGTAAAGAACTTCCTGTGCCAAAGAGGTTTCCTACAACCAGAAACTGCTGGCTGCCAGGAGCCTTTTCAGAAGCAGGTAGACATTGCTGTGGATTTTAGCTATATCAAGATTTTAGTCTGTTTTTATTTATCACACAATGTTCTTTTAATTTAGCGACTTAAGGGTTTTTTTTAAAAAAAACTAACACCTAAACTGTTCATTAATGAAAAAGGAACATGCATCTTACAATATAGACAAAAACTTCCATGAAATCTAGCAGAAAACTCACAAAATCTATATCTCTACAAAAAATAAAATCTTAATGGCAGTTCAGCACTTCTTCGCTTGGTTCCGTTGTAGGAAACAACCCATGCCACCATCTTATTAAAGGAAACCACCACTGAATAAACCATTTCTGTGCCTCTGTCTTCTTTACATATTCTTCTTAAAGCATTCCTGTCTTGGCTATTAGCATAATAAACCAAATTTTGCATAACTAGAACTCAAACTTTGGCAGATTGCTGCTTCCAATTTTTAGCAAGGAGCATTCTGGCTGCCAGTGTGGAGTAGTGGTTATAAGTAGCAGACTCTAATCTGGAGTACCGGGTTTGAGTCTCCACTACTCCACATGAAGTTTGCTGGGTGACCTTGGGCTAATTACAGTTCTCTCGGCCCCTCCCATCTCACAATATGTGCCTGTTCTGGGGAAAGTGATTGTAAGCAGCTTTGAGGCTCCTTAGGGTAAAGGAAAGTGGGGTATAAAAACAAACTCTTCTTGTTCATCTTTACAAGTAACTGCCACAGGGCATACTACTGGTTTTTAGGCAACACAGTGTGGCTAGTCTAACAAAACATTAGAGATTGCAATGGTTCTGGATCAACCGCTGCATACATTCCATTCTGAATATTTCCCCAACACTTTCTAGCAATGTGACAGTCCCACCACATATAGGAAAGTGCCCGTTCTCACATCTCAGGCACATACCTGGGTTGACACAAGTTTTGTTTATTCATTAGGATGCTATCCTCCAAGTGGGAGCTGGGCTGCCTTGGAATGACAGCTCACCTCCAGCTACAGAGATCAGTTCCCCTGGAGAAAAAGAGGTTCCTGTCCTCCCCAGGCTCCGCCCCAAATCTCTGGGAATTTCTTAACCTTGAGGTTGCATCCCCACCCCCACCCCTGCCAGTGACCTGGGAGAACCTGGCAATGCAATCTGAGGCACACTTGTGATGAAGCAGCAAGAGCATCTTATAGGACATTTATGGAAGCCTACAAGATGGTGGTGAAGGCTGCAAAGAAAGATTTCTCTGTGGCCTCCATTGCATCTGCAAGCTCTTGCCTGGCCCAATTGTTTAGGACTATTTGCTCATTATCTACATAAATTGCCATGAGGCAAACAAAACAGTTGGGAATTGGCTATTGGCTGTGGGGCATTTGTGAGCTACTTTGCAGACAAAGTCACAGCGCTCCGCCAGGATCTCCCAACCACAATTCATATAGTAAAAGAACCTGAAGCTGCTTGCCTGTCTTCAGGTCCACTTTTGGACCGTTTCAGCCGACTCTCCCTGGAGGATGTCAGCAGGATCCTGGCAGCTGTAAGGCCTACTGCTTCTCTCCTTGACCTGTGCCCATCCTGGCTGGTCAAGTCCTGTAGGAATGGTGTTGCAGGCCCTACTGGAAGAGATTATCAACTTGTTGCTTTTGTTGGGGAGCATTCCAGGGGGTTGAAAGAGGCTGTGGTACATCCACTCTAAAAAAAAAATCACGGGACTCCATGGTGCTAGCCAGCTACCACCCAGTTTCCTGAGCTAAGACAAAAATGTGTGAGCCAGAGGCTAAAAAACTGTGAGCTAGCTCACCCTAACTCTGCTTAGAGAGAACACTGGTCCCAATTCATGTTAGGTTCCCATATGCTTGAGAAATGAGCTTCCTTGGAAACGATGAATGGAAGAGGTAGCTGGTGAATTGTCCTCTTGCTATGCAACGCTTGAGCTAGACCAGGGGTGGCCAAACTTGCTTAACGAAGGAGCCACATAGAATAAATGTCAGATGTTTGAGATATGCAAGACATCAGATATTTGAGAAAGAAGGAAGGAAAGCAAATAGACAGAGGGAGGGGGAAAGAAAGCAACTGTAACTTTGAATGCATTCTCCAAGCCAGCCAATGGGGTTGGGGGGGGGCTTCTAGACCCACACAATACGTGTGAAAGAGCCACATGTGGCTCCCGAGCCACAGTTCGGCCACCTCCGCACTAGACCAAGTGGGTACAGTGAATGAGACAGAGCTTTGGATATTACAATCTTCACAAGCCCCTGTTCATAACCCCTCCTAGGCTGTACTCCCTCCTCTCACGGAATCCTCTCTTGACCTGTGCATCCACTGCCAACTCCCCATCCTCTGACTTCCAGTTTGCCTTTTAGACATCCTTCAAACCTCAAGGCACCATTTCTTAGCTGAATATCTATTCCCAACTCAAGACAAGATCAATGGCATTCACTAGTAGAGGGCTCCAAGCACAGCCATTGTAAGTAGAAGCTGAATCTCTTCGTTCTCTCTCAACCCACCACCAGCATGGCTTCTCCTCCATTATGCAAGAATTACCTGCTGGTTGTCTCACCTCAGAATCACTGGACGGGTACAATGGTCTCCCCCTTGCTTGCGAGCTCTCAGTCTTCATATGTCCATGGAGAGTCAATGATCTGAGGTCCCCTTGGCAGCTGGCACCCCACACTCCCGTGGTGGTTGTTGCCGCCCTTCACTTCTTCAGGGAGCAAGAGCTAGAAAATGCACTGTGATTTCTAACACCGCAAAAAACACACCAGCAGTCAAACAAAGCAGAAATAATATTCTATTTCAGATGCAATATCTATTAGGACAAATTTATGATTCCAAAGTCCATTTGAATTCTAAAGTCCAAACCATGCTTGCATTTCATCTCCTTCTGACTCCACATTTTCTTCTTTTGAACATGTCGGGTATGTGCAGGCCGCCCAAACAGCCCTGATGTGCATTTAGATCTCAGCAGGTTTAAAAGAACCTTGGAAACTGCTTCTGTTTCTGATGGTGCACAAGTGTGCCTCTCCATCTCAGCTGGAGGAAAGCTCATGGGCAGGGCAAGCAAGCAAATCCAGGCGGCTGTTCGCTGTGAGCAAGGAAGAGAAGCGAGCAGAGTCCCTCTGTTTGTTTTGCATTCACTTCAGAAGTCACGTGTATAGTGAAATGGATAGTAAAGCATTCACTAGAACCTGATTATGGGGTGGAGGAAAACTCCACCCCCTAGACCGCTCAGTCTGAAGAAGTTGGTTGAAATACAGCAACTCATGTGAGTGAATTGCCCCAGTGAGATCACAACGGTTTGTGCTTGCAAACTGTGTTTATTTTGGCTTCTTTGTGAGAGTATGTGTGTGTGTTCATTCTTATTTAGTGGAAGCGCAGCTGCTGGCATCACCGGTGCTAGGCTGCTGGAGTGAGGCCAGCACCCCAGGCATTGTACCCCCTGCCCCCTCTTCTCCACCCTCATCTGCAGAGAGCACGAGTACAGCCGGCAGCGGCACAGCTTCTGCCCCTCAGAGCACCCGGCACCTGGCTGCTGTCACTCCACCTCCCACGCCTGTGCTTCTGGGATGTGGAGCGACAGCAGCTGGGCATTGGCACACACTCTGAGGCACAGGAGCCACACTGCGGCCGGCATCACTTGCATATTTCCCTCACCGGGGTGGGGAGGGCTTATTCGAGTGCTCAGCATAGTCCTGCATTGTGCAAGGGGTTGGACTAGATCCTGGAGGTCCCTTCCAACTCTATGATTCTATAGTCAAAAAAGGAAAAACATTTTTCAACCAAATTATCTTTTACCTGTGGAAATTCCTGTTGTAAGATCCGATGAGCCAGTTTATCTAGGATTAAGACATCCCATACCTTTAAAAACCCAGGGCTTTTTTTGTATCAGGAACTCCTTTGCGTATTAGGCCACACACCCCTGATGTAGCCAATCCTCCAAGAGCTTACAGGGCTCTTTTTAGAATACCATTCAACATGGTTGACTCGGACCAGTCAACCCACCACTTCACCGATGTAGGGATTTTTACTGAGGTTTTCCTGCTCTCTCCTTGATCAGGGAGAGAGCGTGGTGCTAGGGGAGAGGATGTCCCCATTATACCTGCTTGAATGTGGAGTGCCACAGGGGACAATCCTCTCTTCAGCGTTGTTTAACATCTATATGTGCTTCCTCACCCAGTTGATCTGGGGCTTTGGGCTGGGTTGCCATCAGTACACTGACGACACTCAGCTTTGTATGTTCATAGAATCATAGAGTGGGAAGGGACCTCCAGGGTCATCTAGTGCAACCCCCTGCACAATGCAGGAAACTCACAAATACCACGCCCCCCGCCCCAAATTTACAGGATCCAGCCTTTGTTTAAAAACCTCTACTACAACAGGAGAGCCCATCACTTCCCGAAGAAGCCTGTTCCACTGAGGAACTGCTCTGTCTGGAAGTTCTTCCTAATATTGAGCCAGAAACTCTTTTGATTTAATTTCAACCCATTGGTTCTGGTCCTACCTTCCGGGGCCACAGAAAACAATTCCACACCATCCTCTATATGACAGCCCTTCAAGTACTTGAAGATGGTGATCATATCACCTCAGTCACCTCCTCTCCAGGCTAAACATCCCCAGCTCCTTCAACTTTTCCTCATAGGACTTGGTCTCCAGACCCCTCACCATCTTCACTGCCCTCCTCTGGACCTGTTCCAACTTGTCTATATCCTTCTTAAAATGTGGTGCCCAAAACTGAACACAATACTTCAGGTGAGGTCTTACCAGAGAGCAGAGTGAAGCGATACCATCACATCACGTGATCTGGACACTATACTTCTGTTGATACAGCCCAAAATTGCATATGCCTTTTTAGCCACCGCCTCACACTGTTGACTCTTGTTCACCGTGTGATCCACTAAAACCCCTAGATCCTTTTCGCACATACTACTGCTAAGACAAGTCTCCCCCATCCTATAACCATGCATTGGATTTTTCCTACCTAAATGCAGAACTTTACATTTATCCCCATTAAAATTCATTTTATTGATTTTAGCCGTTTTCCAGCCTGAAGGTCATCCTGTATCCTGTTTTTGTCTTCTTCTGTGTTTGCAGCCCCTCCCAATTTAATATCATCTGCAGATTTAATAAGCGTTCCCTCTATTCCTTCATCCAAATCATTGATAAAGATGTTGAACAAAACAGGTCCCAGGACAGGCTATAATGGTTTGAAAAGAGACTCAAAAACAAGAGGAAGGGCAACTGTAATGCAAGCATAGCCCAGCAGGACCCTGGTTATGCAAATCCACCTCTGGATTTTTCTGTCCAACTGCAGAGTTGGGGATGGGTCAAGTCAGTAAACGATGGCAACCTTTATGACTTGTCCGGCAGTTATGAAATGGCTTCACCCACCTCCCCCCCCCACCAAAGAAAACTGCAGAATTCAAGCAGCAGACTTTTCAACAAAACATCACTTTATAATAAACATAACATCTTTTCAATCTCTGGCATAACTGAAACACAAGTGGTCTCTGAACACAGCTACCTTGGCAGGGACAGGATCTCCAGTGTCCATCAGAAAAGGCAGGCTGAACACAGGGCAAAACCTAGCAGATAGTGCCCAGTAAAGAAGAGAGGAAATCCCAAATAGTAACTGAAACATGCAGGACCTCGTCTTCCTCTGTAGGCTCTGCAGCAGTTCCTCTCTTGTGCTTGAGGAGAACGAAGGCTGGAGAGATCGAGGGGGGGGGGTCTGTTCAGAGCTCTCCTGTATCTTTTACAATGGGAAAGGCATTACTGTCACTTTAAGGAATAAGAAACAAAGGGGGGGGGAAGGAATGTTGGGAAATGGAGGGGGAAATATTTCCATTTTACCCCAGTCAATTTTGGTGGCTGGAGACAGGAGAGGTCTTCACAGGCCTTGAAAAAAGGAAGAATATTGAGAAATACTATTTTCTCCTTGATGGTCCTGGTGTGAAGAAAAGGTCCTAGGAAGAGATTTTGAGGTGGCCTTTTCCATACACTAAAAAGAAGGGCAGGAGGGTCCTTCCATGGAAGGAGGCTCCAGAGAACTCGTGGAGAAGGGCTGCTCGGTCAGCATCAAAAAAGGCCACTCGACCCCCAGCGTAGTTCAGGCACACTCGGATCCTCTTCAGCTCCCCAGTCACAGGCAGGGGAGGGCTATATTCTTCCGTATAAGCCCTGTGCATCCCTGCCCACTTCCCCACACCCCACATCCCTTCCTCAGGAGTAAAAGTGAGTTCTCCCTTCCTCCTCACAGACTTTCTGGCCACCCCCACAACCCAGCCTTCCTCACTTCCCACAAGGACTTCCCAGAAATGGCAGCCTCCTGTGAATCCCTCACGGCCCAGCACAGCAGTATACTTCTCAAATCTCTCAGAACTGGTGGGCAGAGCTTGAGGTTGTTCTCCCATTCGCACGCTTTTCTGACCCTCAGACAGGATGAGCAATGGATTGGCCGTGTGTGGATCCAGAGTCACATTTGCTGTTGAGGGAAAATGAGGAGACAAGAAGTGAAACGGCATCAGCTGGGGGATTTCACCCACTGGCCTGTTTGGCTTCCTTCTCCTGGCAGTCATGGCCTCCTCCCACCTCTGCCACCCTCTCCTTGGTCATCAGGCTCTCCTGACTGCTCCTGCCCTTCTAAAAGGCAGAGCTGTCTTCCCGCATGCTTCAGAAGGCAGACAATGTACACAACAGGCACCCACAGGGACACCATCTATTTCCTCCCGTATCCCATCCTGAAAAGGGAACTATGAAGGAGAGAAAAAAAGCAATGGCAATTTCATTCACAGGCTTCTTTGGTTAGAAATCACACACAAGAACAGAAGATTTGTCTTCCTTCTCGCTGGTCCTGGGGTGGGGCAGTCTCTACTTCTGGGAGAAGCTCATTCCTGGAGACCGGGAGAGTCCAGAACCTTGCAATTCTGGGAGGGGAGGGGCTTCGCTCCCAGGCCCCAGTCTGGCCCCGAAGCAACACAGCTCCCTCTCCAAATAATCAAACATGAAATCAGACCACCAATAAAATGGTCCAAAAAAACCTCCAACCAACCACACAGAGAACAGGGTGAAGAACTCAAAAGAGACGCCCACCAGTTCAGGAAACTGAAATTGAGGCAAAGAAGCCCCATAGAGTCAATACAGCACACCTACTCTGGCTCAAGTGCCTTCCGAAAAAGGGAATTCACGCCCTTGGATGGGAAGAGACTGCCCTACTCTAGGACCACCGACAAGGAAGATGCACAGTGAGACAAATTTTCCATTCTCCAGTGGTCCGAGGTGGGGAAGTCTCCACATCTGGCACATAAGAAAGCAGCATGCCTTAGAGAGGGGAAGAATCTCAGACTCTAGCCTGAAAAGGTATGCTACAGGACCATTTTCTTCCAAAAGCAGTCCCAGCTGAGCCCATTTTGTCAATCCTGTAATGCCCGGTGAATGAGTGGAACAATTTCCAGGTTGCAGCCCTACAGACCACCTCTAAGGAAGGGAAGGACCGGATAATGCTGAGGTTTCTGCCCCTCTGAGGGAGTGGGCTGTAACACTCGAAGGGGGATCCAGTCCCCTGGACTTATATGCCAGGAAAATGCAGCCTCTGATCCATCTGCTAGTGGTGGATGTGGAGACCTTATGGTAGGGGTGTCATATGTCCCACTCACAGACCAAATCAACCCTCCCAGGGCTTCAATCAGGCCCATGGGGCTCTTTTACTCCCCCTCCCCCCTCCTGTCCTCACCCATTCCCCAGCTCCTGCTGCCTTGCCTTTGCAAGCTGAAGCAGGAATCAAAGCTGCAAAGAAGATGTGCAGTGGAGCGAAAATACACTCCACATTTTCCTTGCAACTTTGTGATGAAATATGTTTCAATGGAGTGGAGCTGGGTTTAACTTCCCAGCATTCCTAAGGCCAGATGGGAAAACCCAGAAGGTGCCTGAATGCAGTGGAGAAGCAGGGAAAAAACCTGCTACACATTGAACAAGGGGCAGAGCCAGAACTGACAGAAATATCCTTGATACTTAATAATTAATATTCCCAACCCCCCACCCCCACCCCGCAGCTGCTGTTAAGATTAATGCCTGTTCTGATATCCTCAGTGGGAATTTTAAAAGAATTGCAATATTACCAGTTGGAACTTCTTCTGGACTGGAGTTACCAACATGGAGCTATTGAACATCAGGCATGATCTATCCTGGGCTGGCAAACCTGATGCCCCACCTTTGGCAGGAGAATAGCGAGACTTTTCTTATGGAACTCAGTCAACCTGTTGCCCAGCAACCATTCTCCCATCATTTAAATATGGCGGCAGGTTTCATCCCCTCAACCTTTTCTTTCACCCTTACCAACATCCTCGGAACAAGAAGGAACTGGCTGTGGCAGGGAGCATAAGATTTTGAGGAACGAAACAAGAGCATTCAGTTGTGTTATCTCTGAGAACACCAAGTGGGAGAACACGAATTGTAAGGTGAAGCTTTTTAGTTTAGAAATAATTGATCAGTTTATGAAGAAAAATGTACCTTTCCGCAGATGAAGTCCAGAATCCAGAGTGTCTGAGGAAGCAAAGGAATGGAAAGTGAGCAGCAGGCCCTTCTTGTGACAAAAATACCAGCTAATAATACTATTTTCTTTTGGGGAGGGAAGGGGCATGATACAGCCCAATGTTGTCAAACTGCTGAAGCTAAGCTGAGTCGGTACTTGGATCGACCAAAGAAGACTCTGCAGAGGAAGAAAACAGCAAATACTTGTCTTTATCAGCTCCTGGTGGGGGTTGCCAGAAGTCATTTGTGACTTGATGGCACATAGGTACATATTTCTTCTGAGTTACAGCTTAAGGGTCAAGTAGAAACTATCTTGGGGGAGGGGGATTGTGTACAAATATTCAGATTTGTGTTCACAAGTGACTGGAGTTGAGATTCATGTCATAGAAAGTATGCTAAGGACTGCAGCCAAGGGTCCAATCTGGCTAAATTTAGGATGCTTCTAGACAGAGGCTCCCAGCACATACTGAGCTGAGTTACACTCTTCAGACTCACTGATTTCAATGGGCTTCGAAGGGTATGACTCTACTTTAAAACCAGTCTGTCCCTTTAAGACCATTGGTGGGCTCTGCTACGACATATTCCAACAAACACAAACATCCAATCAAAGGGATCAGTTTTGAGAAGTCTGATTTGGTCACAGACACATTGCAGAGAGAAGGGGGTTGGTGTCCCTGAGACTGATCCAGCGGCTGTTTCATTAAAAATAGATGCCCTAAAGAGCAGTTTCCCTCCCTGTCATTTTAGGGGCTTGTTTCACCATCTACCTCACCATGTGCCCTTGCATGGTTGCAGTAATGATTAGAGATCAATAACATAATATAATTTCGAGAAGTCCATGTAATGCAATTCTGAGCTGAAGTTATGGCAGAATTCTGATCAGAAAACTTTCCATGGTGAACTAAAATGGCCTTCTGAACTGATACATAAACTCCCCACGTTCCTGGGTCTGTTAATTATATAGTCAGCCTGGGACATACTAAAACACCTCTGGCCACTCTAATGTCCAGTCTGAAACTCCAGCAGTGTTTCTTCATTACCTTTGAGTTGCTTCTCGATGCCCTCCAAAAGGAGATTTAAACCTGAGAAGTCCCAGATGTGCCACTTCAGTGCAAGTGGAATAGCCACTGGATTCTCAAACGACTCCTTGTCTTCATACCTGGAGAAAATCCCATTAGGGTACCATCCATCCCATTCAGAATCTCCCTCCCTCCCCTCTGCCCCAAGTGGGTCAGAGAAGCAGAAGAAGGAACTGCAGAAAGCCAAGAGAAACAGGCTGATGCTGAAAGCACTGGAAGGTGGGCGGGCTCTTGAAGAGGAATGCACAGCTCCTGCTTTCTTAAGAACTGGCTACACTAACCCTATTGGTTACTGTGACAGGAATTACTAAGTACTCATTACATTTATTATAATAAAGACAGGTAAATCAAAGATTACGTATCATAGACAGACACACAAAAGGGTAAAGTCCTTTCTCTGAAAAAATTCCTAAATGATGGTCCAGATTCCAGTGTGGACTTCAATACCATGAGGTAAGTTGCAATTTCTTGAATCTCATGAAAGGCATAATTAGGATGCTCTGTATTCTCAGTGCTGGGGGGGGGGGGCAACAGTGGGAGGGCTTCTAGTGTCCTGGCCCCACTGGTGGACCTCCTGATGGTACTTGGGTTTTTTGGCCACTGTGTGACACAGAGTGTTGGACTGGATGGGCAACTGCCTGATCCAGCATGGCTTCTCTTATGTTTTTATGCCGAGGGCAGTGATGCTCTGAATTCTTGGTGTTTTTTGAGGGGGGGGGGCAAAGTGGGAGGGTTTCTAGTGTCCTGGCCCTACTGGTGAACTTTTTGATGGCACCTGGAGTTTTTGACCACTGTGTGACACAGAGTGTTGGACTGGATGGGCCACTGGACTGATCCAACATGGCTTCTCTTATGTTCTCATATTCTTCACAAGCTGCCCAGTTCAATCCGAGGATTAAGAAGGTTAATGTTAAAGATCCACTTACCTCTGCAATGTGCTTCTGACATCCTAAAGAAAGAAGGCAGAGGGTGAGAAGAAGAGAGAGACCTTCAGAGTAGGGTGTGTTGTGTTCCCCTTGTGGACTTTCCCCCTTTTCCCTGCAGCCTTACAACATGGTTCAGCAATGAAAGGAAAGAGAGGAGAGAGGGTCTGTCTGGGCATAAGTGCCATCACATCTGCACAGACATGCTAGACAGACAGCAGTGCCCAGAACAGCTGTGTGGATGCTGTTCCTGTAACCATATGCCGTTGCCATTGTGTGTCGGTGTGCATTTTATATATAAGTGACATTCCCCACACCACACCGCCCCTAGACATCCTCCTTTAAAAATGGGTTGTGAAAAGTCTTGTATGTGACCCACCTTCCTGGTTGGTGGTGTTGTCAAAGAGTTTCCCAGGAACCATGGGGTTCCTCAGACTGTTGGTTGAAACACAAACACACTTTGGCTTCCAGTGGCTGCAGTCTAACAGGGAGAGGCAGGGGGCTGTGGGGGAATGTATTTCCAGGGAGTGTTGTTTTGCAGGGCCCCTGGGATTGTCCAGTCTGCCCCTGGCTGGAGGTGGAAAGGGGCAGAGGGGAAAGTGGGCCTGGTGCAGAGGTGAAAACTTGCTAGTGACATAAACTGGGCTGGTTTGCTTTTGCTTTTCTGCTAAGCAGGGAGGATTTGGAGCCAGCCTTCTCCCCAAGGCGACTCTGCCTGTTTCTGCCACACTCTCACCTGCAGGAGATCACTGGCCGGCTGCTGACATTTCTCCTCCATCTCCCGGATGAGGCTTTCCAGAGAAGAGAGCTCCTCAGAGATTCTGGCCAGATGCTGGTCCCTGTTTCTCGCCACCTCCTTCTCCACCTCTTCCATCTGGGCCAGCAAAAGTTTCTCTTGTTCCTCCAGAAATGTGTGCAGTTGCCTGAACTTGGCTACTGTCTCTTGCTTCTCTTCTTTGGTTTGTTTCTGAGATGGAAAAGAAGAAAAGCAGGCCACCGTCAGGAACACAGCTGGTCTCTGCAGTGGGAAGAGACGCTTGAGGAGGCTCCTATCCCATCCTATCCCGGAGGGGTTCTTTCAGCCACAGAGGATTCAGTCTGCAGCAGAAAACCCAGAAAGTAGAAGGGGCTTCTTGAGTCCATTTGTTCCCTCACTAAACAGCCTCCACAGGTTGATTTCTCCAGTTCCCATTGGGGGATGAGACATGATGGTTGTGTAGAAAAAACACAGGGGGCAAAAGTGCTCAGAAGCTCTCTCCCCTCGCTTGGTCTCCTAACCTTAACTGCATCTTCCCTGGCTGCATTGTGGGCAAGAGAAATTTGTGGGGGATGGGGCGGGAATGTACATACTACTGAATATCCCAAGTTTGCCCCCCCTAGAATCAGCAGTGGCTGAACCCCACTTTCAGTTGGCCTTAATCCAGCCCTGCATTAGATCCTCCTGAGGTCTCCGTCTCCCTCCCCAAATCTCCAGGAGTTTCCCAACCTGGATCTGGCAAACCTATCCCCCCATCCCCCACTGGTGGCCAGAGGAGACCCAGCAACCGTCCTTCTAAATTGAAAGTGGGGGCACCCTCGTGGGTTGATTTTTCTGCTATTTGGACTTACGAGCAGGTCTTGGCTTTCCTTCTCCACATCTCCTTTATACGCCACAATTCTCTCTCTCTCCTTCTTCAGAATCTCCAGACAGTTGCAGAACTGATCCTGGGGAGAGGGGGGATCACAGTTGAAATGTGTTCTTTTAAAGCTTTACTCCATGCTCTTCCCTGCTGGCCACCATGACACATTTATTTAAATCCATATATATAACCATGTTAGTTAAAAAAAAATCAAATTCCAGCATCTATTCCATCAGGAGAGCCTGTGTGCAGTAACACTTAAAGTGCTGGACTAAGATCTGGGAAATCCAGGTTTGAACCCCCAGTCCTGCCGTGGAAGCTTGCTGGGTGACCTTGGACCAGTCTCATGACTCTCAGCCTACCCCTGACCTGGTTAGTCCCAGGACAGCCTGCTCAGCAGGGCCGACCTGGAAGCAGGCAGTGGCAGGCAAACCACCTCCCAACCTCTCTTGCCTTGAAAAGCTTACAGGGTGTCCACAAGCCAGCTGTGACCTGACAGCAAAACAAACTTCTGTCACGCCACTCGTGTTCTGAGGAGGCACTCGGGTGGGCTTCTGTTCTTTTTGAAACCCAAGACCTGACAATCTCAAACATTCACAAGACGTTTTTGAGAGCTAGGAGTCTGCCTTTGTACTAATTTTAACTAACTAGCCAAAGCATCACACATCTTTAAACAAATGAAGGGCCCAATGTAATACCCTTTCCGATGTGACTCATCATACTGGATGTTAAGAAGCACACTATGCCCAAAGAAGCTGCCCCCGTCCTTCATAGTTTCCAAAGGACTACGTCAAACCAGATCATCTCTGCAGTAGAAACTGAAGGGAGGGGCCACAGTTTTGCAAGCCTAGTAGAACCAAAGCGATGTACAGAGTACCCAGCAGTACTAGTGCAATCAGAGTGCCCAGCAGAACCCAGTGCCATTGTGGCAATGCCAGCTGATGTCAAGCACAGAATCGCAGTCCAAGAAGGGGAGGATGGAACCTCAGCAGCACTAGTTCAAATGTGCCCAGCAAATCCAGTGCCATTCATAATATCAGCAAAAGTTTGCCACTATACTGCTTTTAAATACATTCTGTTGCCAAGCAGGATAGGGATGAAAAGGTCTTGAGGTCAAGAAGTGATAATAAAGGGGGAGGGGGAGATGGAAAAATTAGGTGAAGGGAGACGGAAAACATGAATGAGAAGTGTGTGGAAAAGTGGGGGGGAGTTGTTTATCTTACTGTATGTCATGGGCTCTGACAAGGGGACTGCCCAGGCAGAGCCGACAGGGTTAGCAAACCCAGCGGAGCCGACAGCTGGCTCCTCTCACAACTTGACTGATTCACTGCCGCTGCCCGCAGGGTTCTCAACGCCTGGTTCTACAGCTGACGAGGAACAACAACAGGTAGACACACATCCCAGTTGACCACCTTGCCTTGCTCGAGTACGGGAAAGGCTCCGTCAGGACTTAGCGATCTGATGGAAAGAGGCCAAAATGCAGGCAAGACATTCTCTCAGCCCAGAGTTTTAGCAGACACCAGGCTGGCCCAACTGCCTGCTATCTAAGCTCCTGCTTCGAGTTGCATGCTCTATGGAAGCAACAAGTCCATTTGGTGACTTGCGAGTACTCCAGCTCCCGTTCCTTGGCTCTGTTCCTGCTCTGACTTCCCTGTTTCCTGACTCCTGGATTGTACGATCCTGCTTTAAAACTGCAATTCGGACTCAGTACTGGTTCCTTCAATGCTCCTCTGGCTCTGACTTGGACTGGACTCGGACTTCCCCCTTGCCTGCTCTCCAGCGTGTGACACTGCAATACCGGAACTGCTGCTTTGCAAGATCTGGCTGAGCTGGGTGCAAGGAAAGGAAGAGATAAAAACTAGACTATTGGAGAAAATGAGCTGCAGGCTGGCTACACATGGGCCTCCACAGAGACCAATGTATCAAGAGGCCTCTCCTGTAAATACAGTGCCCTCATATTCTCACACGCATGATGCCAGACAGGTTGGCCATTTGTGGAAGGGAAAGTACTCTCTAGATTAAGTTTCTTTCTCTTCTTTTGACTGCAACCAGAATGTGGATCTACTTGAATAAATGTAAGTTTACTTTTTTGCCATATACTTCTGGGGAGATGTATTTACTGCACTCTGCATCCCGTTCTATGTCTGGGCAAACTCTGCTACATTAACCAAATAACGCCATAATGAGTACCTCTAATATCTAGCTGTTGCCTTTTCCCTCGCTCCACCCATTTTTATTCATCCTTTGACTATTGTTGCCTCTCTCTGCCTTTCCTCCTCTAAAACTTCATGTTGAGCCAAACAAATCTTTGAGTCTTCTTGTTGCTATATCCTGTTGCTCTGCAAAGACTGGCATAGAAGAGAGTACCCTACTAAGCAGAGTAAATAAATCTTTATAACTTGTAGTAATAAAACAATCTTGATTAAACAGAGAAACTGGGTTGGTCTTAATTTTGTTCTCAGTATGGCCCAAACACTCATCATAAAAAGGAGAAAAACCACAATTGGTATCTTCAATCTCCTTACAGTCGGAAGCACCAGCCCTGAAGGGAGAGCTCCTCTTCCGCTATGCTGGGAGGAAAGCACATCTTCTCCAGAGAATGATGGAATTCCACCAGCAAGGATCCAGATGAGTTCCTACCTTGTATTTTGGAGCAGCCACTTCCAGGGGAACTATTGTGTGTCCTTGGTGTTCTGGGAATCGCTCACAGACAGCACACACCAATTTTTCATCCTCTTTGCAGAAGAAGTGGAGTTTTTCCTGGTGTCTCAAGCAAAGATCTTTTCTTGAACTTTGTGGCACCAGTTTAATTTTTTCAACTAGGTTTGCCAGCTGCCAGTTTCGGCGGAAAGCCCCTTTCTGGAACTTGAATTTGCAGACAGGGCACTCCAAGTCTCCCAGAGTCTCCCATTTCTCACAGTAGTCGGTGATGCAGGCCTGGCAGAAGCTGTGCCCACAGTCCAGGACCACAGGGTCTGTCAGACACTCCATGCAGATGGGGCAGTTGGCCTCCTGCTTTATCTCTATGGATGGTGGAGCTGAGGCCATGAGGGCTGGATTCTCAGTGGCTTGGGTGATGGGAAGGGCAGCAGCTTGTGAGATCTGTAAAAGGGCAGCATAAGAACAAGAACTTAAGAGAAGCCATGTTAAATCAGCCCAATGGCCCCTCCAGTCCAAAACTCTGTGTCACACAGTGGCAAAAAACCCAAACAAACTCAGGTGCCATCAGGAGGTCCATCAGTGGGGCCAGAACACTAGAATCCCTCCCAACTGTTGTTCTCCCCAAGTACCAAGAATGCAGAGCATCACTGCCCCAGACAGAGAGTTCCAACAATACGCTGTGGCTAATAGCCCCTGATGGACCTCTGCTCCATATGTTAATCCAATCCCCTCTTGAAGCTATCTATGCTTTTAGCTGGCACCACCTTCTGTGGCAGCGAATTCCATGTGTTAATCACCCTAATAAGAACATAAGAGAACAGGAATGACCTAGAAAGAAGGCTTTGCATTTTACTCTTTTGCCATGTTGGGTTTCTTTTGAAATAGGTTTTATTGTTACTGCTGACACTATGTAAGTTGTCCACTGCCTAAAGACTCTGAAAGTTGAGACCAGTGTTCCCCCTAAGCTGAGTGAGTGTGAGCTAGCTCACAGTTTTTCAGACCTCCGGCTCACACATTTTTCTCTTAGCTCAGAAAAAATGGCCCCAGAGCAAACCAATTTATGCAGTAGAGAAATCATTTGCTCACAACTTTGACATCAGTAGCTTACAAAGTTGAATATTTGCTCACAAGACTCCACAGCTGGTTGCATAAAAAGGTAAAGGTAGTCCCCTGGGTAAACACCAGTCGTTTTTGACTCTGGGATGACATTGTATCACAACGTTTTCATAGCAAACTTTTTTAATGGGGTAGCTTGCAATTGCCTTCCCCAGTCATCTACACTCCCCCCCACCCAGCAAGCTGGGAACTCATTTGACTGACCTCGGAAGGCTGAGTCAACCTTGAGCTGGCTACGTGAACCAGCTTCCGCCAGGATCGAACTCAGGGCATGAGCAGAACTTAGAACTTCAGTAGTGCAGCTTTACCACTCTGCACCATGGGGCTGCTTTCCTGGTGGCATACACATCTTTAAACAAATTAAGGCTCCATGTAATATCCTTTCTGATGTGACTCAGACTTCCTGGAACTTTATTCCCCGGGAGAGCCACCTGGCCACACTTTCAGCTCATTTTTGCTGGCAGGTAAAGAACTTCCTGTGCCAAAGAGGTTTCCTACAACCAGAAACTGCTGGCTGCCAGGAGCCTTTTGAGAAGAAGGTAGACATTGCTGTTGATTTTAGATATATCAAGATTTTAGTCTGTTTTTATTTATCACACAATGTTCTTTTAATTTAGCGACTTAAGGGTTTTTTTAAAAAAATTAACACTTAAACTGTTCATTAATGAAAAAAGAACATGCATCTTACAATATATACAAAAACTTCCATGAAATCTAGCAGAAAACTCTCACAAAATCTATATCTCTATAAAAAATAAAATCTTAATGGCAGTTCAGCACTTCTTCCCTTGGTTCCGTTGTAGGAAACAACCCATGCCAGCATCTTATTAAAGGAAACCACCACTGAATAAACCATTTCTGTTAATCTGTCTTTAAATATTCTTCTGAAAGCATTCCTGTCTTGGCTATTAGCATAATAAACCAAATTTTGCATAACTAGAACTCAAACTTTGGCAGATTGCTGCTTCCAATTTTTAGCAAGGTGCAATCCGGCTGCCAGTGAGGAGTAGTGGTTATAAGTAGCAGACTCTAATCTGGAGTACCGGGTTTGAGTCTCCACTACTCCTCCACATGAAGCTTGCTGGGTGACCTTGGGCTAGTCACAGTTCTCTCAGCCCCTCCCATCTCACAATATGTGCCAGTTCTGGGGAAACTAAGGGAAAAGTGATTATAAGCAGCTTTGAGGCTCCTTAGGGTAAAGGAAAGTGGGGTATAAAAACAAACTCTTCTTGTTCATCTTTACAAGTAAATGCCACAGGGCATACTACTGGTTTTTAGTCAACATAGTGTGGCTAGTCTAACAAAACATTAGAGATTGCAATGGTGATCAACCGCTGCATAAATTCCATTCTGAATATTTTTCCAACACTTTCTAGCAATGTCACTGTCCCACCACATATAGTGCCCGTTCTCATATCTCAGGCACATACCTGGGTTGACACAAGTTTTTGTTAATTCATTAGGATGCTATCCTCCAAGTGGGACCTGGGCTGCCTTGGAATGACAGCTCACCTCCAGCTACAGAGATCAGTTCCCCTGGAGAAAATGAGGCTCCTGTCCTCCCCAGGTTCCACCCCAAATCTCTGGGAATTTCTTAACCTTGAGCTTGCATCCCCACCCCCACCCCTGCCAGTGACCTGGGAGAACCTGGCAATGCAATCTGAGGCACACTTGTGATGAAGCAGCAGGAGCATCTTATAGGGCATTTATGGAAGCCTACGAGATGGTGGTGAAGGCTGCAAAGAAAGATTTCTCTGTGGCCTCCATTGCATCTGCAAGCTCTTGCCTGGCCCAATTGTTTAGGACTATTTGCTCATTATCTAAATTCCCTTGAGGCAAACAAAACAGTTGGGAATTGGCTATTGGCTGTGGCCATTTGAAATCTGCGAGCTACTTTGCAGACAAAGTCACAGCGCTCCGCCAGGATCTCCCAACCACAATTCATATAGTAAAAGAATTTGAAGCCCCTGGCCTGTCTTCAGGTCCACTGTTGGATCGTTTAAGCCGACTCTCCCTGGAGGGTGTCAGCAGGATCCTGGCAGCTGTAAGGCCTACTGCTTCTCTCCTTGACCTGTGCCCATCCTGGCTGGTCAAGGCCTGTGGAAATGGTTCCAGGCCCTACTGGAAGAGATTATCAACGTGTTGCTTTTGTTGGGGAGCATTCCAGGGGGTTAAAAGAGGCTGTGGTACATCCACGCTAAAAAAAATCACGGGACTCCATGGTCCTAGCCAACTACCACCCAGTTTCCTGAGCTAAGACAAAAATGTGTGAGCCAGAGGCTAAAAACTGTGAGCTAGCTCACACTAACTCAGCTTAGAGAGAACACTGGTCCCAATTCATATTAGGTTCCCATATGCTTGATAAATGAGTTTCCTTGGAAATGATGAATGGAAGAGGTAGCTGGTGAATTGTCCTCTTGCTATGCAACACTTGAGCTAGACCAGGGGTGGCCAAACTTGCTTAACGAAGGAGCCACATAGAATAAAATGTCAGATGTTTGAGGGCCGAAAGACACAAACATCAGATATTTGAGAAGGAAGGAAGGAAAGCAAATAGACAGAGGGAGGGGAAAGAAAGCAACTGTAACTTTAAATGCATTCTCCAAGCCAGCCAATGGGGTGGGGGGGGGGGCTTCTAGACCCACACAATGTGTGACAGAGCCACATGTGGCTCCCGAGCCACAGTTCGGCCACCTCTGCACTAGACCAAGTGGGTTCAGTGAATAAGACAGCGCTTTGGATATTACAATCTTCACAAGTCCCCTGTTCATAACCCCTCCTAGGCTGTACTCCCTCCTCTCACTGAATCCTCTCTTGACCTGTGCATCCACTGCCAACTCCCCATCCTCTGACGTCCAGTTTGCCTTTTAGACATCCTTCAACCCTCAAGGCACCATTTCTTAGCTGAATGTCTATCCCCAACTCAGAGACAAAACCAATGGCATTCACTGGTAGAGGGCTCCAAGCAAAGCCCTTGTAAGTAGAAGCTGAATCTCCTCCTTCTCTCTCCACCCACCACCAGCATGGCTTCTCCTCCTTTATGCAAGAATTACCTGCTGGTTGTCTCAGCTCAAAATCACTGGACGGGCACAATGGTCTCCTCCTTGCTGGGAGCTCTCTCAGGCTTCATATGTCCATGGAGAGCCAATGATCTGAGGTCCCCTTGGCAGCTGGCCCCCCACACTCCTGTGGTGGTTGTTGCCGCCCTTCCCTTCTTCAGGGAGCAAGAGCTGGAAAATGCACTTTGATTTCTAGCACTGCAATAAACACACCAGCAGTCAAACGAAGCAGAACTGATATTGTATTTCAGATACAATATCTATTAGGACAAATTTATGATTCCAAAGTCCATTTGAAATCTAAAGTCCAAACCATGCTTGCATTTCATCGCCTTCCGACTTCATATTTTCTTCTTTTGAACCTGTCGGGTATGTGCAGGCCGCCCAAACAGCCCTGATGTGCATTTGGATCTCAGCAGGTTTAAAAGAACCTTGGAAACTGCTTCTGTTTCTGATGGTGCACAAGTGTGCCTCTACATCTCAGCTGGAGGAAAGCTCATGGGCAGGGCAAGCAAGCAGATCCATGCGGCTGTTCCCTGTGAGCAAGGAAGAGAAGCGAGCAGAGTCCCTCTGTTTGTTTTGCATTCACTTCAGAAGTCACGTGTATAGTGAAATGGATAGTAAAGCATTCACTAGAACCTGATTATGGGGTGGAGGAAAACTCCACCCCCTAGACCGCTCAGTCTGAAGAAGTTGGTTGAAATACAGCAACTCATGTGAGTGAATTGCCCCAGTGAGATCACAACGGTTTGTGCTTGCAAACTGTGTTTATTTTGGCTTCTTTGTGAGAGTGTGTGTGTTCATTCTCATTTAGTGGAAGCGCAGCTGCTGGCATCGCCGGTGCTAGGCTGCTGGAGTGAGGCCAGCACCCCAGGCATTGTGCCCCCTGCCCCCCTCTTCTCCTCCCTCATCCACGGAGAGCACGAGTACAGCCGGCAGTGGCACAGCTTCTGCCCCTCAGAGCACCCGCCACCTGGCTGCTGTCACTCCACCTCCCACACCTGTGCTTCTGGCATGTGGAGCAACAGCAGCTGGGCATTGGCACACACTCTGAGGCACAAGAGCCACACTGCGGCCGGCATCACTTGCATATTTCCCTCACCGGGGTGGGGAGGGCTGAAACTGGTGCCCACGGGCTGCGCTCCAGACAGCTGCCTAGGGCTGCATCATGGATGCACTGGCCCTGGCTGCTGGGGAAATGCATATTTATATCCAAGGGAACTGCAGTGCTGTATTTTTATTCATTTGCGGGACTGGGAAAATCTCCTGGTTCTGCCCCCAAAGTCTCGCCGCTCAACCCCCAAAGTCCCCAAATATTATCTGAGTTGGACCTGGCAACCCTGCCTCTCCAAAATTTTAACAATTTAAGGCATCTATAGAGAAAGGACAGAGGATTTGCATTTTACCAATTTTGTTTAGATCTCTTCCTCAGTCTGGTGCTGTGCTAAAAGTATGTCATGCAACGTTTTCTTTTAAATAAATACTTTATAACTTTTGATGCTGTGAGTGATCACCTGTACCACATAGATCTCCACGGTCTCAGACACAGTATTTTAAACGGAGCACTGTGGAAAGCCAGGAAGCTGGCAAGTGGCTATTCCTCCAGGGTGCACAAGACTGTAAATGGCCCCTGTGGTGACCAGGCAGCGGGAAACACAGAGGCAGGGCCTCAGAACTTGGAAGGGAAGCTGGGATGCTCCCAGTGAGGAATTTCTACAATGGTCAGGTAGTGCAGGAGAGTTACTGGGGGGCGGGGGTGGGGGAGAGAGGGAGAGGCCTTTCTGGTTGTTGAGAAAAACCTGAGCAGGCCTGTTCCGACAAAGATACAATTCAAAATCAAATCAAATATGCACTTTTATCGTCAGTTTTTAAATATATTTCACACTTTCTTTTAGGAAAAATCCCAATTTAAAATTGAAATCTCCATAATAAGGCATTTGGACCCTGCGGTCCTCGCCAACCACCCCCCTGTCTCAAATCTTTCATTTCTGCGTAAGGTACTGGAGAGAACAGCAGCTGAGCAGCTCCAGTCTTCTTGGATGACGCCTGCCCCAGACCCATTCCTGTCTGGCTTCTGCCCTGGCCGTGGGGTAGAGACTGTACTGGTTGCCCTCACAAATGACCTCCAGAGACACTTGGATTGAGACAGGTCAATGCTGTTGTTACTCTTTTTTACTTTTTAAATAATTTATTTCAATAAGAGAAAAAAAACCATGACATAGAACATCAGTTCAAACAACCCCCCCCCCCAGGAAATACACAACAAATGATTAACCAAAGGATTACAGTAGAATAAACACCTAAAAGATATCAATAAAAAACTAAGTTTAGATATTGCTTTGGAACCATACAATAATCCTTATTCGAGTGCTCAACATAGTCCTGCATTGTGCAAGGGGTTGGACTAGATCCCGGAGGTCCCTTCCAAATCTATGATTTTATAGTCAAAAAAGGAAAACCATTTTTCAACCAAATTATCTTTTACCTGTGGAACTTCCTGTTGTAAGATCCGATGAGCCAGTTTATCTAGGATTAAGACATCCCATACCTTTAAAAACCCAGGGCTTTTTTTGTATCAGGAACTCCTTTGCGTATTAGGCCACACACCCCTGACGTAGCCAATCCTCCAAGAGCTTACAGGGCTCTTTTTAGAATACCGTTCAACATGGTTGACTCTGACCAGTCAACCCACCACTTCACCGATGTAGGGATTTTCCTACTTTCTCCTTGATCAGGGACAGAGCGTGGTGCTAGGGGAGAGGATGTTCCCATGATATCTGCTTGAATGTGGAGAGCCACAGGGGTAGGCTTCCCAACCCTCCCGCCCCGGCGGGGGCCCCCAGGATTTCCACCCTCTTCCCCCACTCCTCAAAAAAATGGAAGCGGGGGAAGGGGGGGAGGTCGCGCCGGCGCGCCGGTGCGCCAGCGTCGCCCGCTCTGCCTCTGGGGTGGGGGCAGGGTGGGGGGTGGTGGCTGAGTTCAAGTTCCGCTCAGCTATCGGATTGCCAGCCTCCAAGTGGGGCCTGGAGATCACCCAGAATTACAGTTAATCTCCAAACAACATAAATCAGTTTCCCTGAAAGAATGGCCACTGAGAGGACGGATATGGCATCATGCTCCCCCCAGTCCTTCCTCTTCCCAGGAGGAGAGAAGAGGAGACTGGAGTTATACCTTCCCTTCACTCAGAGTGCCTTACAATCTCCTTTCCCTTCCCCGCCCTGCAACAGACACCCTGTGAGGTAGGTGGGGCTGAGAGAACTCTGACAGAACCCTTGAGAGGAACAGCTCTGACAGAGTTATGACTGACCCAGGGTCACTCCAGCAGGTGCATTTGGAGGGGTGGGAATGAAACCTGGTTCTCCCAGTCCATGCATTTAATCACTACACCAAAGGAAAGCAAAATGGCTGCGTGAATGTGAAAGGGCTATAACGGTTTGAAAAGAGACACAAAAACAACAGGAAGAGCAACCGCAATGCAAGCAGAGCCCAGCAGGACCCTGGTTATGCAAATCCACCTCTGGATTTTTCTGTCCAACTGCAGAGTTGGAGATGGGTCAAGTCAGCAAATGATGGCAACCTTTATGACTTCTCCGGCAGTTATGAAATGGCTCCACCCACCTCCCCCCGCCCCCACCAAAGAAAACTGCAGGATTCAAGCAGCAGACTTTTCAACAAAAGATCACTTTATAATAAACATAACATCTTTTCAATCTCTGGCATAACTGAAACACAAGTGGTCTCTGAACACAGCTACCTCGGCAGGGACAGGATCTCCAGTGTCCATCAGAAAAGGCAGGCTGAACACAGGGCAAAACCTAGCAGATAGTGCCCATTAAAGAAGAGAGGAAATCCCAAATAGTAACTGAAACATGCAGGACCTCGTCTTCCTCTGTAGGCTCTGCAGCAGTTCCTCTCTCGTGCTTGAGGAGAACGAAGGCTGGAGAGATCAAGGGGGGGGGGGGTCTGTTCAGAGCTCTCCTGTATCTTTTACAATGGGAAGGGCATTACTGTCACTTTAAGGAATAAGATACAAAGGGGGGGGGGGAGGAATGTTGGGAAATGGAGGGGAAAATATTTCCATTTTACCCCAGTCAATTTTGGTGGCTGGAGACAGGAGAGGTCTTCACAGGCCTTGAAAAAAGGAAGAATATTGAGAAATACTATTTTCTTCTTGATGGTCCTGGTGTGAAGAAAAGGTCCTAGGAAGAGATTTTGAGATGGCCTTTTCCATAAACTAAAAAGAAGGGCAGGAGGGTCCCTCCATGGAAGGAGGCTCCAGAGAACTTGTATAGAAGGGCTGCTCGGTCAGCATCAAAAAAGGCCACTCGCCCCCCAGCGTAGTTCAGGCAGACTCGGATCCTCTTCAGCTCCCCAGTCACAGTCAGGGGAAACCTATATTCTTCCGCATAAGCCCTGTGCTTCCCTGCCCACTTCCCCACACCCCACATCCCTTCCTCAGGAGTAAAAGTGAGTTCTCCCTTCCTCCTCACAGACTTTCTGGCCACCCCCACAACCCAGCCTTCCTCACTTCCCACAAGGACTTCCCAGAAATGGCAGCCTCCTGTGAATCCCTCACGGCCCAGCACAGCAGTATACTTCTCAAATCTCTCAGAACTGGTGGGCAGAGCTTGAGGTTGTTCTCCCACTCGCACGCTTTTCTGACTCTCAGACAGGATGAGCAATGGATTGGCCGTGTGTGGATCCAGAGTCACATTTGCTGTTGAGGGAAAATGAGGAGACAAGAAGTGAAACGGCATCAGCTGGGGGATTTCACCCACTGGCCTGTTTGGCTTCCTTCTCCTGCCAGTCGTGGCCTCCTCCCACCTCTGCCACCCTCTCCTTGGTCATCAGGCTCTCCTGCCTGCTCCTGCCCTTCTAAAAGGCAGAGCTGTCTTCCCGCATGCTTCAGAAGGCAGACAATGTACACAACAAGCACCCACAGGGACACAATCTATTTTCTCCCGTATCCCATCCTGAAAAGGGAACTATGAAGGAGAGGAAAAAAACAATGGCAACTTCATTTACAGGTTTCTTTGTTTAGAAATCACACACAAGAACAGAAGATTTGTCTTCCTTCTCACTGGTCCTGGGGTGGGGCAGTCTCTACTTCTGGGAGAAGTTCATTCCTGGAGACCGGGAGAGTCCAGAACCTTGCCATTCGGGAGGGGAGGGGCTTCGCTCCCAGGCCCCAGTCTGGCCCCGAAGCAGCACAGCTCCCTCTCCAAATGATCAAACATGAAATCAGACCTCCAATAAAATGGTCCAAAAAACCCTCCAACCGACCACACAGAGAACAGGGTGAAGAACTCAAAAGAGACGCCCACCAGTTCAGGAAAGTGAAATTGAGGCAAAGAAGCCCCATAGAGTCAATACAGCACACCTACTCTGGCTCAAGTGCTCTTCTCTTGGATGGGAAGAGACTGCCCTACTCTAGGACCACCGACAAGGAAGATGCACAGTGAGACAAATTTTCCATTCTCCAGTGGTCCGAGGTGGGGAAGTCTCCGCATCTGGCACATAAGAAAGCAGCATGCCTTAGAGAGGGGAAGAATCTCAGACTCTAGCCTGAAAAGGTATGCTCCAGGACCATTTTCTTCCAAAAGCAGTCCCAGCTGAGCCCATTTTGTCAATCCTGTAATGATGAGTGGAACAATTTCCAAGTTGCAGCCCTACAGACCACCTCTAAGGAAGGGAAGGACCGGATAATGTTGAGGTTTCTGCCCCTCTGAGGGAGTGGGCTGTAACACCCGAAGGGGGATCCAGTCCCCTTGATCTATATGCCAGGATCTATATGCAGCCTCTGACCCATCTGCTGATGGTGGATGTGGAGACCTTATGGTAGGGGTGTCATATGTCCCACTCACAGACCAAATCAACCCTCCCAGGGCTTCAATCAGGCCCATGGGGCTCTTTTACTCCCCCTCTCCCCTCCTGTCCTCACCCATTCCCCAGTTCCTGCTGCCTTGCCATACAGGGTGAAGCAGGAATCAAAGCTGCAAAGAAGATGTGCAGCGGAGCGAAAATACACTCCACATTTTCCTTGCAACTTTGTGATGAAATATGTTTCAATGGAGTGGCGCTCGGTTTAACTTCCCAGCATTCCTATGGCCAGCTGGGAAACCCAGAAGGTGCCTGAATGTAGTGGGGAAGCAGGTAAAAAACCTGCTACACATTGAACAAGGGGCAGAGCCAGAACTGACAGAAATATCCTTGATACTTAATAATTAATATTCCCAACCCCCCCCCCCCCAACCCCACAGCTGCTGTTAAAATTAATGCCTGTTCTGATATCCTCAGTGGGAATTTTAAAAGAATTGCAATCTTACCAGTTGGAACTTCTTCTGGACTGGAGTTACCAACATGGAGCTATTGAACATCAGGCATGATCTACCCTGGGCTGGCAAACCTGATGCCCCACCTTTGCAAGACTTTTCTTATGGAACTCAGTCAACCTGTTGCCCAGCATCCATTCTCCCATCACTTAAATATGGCGGCAGGTTTCATCCCCTCAACCTTTTCTTTCACCCTTACCAACATCCTCAGAACAAGAAGGAACTGGCTGTGGCAGGGAGCATAAGATTTTGAGGAACGAAACAAGAGCATTCAGTTGTGTTATCTCGGAGAACACCAAGTGGGAGAACACGAATTGTTAGGGGAGGTTTTTTAGTTTAGAAATAATTGATCAGTTTATGAAGAAAAATGTACCTTTCTGCGGATGAAGTCCAGAATCCAGAGTGTCTGAGGAAGCAAAGGAATGGAAAGTGAGCAACAGGCCCTTCTTGTGACAAAAACACCAGCTAATAATACTATTTTCTTTTGGGGAGGGGAGGGGCATGATACAGCCCAATGTTGTCGAACTGCAGAAGCTAAGCTGAGTCGGTACTTGGATGGACCAAAGAAGACTCTGCAGAGGAAGAAAATAGCAAACACTGGTCTTTATCAGCTCCTGGTGGGGGTTGCCAGAAGTCATTTGTGACTTGATGGCACACAGGTACATATTTCTTCTGAGTTACAACTTAAGGCTCAAGTAGAAACTATCTTGGGGGTGGGGGATTGTGTACAAATATTCAGATTTGTGTTCACAAGTCACTGGAGTTGAGATTCATGTCATAGAAAGTATGCTAAGGACTGCAGCCAAGGGTCCAAACTGGCTAAATTTAGGATGCTTCTAGACAGAGGCTCCCAGCACATACTGAGTTGAGTTACACTCTTCAGACTCACTGATTTCAATGGGCTTCGAAGGGTATGACTCTACTTTAAAACCAGTCTGTCCCTTTAAGACCATTGGTGGGCTCTGCTACGACATATTCCAACAAACACAAACATCCAATCAAAGGGATCAGTTTTGAGAAGTCTGATTTGGTCACAGACACATTGCAGAGAGAAGGGGTGGTGGTGTCCCTGAGACTGATCCAGCGGCTGTTTCATTAAAAATAGATGCCCTAAAGAGCAGTTTCCCTCCCTGTCATTTTAGGGGCTTGTTTCACCATCTACCTCACCATGTGCCCTTGCATGGTTGCAGTAATGATTAGAGATCAATAACATAATATAATTTCGAGAAGTCCATGTAATGCAATTCTGAGCTGAAGTTATGGCAGAATTCTGATCAGAAAACTTTCCATGGTGAACTAAAACGGCCTTCTGAACTGATACATAAACTCCCCACGTTCCTGGGTCTGTTAATGCTATAGTCAGCCTGGGACATACTAAAACACCTCTGGCCACTCTAATGTCCAGTCTGAAACTCCAGCAGTGTTTCTTCATTACCTTTGAGTTGCTTCTCGATGCCCTCCAAAAGGAGATTTAAACCTGAGAAGTCCCAGATGTGCCACTTCAGTGCAAGTGGAATAGCCACTGGATTCTCAAACGACTCCTTGTCTTCATACCTGGAGAAAATCCCATTAGGGTACCATCCATCCCATTCAGAATCTCCCTCCCTCCCCTCCGCCCCAAGTGGGTCAGAGAAGCAGAGGAAGGAACGGGCAGAAAGCCAAGAGAAACAGGCTGATGCTGAAAGCACTGGAAGGTGGGCGGGCTCTTGAAGAGGAATGCACAGCTCCTGCTTTCTTAAGAACTTGCCACACTAAGCCTATTGGTCACTGTGACCAGAATTACTAAGTACTCATTACATTTATTATAATAAAGACAGGTAAATCAAAAATTACATATCATAGACAGACACACAAAAGGGAAAAGTCCTTTCTCTGAAAAAATTCCTAAATGATGGTCCAGATTCCAGTGTGGGCTTCAGTACCATGAGGTAAGTTGCAATTTCTTGAATCTCATGAAAGGTATAATTAGGATGCTCTGTATTCTCAGTGCTGGGGGGGGGCAACAGTGGGAGGGCTTCTAGTGTCCTGGCCCCACCGATGGACCTCCTGATGGTACTTGGGTTTTTTGGCCACTGAGTGACACAGAGTGTTGGACTGGATGGGCCATTGGCCTGATCCAACATGGCTTCTCTTATGTTTTTATGTCTGGGGCAGTGATGCTCTGAATTCTTGGTGTTTTTTGAGGGGGGGGCAAAGTGGGAGGGTTTCTAGTGTCCTGGCCCTACTGGTGAACTTTTTGATGGCACCTGGAGTTTTTGACAACTGTGTGACACAGAGTGTTGGACTGGATGGGTCATTGCCCTGATCCAACATGGCTTCTCTTATGTTCTTATATTCTTCACAAGCTGCCCAGTTCAATCCCAGGATTAAGAAGGTTAATGTTAAAGATCCACTTACCTCTGCAATGTGCTTCTGACATCCTAAAGAAAGAAGGCAGAGGGTGAGAAGAAGAGAGAGAGACCATCAGAGTAGGGTGTGTTGTGTTCCCCTTGTGGACTTCCCCCCTTTTCCCTGCAGCCTTACAACATGGTTCAGCAATGAAAGGAAAGAGAGGAGAGAGGGTCTTTCTGGGCATAAGTGCCATCACATCTGCACAGACATGCTAGACAGACAGCAGTGCCCAGAACAGCTGTGTGGATGCTGTTCCTGTAACCATATGCCGTTGCCATTGTGTGTCGGTGTGCATTTTATATATAAGTGACATTCCCCACACCACACCGCCCCTAGACATCCTCCTTTAAAAATGGGTTGTGAAAAGTCTTGTATGTGACCCACCTTCCTGGTTGGGGGTGTTGTCAAAGAGTTTCCCAGGAACCATGGGGTTCCTCAGACTGTTGGTTGAAACACAAACACACTTTGGCTTCCAGTGGCTGCAGTCTAACAGGGAGGGGCAGGGGGCTGTGGGGGAATGCATTTCCAGGGAGTGTTGTTTTCAGGGCCCTGGGATTGTCCAGTCTGCCCCTGGCTGGAGGTGGAAAGGGGCAGAGGGGAAAGTGGCCCTGGTGCAGAGGTGAAAACTTGCTAGCGACGTAAACTGGGCTGGTTTGCTTTTGCTTTTCTGCTAAGCAGAGAGGATTTGGAGCCATCCTTCTCCCCAAGGGGACTCTGCCTGTTTCTGCCACACTCTCACCTTCAGGAGATCACTGGCCGGCTGCTGACATTTCTCTTCCATCTTCCGGATGAGTCTTTCCAGAGAAGAGAGCTCCTCAGAGATTCTGGCCAGATGCTGGTCCCTGTTTCTCGCCACCTCCTTCTCCACCTCTTCCATCTGGGCCAGCAAAAGTTTCTCTTGTTCCTCCAGAAATGTGTGCAGTTGCCTGAATTTGGCTACTGTCTCTTGCTTCTCTTCTTTGGTTTGTTTCTGAAATGGAAAGAGAAGAAAAGCAGGCCAACGTCAGGAAGACAGCTGGTCTCTGCAGTGGGAAGAGACGCTTGAGGAGGCTCCTATCCCATCCTATCCCGGAGGGGTTCTTTCAGCCACAGAGGATTCAGTCTGCAGCAGAAAACCCAGAAAGTAGAAGGGGCTTCTTGAGTCCATTTGTTCCCTCACTAAAACAGCCTCCACAGGTTGACTTCCCCAGTTCCCATCGGGGGATGAGACATGATGGTTGAGTAGAAACACCACAGGGGGCAAAAGTGCTCAGAAGCCCCCTCCCCTCGCTTGGTCTCCTAACCTTAACTGCAGCTTCCCTGGCTGCATTGTGGGCAAGAGAAATTTGTGGGGGGGCAGGAATGTACATACTACTGAATATCCCAAGTTTGCCCCCCCTAGAATCAGCAGTGGCTGAACCCCACTTTCAGTTGGCCTTAATCCAGCCCTGCATTACACTCTCCTGAGGTCTCAGTCTCCCTCCCCAAATCTCCAGAAGTTTCCCAACCTGGATCTGGCAAACCTATCCCCCCATCCCCCACTGGTGGCCAGGGGAGACCCGGCAACCGTCCTTCTAAACTGAAAGTGGGGGCAGCCTCGTGGGTTGATTTTTCTGCTATTTGGACTTACGAGCAAGATTTGACTTTCCTTCTCCACATCTCCTTTATACACCACAATTCTCTTTCTCTCCTTCTTCAGAACCTCCAGACGGTTGCAGAATTCATCCTGGGTAGAGGGGGGATCACAGTTGAAATGTGTTCTTTTAAAGGTTTACTCCATGCTCTTCCCTGCTGGCCACCATTACACATTTATTTAAATCCATATATATAACCATGTTAGTTAAAAAAAAAAAATCAAATTCCAGCATGCTATTCCATCAGGAGAGCCTGTGTGCAGTAACACTTAAAGTGCTGGACTAAGATCTGGGAAATCCGGGTTTGACTCCCCAGTCCTGCCGTGGAAGCTTGCTGGGTGACCTTGGGCCAGTCTCATGACTCTCAGCCTACCCCTGACCTGGTTAGTCCCAGGACAGCCTGATCAGCAGGGCCGACCTGGAGGCAGGCAGTGGCAGGCAAACCACCTGCAAACCTCTCTTGCCTTGAAAAGCTTACAGGGTGTCCAAAAGCCAGCTGTGACCTGACAGCAAAACAAAATTCTGTCACGCCACTCGTGTTCTGAGCAGGCACTCGGGTGGGCTTCTGTTTTCCTATTTGAAACCCAAGACCTGACAATCTCAAACATTCACAAGACATTTTTGAGAGCTAGGAGTCTGCCTTTGTACTAATTTTAACTAGCTAGCCAAAGCATCATGCATCTTTAAACAAATGAAGGGCCCAATGTAATACCCTTTCTGATGTGACTCATCATACTGGATGTTAAGAAGCACACTATGCCCAAAGAAGCTGCCCCCGTCCTTCATAGTTTCCAAAGGACTACGTCAAACCAGATCATCTCTGCAGTAGAAACTGAAGGGAGGGGCCACAGTTTTGCAAGCCTAGTAGAACCAAAGCAATGTACAGAGTACCCAGCAGTACTAGTGCAATCAGAGTGCCCAGAAGAACCCAAGTGCAGGATAGGGATGAATAGGTCTTGAGTTCAAGAAGTGATAATAAAGGGGGAGGGGGAGATGGAAAAATTAGGTGAAGGGAGATGGAAAACATGAATGAGAAGTGTGTGGAAAGGGCGGGGGGAGTTGTTTATCTTACTGCATGTCATGGGCTCTGACAAGGGGACTGCCCAGGCAGAGCCGACAGGGTTAGCACATCCCAGCTGAGCCGACAGCTGGCTCCTCTCACAACTTGACTGATCCACTGCCACTGCCCGCAGGGTTCTCAACACCTAGCTCTACAGCTGACGAGGAACAACAACAGGTAGACACACATCCCAGTTGACCACCTTGCCATGCTCGAGTATGGGAAAGGCTCCGTCAGGATTTAGCGATCTGAAGGAAAGAGGCCAAAATGCAGGCAAGACGTTCTCTCAGCCCAGAGTTTTACCAGACGCCAGGCTGGCCCAACTGCCTGCTAATTGGAAACAGCAGCGGCGGGCTATCTAAGCTCCTGCTTCGAGTTGCATGCTCTGTGGAAGCAAATCCGGTGACTTGCGACTACTCCAGCTCCCGTTCCTTGGCTCTTCTGCTGCTCTGACTTCCTGGTTTCCTGATTCCTAGATTGTACGATCCTGCTTTCAGACTGCAATTCGGACTCAGCTACTGGTTCCTTCAATGCACCTCTGGCTCTGACTTGGACTGGACTCGGACTTCCCCCTTGCCTGCTCTCCAGCGTGTGACACTGCAATACCAGAACTGCTGCGTTGCAAGATCTGGCTGAGCTGGGTGCAAGGAAAGGAAGAGCTAAAAACTAGAGTATTGGAGAAAATGAGCTGCAGGCTGGCTACACATGGGCCTCCACAGAGACCAATGGATCAAGAGGCCTCTCCTGTAAATACAGTGCCCTCATATTCTCACACACATGAGGCCAGACAGGCTGGCCATTTGTGGAGGGGAAAGTACTCTCTAGATTAAGTTTCTTTCTCTTCTTTTGACTGCAACCTGAATGTGGATCTACTTGAATAAATGTAAGTTTACTTTTTTGCCATATACTTCTTGGGAGATGTATTTACTGCACTCTGTATCCCGTTCTATGTCTGGGCAACTCTGCTACATTAACCAAATATCCCCATAATGAGTACCTCTAATATCTAGCTGTTGCCTTTTCCCTCGCTCCACCCATTTTTATTCATCCTTTGACTGTTGTTGCCTCCCTCTGCCTTTCCTCTTCTAAAACTTCATGTTGGGCCAAACAAATCTTTGAGTCTTCTTGTTGCTGTATCCTGTTGCTCCGCAAAGACTGCCATAGAAGAGTGTACCCTACTAAGCAGAGTAAATAAATCTTTATAACTTGTAGTAATAAAACCATCTTGATTAAACAGAGAAACTGGGTTGGTCTTAATTTTGTTCTCAGTATGGCCGAAACACTCATCATAAAAAGGAGAAAAACCACAATTGGTATCTTCAATCTCCTTACAGTCGGAAGCACCAGCCCTGGAGGGAGAGCTCCTCTTCCGCTATGCTGGGAGGAAAGTGCATCTTCTCCAGAGAATGATGGAATTCCACCAGCAAGGATCCAGATGAGTTCCTACCTTGTATTTCTTAGCAGCCACTTCCAGGGAAATTATTGTGTGTCCTTGGTGTTCTGGGGATTGCTCACAGACAGCACACACCAATTTTTCATCCTCTTTGCAGAAGAAGCAGAGATTTTCCTGGTGTCTCAAGCAAAGACCTTTTCTTGAACTTTGTGACATCAGTTTAATTTTTTTTACTATGTTTCTCAGCTGCCAGTTTCGGCAGAAAGCCCCTTTCTGGAACTTGAATTTGCAGACAGGACACTCCAAGTCTCCCAGAGTCTCCCATTTCTCACAGTAGTCAGTGATGCAGGCCTGGCAGAAGCTGTGCCCACACGCCAGGACCGCGGGGTCTGTCAGGAACTCCAGGCAGATGGGGCAGTTGGCCTCCTGCTCTATCTCTATGGATGGTGGAGCTGAGGCCATGAGGGCTGGATTTTCAGTGGCTTGGGTGATAGGAAGGGCAGCAGCTTGTCAGATCTGTAAAAGGGCAGCATAAGAACAAGAACATAAGAGAAGCCAAGTTGGATCAGGCCAATGGCCCCTCATGTCCAACACTCTGTGTCACACAGTGGCAAAAAACCCAAACAAACCCAGGTGCCAGCAGGAGGTACATCGGCGGGGCCAGAACACTGGAAACCCTCCCAACTGTTGTTCCCCCCAAGTACCAAGAATACAGAGCATCACTTGCCCCAGACAGAGAGTTCCAACAATACGCTGTGGCTAATAGACACTGATGGACCTCTGCTCTGTATGTTTATCCTATCCCCTCTTGAAGCTGTCTATACTTGTAGCTGGCACCACCTCCTGTGGCAGTGAATTCCATATGTTAATCACCCTTATAAGAACATAAGAGAACAGGAATGACCTAGAAAGAAGCCTTTGCATTTTAGTCTATTGCCATGTTGGGTTTGTTTTGAAATAGGTTTTATTGTTACTGCTGACACTATGTGAGTTGTCCACTGCCTAAAGAGTCCGACAGTTGAGACCAGTGTTCCCTCTAAGCTGAGTGAGTGTGAGCTAGCTCACAGTTTTTCAGGCCTCCGGCTCACACATTTTTCTCTTAGCTCAGAAAAAATGGCCCCAGAGCAAACCAATTTATGCAGTAGATAAATCATTTGCTTACAACTTTAACATCAGTAGCTTAAAAAGTTGGATATTTGCTCACAAGACTCCACAGCTGGTTGCATAAAAAGGTAAAGGTAGTCCCCTGGGTAAACACCAGTTGTTTTTGACTCTGGGGTGACATTTTCATGGCAAACTTTTTTAATGGGTAGCTTGCAATTGCCTTCCCCAGTCATCTACACTCCCCCCACCGAGCAACCTGGGAGCTCATTTGACTGACCTCGGAAGGATGGAAGGCTGAGTCAACCTTGAGCAGGCTACCTGAACCAGCTTCTGCCAGGATCGAACTCAGGGCATGAGCAGAACTTAGGACTTCAGTAGTGCAGCTTTACCACTCTGCACCATGGGGCTGCTTTCCTGGTGGCAAACACATCTTTAAACAAATGAAGGGTCCATGTAATATCCTTTCTGATGTGACTCAGACTTCATGGAACTTTATTCCCCAGGAGAGCCACCTGGCCACACTTTCGGCTCATTTTTGCTGGCAGGTAAAGAACTTCCTGTGCCAAAGAGGTTTCCTATAACCAGAAACTGCGGGCTGCCAGGAGCCTTTTCAGAAGAGGGTAGACATTGCTGTGGATTTTAGCTATATCAAGATTGTAGTCTGTTTTTATTTATCACACAATGTTCTTTTAATTTAGCGACTTAAGGTTTTTTTTTTTAAAGTAACACCTAAACTGTTCATTAATGAAAAAAGAATATGCATCTTACAATATATACAAAAACCTCCATGAAATCTAGCAGAAAACTCTCACAAAATCTATATCTCTACAAAAAATAAAATCTTAATGGCCGTTCAGCACTTCTTCCCTTGATTCCTTTGTTGGAAACAACCCATGCCAGCATCTTATTAAAGGAAACCACCATTGAATAAACCATTTCTGTACCTCTGTCTTCTTTACATAGTCTTCTTTAAAGCATTCCTGTCTTGGCTATTAGCATAATAAACCAAATTTTGCATAACTAGAACTCAAACTTGGCAGATTGCTGCTTCCAATTTTTAGCAAGGAGCATTCTGGCTGCCAGTGTGGAGTAGTGGTTATAATTAGTAGACTGTAATCTGGAGTACTGGGTTTGAGTCCCCACTACTCCTCCACATGAAGCTTGCTGGGTGACCTTGGGCTAGCCACAGTTCTCTCAGCCCCTCCCATCTCATAATATGTGCCTGTTCTGGGGAAACTAAGGGGAAAGTGATTTGAGGCTCCTTAGGGTAAAGGAAAGTGGGGTATAAAAACAAACTCTTCTTGTTCATCTTTACAAGTAACTGCCACAGGGCATACTACTGGTTTTTAGGCAACACGGTGTGGCTAGTCTAACAAAACATTAGAAATTGCAATGGTTCTGGATCAACCGCTGCATACATTCCATTCTGAATATTTTCCCAACACTTTCTAGCAATGTGACAGTCCCACCACATATAGGAAAGTGCCCGTTCTCATATCTCAGGCACATACCTGGGTTGACACAAGTTTTTGTTAATTCATTAGGATGCTATCCTGCAAGGGGGACCTGGGCTGCCTTGGAATGACAGCTCACCTCCAGCTACAGAGATCAGTTCCCCTGGAGAAAATGAGGTTCCTGTCCTCCCCAGGCTTGACCCCCAAATCCCTGGGAATTTCTTAACCTTGAGCTTGCATCCCCACCCCCACCCCCACCCCTGCCAGTGACCTGGGAGAACCTGGCAATGCAATCTGAGGCACACTTGTGATGAAGCAGCAAGAGCATCTTATAGGACATTTATGGAAGCCTACGAGATGGTGGTGAAGGCTGCAAAGAAAGATTTCTCTGTGGCCTCCATTGCATCTGCAAGCCCTTGCCTGGCCCAATTGTTTAGGACTATTTGCTCATTACCTAAATTGCCATGAGGCAAACAAAACAGTTGGGAATTGGCTATTGGCTGTGGGGCATCTGCGAGCTACTTTGCAGACAAAGTCACAGGGCTCCGCCAGGATCTCCCAACCACAATTCATATAGTAAAAGAACTTGAAGCCCCTGGCCTGTGTTCAGGTCCACTTTTGGACCGTTTCAGCCAACTCTCCCTGGAGGGTGTCAGCAGGATCCTGGCAGCTGCAAGGCCTACTGCTTCTCTCCTTGACCTGTGCCCATCCTGGCTGGTCAAGGCCTGTGGGAATGGTGTTCCAGGCCCTACTGGAAGAAATTATCAACTTGTTGCTTTTGTTGGGGAGCATTCCAGGGGGTTGAAAGAGCCTGTGGTACATCCACTCTAAAAAAAAAATCACGGGACTCCATGGTCCTAGCCAACTACCACCCAGTTTCTGAGCTAAGACAAAAATGTGTGAGCCAGAGGTTAAAAAACTGTGAGCTAGCTCACCCTAACTCAGCTTAGAGAGAACACTGGTCCCAATTCATATTAGGTTCCCCTATGCTTGAGAAATGAGCTTCCTTGGAAACGAAGAATGGAAGAGGTAGCTGGTGAATTGTCCTCTTGCTATGCAACACTTGAGCTAGACCAGGGGTGGCCAAACTTGCTTAACGAAGGAGCCACATAGAATAAATGTCAGATGTTTGAGAGCCGCAAGACACAAACATCAGATATTTGAGAAGGAAGGAAGGAAAGCAAATAGACAGAGGGAGGGGGAAAGAAAGCAACTGTAACTTTAAATGCATTCTCCAAGCCAGCCAATGGGGTGGGGTGGGGCTTTTAGACCCACACAATATGGGTGAAAGAGCCACATGTGGCTCCCGAGCCACAGTTCGACCACCTCTGCACTAGACCAAGCGGGTTCAGTGAATGAGACAGAGCTTTGGATATTACAATCTTCACAAGTCCCCTGTTCATAACAGGCCCGAAGCTACGAGGGGGCCTGTGGGGGCACAACCCCCCGACTTCTGGGTGAGGCCCCCTGAATTGGGGCCCCCAAACAGCCCCCGGGGCCTCTGCTGCATCCTGGAGCGTAGGGCAGGGGGCAGAAGCAGTCCCCAGCCTCCCCCTCCAGTTAAAACAGCTGCAGGTCGATCAGCTGATCAGCAGGCCCTTTAACCCAGCACAGGATTCAACTGCTCCATAGCTATTGGTGCTCCTGGCTTGGCTGGTGACGAGGAGTGGGGTGACCTTGGACTCTGTGGAGCAGACCCTGCCAGCTGCCTGTTGTCAGCCGGCTGCGACTCTCTCGAGGCGGCTGGGAGCCTCTATAAATTTTAGCAGCATTTCAGCATCTAAAAGCTTCCCCGCCACGCGCACACACACATCCTGGTAAGTAAAGGTTCCCATGTGACTGCAAAACTTCCCCCTTCTGCTGTGTATCTGAAGCTCTTCATGTTCTTTGTAATTCACAAGGTAAAACTCGCTCCCTCCCCCCCACACAGGGAAAGAGCCTTCCCCCGCTTCCTTCCTTGGTCTCTCTAGCAAGCCATTTATTTGGCTCCAGCTCCACAAGGCTGGTTCCTTCCTACCAAAAGAATGACTCAATGTATATTTAAATAACAAGACACCCTGTATGTGTGTTCACTGTAACTTGTGAACAGGACTTGTGTGTGTGCATGTGTGTTGGGGGGAGGGGAGGAAGGCTGGCAATATGCTTTCAATATAGTTTGGGTAGCAGAACTGTGATATATGGGCTTTAATTCATAGAGTTAACAACTCTAGCTGGTAAATTCCTGGATATTTTTGGAGGATCCTGAGGAGGGCAGGGAGCTCAGTGGCATGTAAAGTCCACACACACACCCCCGCCAAAAAAAAAGCCATTCTGTACAGGGGAAATTATCTCTGTAGTCCAGAGAACAGTTGTGATTCTGGGTGATCTCCAGGCCCCACCAGGAGGTTGGTAGCCCAATATCTTGGGAGTAAACCCACTGAATAAGAGGACTGAAGGTAGTTCTGCTTTCCATTGCTTCAGGTGACCATCCTGTAGTTTGCTTTAATTTTCTCACACACACACACAACTTTGTTATTCCAAGGAGGTCTACCATCCCAATACTTGCCAGAGCAATTTAAAGTTTTTGAAAATTAGTTATCAGTGGGGGTGGGAGGCAGTAGGGAATTTGAGTGTTCTGGGAACAGAAACAGATTTGGGTGGGTAGCAGCGTTGGTCTGAAGTAATAGAACAAAATTTGAGTCCGGTGGCTCCTTTAAGGCCAACAAAGTTTAATCCCGGCTGTGTGGGGCACCAGGCAGTGTGATGGTAGGTCAGGTGACCATGAGAGCGGCTATGTGTTGGGCCCGTTGAGTGCCCCCCCCCAAAAAAAAATCAAAGGCCCCCTGACCTTCCAAATCCTGGCTACGGGGCTGGTTCATAACCCCTTTTAGGCTGTACTCCCTCCTCTCACTGAATCCTCTCTTGACCTGTGCATCCACTGCCAACTCCCCATCCTCTGACTTCCAGTTTGCCTTTTAGACATCCTTCAACCCTCAAGGCACCATTTCTTACCTGAATGTCTATCCCCAACTCAGACAAAATCAATGGCATTCACTGGTAGAGGGCTCCAAGCCCTTGTAAGTAGAAGCTGAATCTCCTCGTTCTTTCTCCACCCACCACCAGCATGGCTTCTCCTCCATTATGCAAGAATTACCTGCTGGTTGTCTCACCTCAGAATCACTGGATGGGCACAACGGTCTCCCCCTTGCTTGGGAGCTCTCTCAGGCTTCATATGTCCATGGAGAGTCAATGATCTGAGGTCCCCTTGGCAGGTGGCACCCCACACTCCCGTGGTGGTTGTTGCCACCCTTCACTTCTTCAGGGAGCAGGAGCTAGAAGATGGACTTTGATTTCTAACACTGCAATAAACACACCAGCAGTCAAACGAAGCAGAACTAATATTGCATTTCAGATGCAATATCTATTAGGACAAATTTATGATTCCAAAGTCCATTTGAATTCTAAAGTCCAAACCGTGCTTGCATTTCATCTCCTTCTGACTCCACATTTTCTTCTTATGAACATGTCAGGTATGTGCAGGCCGCCCAAACAGCCCTGATGTGCATTTAGAGCTCAGCAGGTTTAAAAGAACCTTGGAAACTGCTTGTTTCTGATGGTGCACCAGTGTGCCTCTCCATCTCAGCTGGAGGAAAGCTCATGGGCAGGGCAAGCAAGCAGATCCATGCGGCTGTTCCCTGTGAGCAAGGAAGAGAAGCGAGCAGAGTCCCTCTGCTTGTTTTGCATTCGCTTCAGAAGTCACGTGTATAGTGAAATGGATAGTAAAGCATTCACTAGAACCTGATTATGGGATGTAGGAAAACTCCACCTCCTAGGCAGCTCAGTCTGAAGAAGTTGGTTGAAATACAGCCACTCATGTGAGTGAATTGCCCCAGTGAGATCACAAAGGTTTGTGCTTGCAAACTGTGTTTCTTTTGGCTTCTTTGTGAGAGAGAGTGTGTGTGTTCATTCTCTTTTAGTGGAAGCGCAGCTGCTGGCATCGCCGGTGCTAGGCTGCTGGAGTGAGGCCAGCACCCCAGGCATTGTGCCCCCTGCCCCCTCTTCTCCTCCCTCATCCACGGAGAGCACGAGTACAGCCGGCAGCGGCACAGCTTCTTTTTTTTTCTTTTTTTTTTTATAAATTTTTTTATTTTTAAAAACCCCACATGTGAAACCCCAGTGCATAAAAATTACAATGGTTACTAGAATTAAACATTAATAGGTATCAGAAAGAAGAACATCAACCTAACTTTCATATCGTGAGTACAAGAAAAGTAAAAACGATACAATTTACAACGATATTAAATCAAATCAGCTGAACATTCATCATTTGCAAAAATGGACTCCAAATCTCATTAAAACGACCCATTTGTCTGCGACTGGAAAACGATATTTTTTCAAAAGCTGCAAGTTTCAATAAATCATCTTCCCAAAGAAAAATTGGGATTACATCATTTTGTTTCCAGTGTTTAAGAATTTGACGTTTTGCTATCAACAGAGCCCTTCCTAGCCATAATTTTTGCCCCTTCTTTAATTTCCATTCTTTTGGAAAAAAATTTAATATTAAGTGACTATCTTGCCATGGTAATTGACATTTAATTATATCCTTTATTTTCAATAACACCTGTTCCCAAAATTTCTGAGTCACCTCACAGTTAAATAACATGTGTGTGAGATTCGCCTCTCTTCTCTTACATCTCCAACACTCTGCTGAGGATAACATTGCTCTCTTAAACATACGGAGTGGGGTCCAATAAACTCTATGCAATACCTTCTGCTGTATGGTTATCAACCTGATGTCTAGAGTGGACTTCCTAATTTTATTACAACAATTTTCCCATTGATCCAAATTCACGTGACATTGAACCTCTAGATTCCATTTATGATTTAGTGCAGATAGGTCAGGTATTGTAATCTCCTTCAGTATGTTATACAACACTAAATTGGACTTCTTCTGCTCAAATGCCTCAGACAATTGAGAAAACAATGGTGGACACTGTGATGCCGCTAACGCATCAGGCCCGAACACAGTTCGCAAAGCTTGTTTTATTTGCTGTTTGTGTCGAACCCTGAACATTCTATTCCAGCTGTTATGACAATAATTGACAATTTTGGAAAGTTAGCTGGTCTAAATCTGAGTTGATGCCATTAGGGCGTGGAAGCTTAGATTATAGCTCTTTCCAGTTAGCAGTTACAACAGGGCAGGTGAAATATTTAGGCCTCTTTTTGCCCAACGATTTATCGCAGCTAGTTAAGATTAATTTAGATAGGATACTAACCAATATAATTACAGATCTAGAAAGGTGGAAGGGCTTGACCCTGTCTCTATGGGGGAAAATTAATACCTTAAAAATGTGCATATTTCCAAAATTAATATATATTTTGAGAGGCATTCCTACTCTAATTCCTAAGAAATGGTTTAATAAAATTGATGGGGTCCTATCTAAGTTTATTTGGGGCTCCAGTCGACCTAAGATTTCTATGCTTAAGCTTCAGAGAGAGGTGAAGGAAGGTGGTTTTGGGGTTCCGAATCTGCTATTATATCATAGAGCCCTTTTATTAGCTGCAGTTAAATGGTGGAATCGTGTAAGCTTGGATAACGCACCGATCTGGGCATCGCTTGAGGGCGCAATGATATTTCCACTGGAGGGATGCTACGCATTAGGTTCAACGTTCTCAGTGATAAAACATCCACTGAGATCAATTACCTCAGCTAGAAAAGTGTGGGAGTTGACACTGAAACAGGTTAAGGCGGACCCTTTTTCGCATGAAAGAGCCTCTCTGTGGGGCAATCCTTTAATTAAGATAGGCAATAAGCCTGTTTTTTGGCTTCGGTGGATGCACGCTGGTATTGTCTCTTTGGACCAGTTAAAAAATCAAGAAGATGAGTTTATTGCACATTATGAACTTCCAACTCAAATAACATCTCTACCATTATATCAGTGGAATTTTATGCAAATAAAACAAGCTTTGGCAGCGGCACAGCTTCTGCCCCTCAGAGCACCCGGCACCTGGCTGCTGTCACTCCACCTCCCACGTCTGTGCTTCTGGCATGTGGAGCGACAGCAGCTGGGCATTGGCACACACTCTGAGGCACAGGAGCCACACTGTTGCCGGCATCGCTTGCATATTTCCCTCACTGGGGTGGGGAGGGCCGAAAATCCCGTGGAAATCCTGGGTTGGGCAATGGTGGGGGTGGAGTACAACGAGTTTAGGGATAAACTCGACATATTAGTGGTGAAAAGGAGGCAGCTCACCACCTTGTTGAGCCTGGCCTGGTTCCGGTCGCTGAGAATAAAGATTGTGGGGATGCGGGGATTTGAAAATGTGTGCCGGGAATTCCTGGAGGTGTTTGACGGGGCCCTGGGATGCTACAAGGGGCCTCCCATATCCCTACCTCTAGATCCCCACGTGCGACCCGTGAGGCTGAAGGCCCGGCGGGTTCCATTCGCTCTGAAACCTAAAATTGAAGCAGAGCTGGACCGCCTCACAGCCCAGGGAGTGCTGGAGCCCGTGGCCTACGCCACGTGGGAGACCCCAATAGTAACCCCGGTGAAGCCGAATGGGGAGGTGCGCATATGCGCCGATTACAAGTGCACCATTAACAAGGCGCTACAGGACAACCCCATCAAGACCTGTGGCGGGAAGTTTGACCGACCAGGATTGGCCTGGTCGGATGAGGGGGCTGTTCCGGGTACTGTATATAAGCGGGGCCCGGCCCGCGTGTTCCCTCTCTTGTAATGTGCTACTGAATAAACTATGTTGCCTTCAAACCGTCTCGGTTCTCAGTACATTACACTAGGGCTGCATAATGGATGCACTGGCCCTGGCTGCTGGGGAAATGCATATTTATATCCAAGGGAACTGCAGTGCTGTATTTTTATTCAATTAGGGGTTTGAGAAAATCTCCTGGTCCTGCTCCCAAAGTCTCCCAGCTCAACACCCAAAGTCCCAAAATATTATCTGAATTGGACCTGGCAACCCTGCCTCTCCTAAATTTTAACAATTTAGGGCATCTATAGAGAAAGGACAGAGGATATGCATTTTATCAATTTTGTTTAGCTCTCTTCCTCAGTCTGGTGCTGTGCTAAAAGTATGTCACGCAACGTTTTCTTTTAAATAAATACTTTATAACTTTTGATGCTGCGAGTGGTTCCCTGTACCACATAGATCTCCACAGTCTCAGACACAGAATTTTAAATGGAGCACTGTGGAAAGCCAGGAAGCTCGCAGGTGGCTATTCCTCGAGGGGTGCACAAGACAGTGAATGGTCCCTGTGGTGACCAGGCAGCGGGAAACACAGAGGCAGGGCCTTGGAACTTGGAAGGGAAGCTGGGATGCTCCCAGTGGGGAACTTCTACAATGGTCAGGTACTGTAGGAGAGTTACTGGGGGGGCAGGGGGTGGGGGAGAGAGAGAGAGGCCTTTCTGGTTGTTGAGGAAAACCTGAGCAGGCCTGTTCTGACAAAGATACAATTCAAAATCAGATAAAATATGCACTTTTATCATCAGTTTTTAAATATATTTCACAATTTCTTTTAGGAAAAATCCCAATATAAAATTGAAATCTTCATAATAAGGCATTTGGACCCTGCGGTCCTCGCCAACCACCCCCGTCTCAAATCTTTCATTTCTGCGTAAGGTACTGGAGAGAACAGCAGCTGAGCAGCTCCAGTCTTCTTGGATGACACCTCCCCCAGATCCATTCCAGTCTGGCTTCTGCCCTGGCCGTGGGGTAGAGACTGTACTGGTTGCCCTCACAAATGACCTCCAGAGACACTTGGATCGAGGCAGGTCAATGCTGTTGTTACTCTTTTTTACTTTTTAAATAATTTATTTCAATAAGAGAAAAAAACCATGAAATAGAACATCAGTTCAAACAAAAAAACCTCCCCAGGAAATACACAACAAATGATTAACCAAAGGATTACAGTAGAATAAACACCTAAAAGATATCAATAAAAAACGTTTAGATATTGCTTTGGAACCATACAATACTCCTTATTCGAGTGCTCAACATAGTCCTGCATTGTGCAAGGGGTTGGACTAGATCCTGGAGGTCCCTTCCAACTCTATGATTCTATAGTCAAAAAAGGAAAACCATTTTTCAACGAAATTATCTTTTACCTGTGGAACTTCCTGTTGTAAGATCCGATGAGCCAGTTTATCTATGATTAAGACAACCCATTGTGAGGAAAAGACCCCTTTCTCCCCAAAACATAAGTCACAAACAAGGTTGTCAGGGCGCCTGGAGAAGTGGGCTTTGCTCCCGTCTGGCCAGAGAGTGCGGGCAAAGCTACCCAGAGGCATAGCGGGGCTTGTGTGTGTTTCTAGATACAAGGGGTGCGGGCATTCCAACCAGGTATAGAGCGTTTGCCCACCCACGGATATCTCCCCGTCGCAGCACGGGCCAGCCAGGGAGTGGAAGAGGTCTGCGCCGCCACGGAGCTGTCCGGGCATTATTGTTTGGTAGCGCTGGACATGGAACCCACCATGTTAAGCCAATTCCACGCGCAGCCATCTTCCCAGCAGGCTGGACTTCATTCCTTCATGGTATAAAGCGCACGTACACACCTCAAGTCACCCCCGGAACCACAAGCAACCTGTTTAGCCCATGAATGGAATAACCGCCCAACTATTGATGCTCTTTGTCTAGCAAAACACTGGGCAGAGGCCCCCTGCCTGAAAGATCAAAGAGTAAGAGGTAGGACATTTCCTGACACATCCAAGCCTTTGATCCACACCGGGGAGACCTAGGTGCATATTTGATTCCCTATTGTCACCTCTTCAAACAATCCCATGCTCCCAACTATTTCCATACTGATACCTGTGGAGCCGTCCCAGACCCTGGCGCCACCTGGAAGTTTCTAGGACGCCCAGGACAGAGGTGAAGCTCATTGGTCACAGCAAACACCCAATCAGGTGTCATCAAGGAACTCACCATTGGCTCTGATGGTGCCCAGCCCTCACGGTCATCAAGGAACCCCCCCGTCACCTCCCATCCCCTAAGGGGCCAAAGGAGCCCTTATAACCTCTGACCCCACTCTACTCGTGTATGCTTCTATCAGTATCCCGTATCCCGCTGTATAGATCCATCCCCAATTCCTGATCAGTTTCGGGTCCTCCCCCATCCCCTCAACTATCGCCACTGGAGACTTCCTGGAAGAGTACGATGGTAAATATCACCCTGTCAGTGTATCCGTCTATGTTCCCCTATCGATCTATCTATGTGTCTTAGACCTGTGTGAATGTGTGATTGAATTGCATTTTACCTTGTGAGAAAGAGCTATATCATTCCAAATAAAGCACAACTGGTTTTTATTTAATTAGAGTCCTGTCATTGAGCGTTTACTCTCCGGACGGTTGAGCCTGGTATACATTGGTAAAAGATCCCTGTTTGAGCCAGGTGCCCACCTGACTAATTCCCCAACCTCGTTTTGGGGGCATTTGGCTTAACACCATACCTTTAAAAACCCAGGGCTTTTTTTGTATCAGGAACTCCTTTGCATATTAGGCCACACACCCCTGATGTAGCCAATCCTCCAAGAGCTTTCAGGGCTCTTTTTAGAATACCGTTCAACATGGTTGACTCTGACCAGTCAACCCACCACTTCACCGATGTAGGGATTTTTACTGAAGTTTTCCTGCTTTCTCCATGATCAGCGACAGAGCGTGGTGCTAGGGGAGAGGATGTCCCCATGATACCTGCTTGAATGTGGAGTGCCACAGGGGACAATCCTCTCTTCAGCGTTGTTTAACATCTATATGTGCTTCCTCACCCAGTTGATCTGGGGCTTTGGGCTGGGTTGCCATCAGTACACTGATGACACTCAGCTTTATATGTTCATAGAATCATAGAGTCGGAAGGGACCTCCAGGGTCATCTAGTGCAACCCCCTTCACAATGCAGGAAACTCACAAATACCACGCCCCCCCCCCCTAAACTTACAGGATCCAGCCTTTGTTTAATAACCTCTACAGAAGGAGAGCCCATCACTTCCCGAAGAAGCCTGTTCCACTGAGGAAATGCTCTGTCAGGAAGTTCTTCTTAATATTGAGCCAGAAATTATTTTGAATTAATTTCAACCCATTGGTTCTGGTCGTACCTTCCGGAGCCACAGAAAACAATTCCACACCATCCTCTATATGACAGCCCTTCAAGTATTTAAAGATGGTGATCATATCACCTCTCAGCCGCCTCCTTTCCAGGCTAAACATCCCCAGCTCCTTCAACCTTTCCTCATAGGACTTGGTCTCCAGACCCCTCACCATCTTCGCCGCCCTCCTCTGGACCGGTTCCAAGTTGTCTATATCCTTCTTAAAATGTGGTGCCCAAAACTGAACACAATACTCCAGGTGAGGTCTTACAGAGCAAAGTAAAGTTATACCATCATATCACGTGATCTGGACACTATACTTCTGTTGATACAGCCCAAAATTGCATTTGCCTTTTTAGTCACCGCATCACACTGTTGACTTATGTTCAGCGTATGATCCATTAAAACCCCTAGATCCTTTTCACACATACTACTGCTAAGACAAGTCTCCCCCATTCTATAAGCATGCATTGGATTTTTCCTACCTAAATGCAGAACTTTACATTTATCCCCATTAAAATTCATTTTATTGATTTTAGCCGTTTTCCAGCCTGAAGGTCATCCTGTATCCTGTTTCTGTCTTCTTCTGTGTTTGCAACCCATCCCAATTTAGTATCATCTGCAAATTTAATAAGCGTTCCCTCTATTCCTTCATCCAAATCATTGATAAAGATGTTGAACAAAACAGGTCCCAGGACAGACTATATGGTTTGAAAAGAGACACAAAAACGACAGGAAGAGCAACCGCAATGCAAGCAGAGCCCAGCAGGACCCTGGTTATGCAAATCCACCTCTGGATTTTTCTGTCCAACTGCAGAGTTGGGGATGGGTCAAGTCAGTAAATGATGGCAGCCTTTATGACTTCTCCGGCAGTTATGAAATGGCTCCACCCACCTCCCCCCGCCCCCACCAAAGAAAACTGCAGGATTCAAGCAGCAGACTTTTCAACAAAACATCACTTTATAATAAACATAACATCTTTTCAATCTCTGGCATAACTGAAACACAAGTGGTCTCTGAACACAGCTACCTTGGCAGGGACAGGGTCTCCAGTGTCCATCAGAAAAGGCAGGCTGAACACAGGGCAAAACCTAGCAGATAGTGCCCATTAAAGAAAAGAGGAAATCCCAAATAGTAACTGAAAATGCGGGACCTCATCTTCCTCTATAGGCTCTGCAGCAGTTCCTCTCTCGTGCTTGAGGAGAACGAAGGCTGGAGAGATCGAGGGGGGGGCGGGGGTCTGTTCAGAGCTCTCCTGTATCTTTTACAATGGGAAAGGCGTTACTGTCACTTTAAGGAATAAGATACAAAGGGGGGGGGGGAGGAATGTTGGGAAATGGAGGGGAAATATTTCCATTTTACTCCAGTCAATTTTGGTGGCTGGAGACAGGAGAGGTCTTCACAGGCCTTGAAAAAAGGAAGAATATTGAGAAATACTATTTTCTTCTTGATGGTCCTGGTGTGAAGAAAAGGTCCTAGGAAGAGATTTTGAGGTGGCCTTTTTCATACACACAAAAGAAGGGCAGGAGGGTCTCTCCATGGAAGGAGGCTCCAGAGAACTCATGGAGAAGGGCTGCTCGGTCAGCATCAAAAAAGGCCACTCGCCCCCCAGCATAGTTCAGGCACACTCGGATCCTCTTCAGCTCCCCAGTCACAGTCAGGGGACGGCTATATTTTTTTATATAAGCCCTAAGCATCCCTGACTGCTTCCCCACAGTCCAGATCCCTTCCTCAGGACTAAAGGAGAATTTTACCTTCCTCTTCACAGACTTTCTGGCCACCCCCACATACCATTCTTCTTCACTTCCCACAAGGACTTCCCAGAAATGGCAGCCTCCTGTGAATCCCTCACGGCCCAGCACAGCAGTATACTTCTCAAATCTCTCAGAACTGGTGGGCAGAGCTTGAGGTTGTTCTCCCACTCGCACGCTTTTCTGACTCTCAGACAGGATGAGCAATGGATTGGCCGTGTGTGGATCCAGAGTCACATTTGCTGTTGAGGGAAAATGAGGAGACAAGAAGTGAAACGGCACCAGCTGGGGGATTTCACCCACTGGCCTGTTTGGCTTCCTTCTCCTGCCAGTCATGGCCTCCTCCCACCTCTGCCACCCTCTCCTTGGTCATCAGGCTCTCCTGCCTGCTCCTGCCCTTCTAAAAGGCAGAGCTGTCTTCCCGCATGCTTCAGAAGGCAGACAATGTACACAACAAGCACCCACAGGGACACCATCTATTTCCTCCCATATCCCATCCTGAAAAGAGAACTGTGAAGGAGAGGGGAAAAAATGGCATTTTCAGTCACAGGCTTCTTTGGTTAGAAATCACACACAAGAACAGATTTGTCTCCCTTATCATGAATCTTCCTTCTTGCTGGTCCTGGGGTGGGGCAGTCTCTACTTCTGGGAGAAGCTCATTCCTGGAGACCGGGAGAGTCCAGAACCTTGCAATTCCGGGAGGGGACGGGCTTCGCTCCCAGGCCCCAGTCTGGCCCCGAAGCAGCACAACTCCCTCTCCAAATGATCAAACATGAAATAAGACCTCCAATAAAATGGTCCAAAACCCCCTCCAACCAACCACACAGAGAACAGGGTGAAGAACTCAAAAGAGACGCCCACCAGTTCAGGAAACTGAAATTGAGGCAAAGAAGCCCCATAGAGTCAATACAGCACACCTACTCTGGCTCAAGTGCTCTTCTCTTGGATGGGAAGAGACTGCCCTACTCTAGGACCACCGACAAGGAAGATGCACAGTGAGACAAATCTTCCATTCTCCAGTGGTCCGGGGTGGGGAAGTCTCCACATCTGGCACGTAAGAAAGCAGCATGCCTCAGAGAGGGGAAGAATCTCAGACTCTAGCCTAAAAAGGTATGCTACAGGAAGTATGCGACTTCCAAAAGCAGTCCCAGCTGAACCCATTTTGTCAAACCTGTAATGATGAGTGGAACAATTTCCAAGTTGCAGCCCTACAGACCACCTCTAAGGAAGGGAAGGACCGGATAATGCTGAGGTTTCTGCCCCTCAGAGAGTGGGCTGTAACACGCGAAGGGGGATCCAGTCCCCTTGATCTATATGCCAGGATCTATATGCAGTCTCTGACCCATCTACTGATGGTGAATGTGGAGACCTTATGGTAGGGGTGTCATATGTCCCATCCACAGACCAAATCAACCCTCCCAGGGCTTCAATCAGGCCCATGGGGCTCTTTTACTCCCCCCTCCCCCCTCCTGTCCTCACCCATTCCCCAGCTCCTGCTGCCTTGCCTTTGCAGGCTGAAGCAGGAATCAAAGCTGCAAAGAAGATGTACAGTGGAGCGAAAATACACTCCACATTTTCCTTGCAACTTTGTGCTGAAATATGTTTCAATGGAGTGGAGCTGGGTTTAACTTCCCAGCATTCCTATGGCCAGCTGGGAAAACCCAGAAGGTGCCTGAATGCAGTGGGGAAGCAGGTAAAAAACCTGCTACACATTGAACAAGGGGCAGAGCCAGAACTGACAGAAATATCCTTGGTACTTAATACTTAATTCATATTCCCAACTCCTCTGCCCCCAGCTGCTGCAAAAATTAATGCCTGTTCTCATATCCTCAGTGGAAATTTTAATAGACCTGCAATATTACCAGTTGGAACCTCTTCCGGACTGGAGTTACCAACACAGAGCCATTGAACATCAGACATGATCTACTCTGGATGGGAAACCTGATGCCCCAATAGCCACCTTTGATGGGAGAATAGCAAGACTTTTCTTATGGAGCTCAGTCAAGCTCTTGCCCGGCAGCCATTCTCCCATCGTTTCAATATGGTAGCAGGTAGGTGAAAAGAGGCAGTTCATCTCCTCAGAGTTCACCTTTTCTTTCGTCCTTACCAACATCCTCAGAGCAAGAAGGAACTGGCTGTGGCAGGGAGGGTCAGATTTTGAGAAACAAGAGTGTTCTGTAGTAGGCTTGCCAATCCCCAGGTCCCAATGGGGTTTCCCTCACTTTTGCAGGCTCCTTCCCCTCCTCCCAGTCAGCTGGCCAGTGAGGGAAGCCTTGCCCAACAGTCACCATGTGCCTTTCCACTTCTGGAGACTTAAGAAGATGCTTGAAAAGACTTACTTTTTAGACGGTGTGTCTGTGCCTTTAAATCTAGAAGCCAGGCTGAATGTGGGTGGGGTGAGCTGGCAGAACAACATGGTTGCTCCCAGTAGCTGCGACAGGAGCCCAGAACCTCTGTTTTACAATCTTTTCAGAGGTCGTTTCCATAGTTAGGGGTAAACTAGAACTTTGGTTTCCCCTGTGTTAGTCTGAAGAACTTGGAACTTCTGCAACTCATGAGTAAATTGCCCCAGTGAGACCACGCAAGTGTGAGATTGCAAACTGTTTATTTTGTGGGGAGAGAGAGAGAATGTTTACAGGGAACATGCAGCTGCTTGGGGTGAGGAAATGAAGACTGTATTCAGGGGAACTGCACTGCTGTATTCTTATTTATTTATTTCAGGGAACAGGAAAGTCTCTTGGCTCCACCCTCAAAGTCTCCCACCCCCAAAGTCCCCAGGTATTTTCTGACTGACTTGCTAACCCTCTTCTGCAGTGCTATCTCTGAGAACACCAAGCAGAAGAACACAAATTGTAAGGTGAAGCTTTTTAGTTTAGAAACAATTGACCAGTTTATGAAGAAAAATGTACCTTTCTGCAGATGAAGTCCAGAATCCAGAGTGTCTGAGAAAGCAAAGGAACAGAAAGTGAGTGGCAAACCTTTCCACTTATCACAAATCTTGGGACAAAAATATCAGCTAATACTATTTTCTTTTGGGGAGGGAAGATAGCATGATATAGCCCAACATTATCAAATCTTGGAAGCTGGGTTGGTATTTAGACAGGAAACTAAAGAAGACTCTGCAGAGGAAGAAAATATCAAACTGCCTCTGTTTCTCAGTTGCCTCGAACACCTCTTGGTGAGGTCGCCAGAAGTCATTTGTGACTTGATGGCGCATAAGTACATATTCATATGAACATATGAAGCTGCCTTATACTGAATCAGACCTTTAGTCCATCAAAGTCAGTATTGTCTTCTCAGACTGGCAGCGGCTCTCCAGCGTCTCAAGCTGACGTTTTTCACACCTATTTGCCTGGACCCTTTTTTGGAGGTGCCAGGGATTGAACCTGGGACCTTCTGCTTCCTAAGCAGATGCTCTACCACTGAGCCACCGTCCCTCCCCATATTCCTTATGAGTTACAGCTAAAGGGCCAAGTAGAAGCTTTTTTGGGGTGGGGGGGAGGGGACTGAGTACAAATATTCAAATTTGCTTTCACAAGTCACTGGAGTTACTTGAGATTCATGCCATAGAAAGTCCAATATGGCTAAATTCAGGACGTTTCTAGACACAGGTTCTGCAGTGCCATCCTGAGCAGAGTACACCCTTCAAACTCACTGATTTAAATGGGCTTTTGACTTTACTTTAAAGACAGCACTGTAAGGAGAAGGGGGGGGGGGGCTGAAATTGATCCAGTGGCTGTCTTCATTAAATGCAGATGCCCTGAAGGGCAGTTTCCCTCCCCCTTCCTATCATTTCAGGTGCTTGCTTGACCATCTACCTCGCCATGTGCCCTTGCATGGTCACAGTAATGATCAGAGATCAACAACATAGAATAACCTCGAGAAGTCCATGTAATGAAATTCTGAGCTGAAGTTATGGCAGAATTCTCATCAGAAAACTTTCCATGGTGAATTAAAATGGCCTTCTGAACTGATACATAAACTCCCCACGTTCCTGGGTCTGATAACGATATAACCATCCTGGAACATCAGGCCCACTCTAATGTCCAGTTTGAAACTTGACAGCATTGGGCACTTTAAGGAGCCAAAATGCTGAGTCAAAGTTATGTAACTCCAACTATACAAGTTAATGAAATGCATGTGAGTAACATGTGCAGCTAGTTATGTGATTAAGGAATATGATTGGCTAGCTGCACTATAACAACAGAGGCCAAACTCTCTGTCTCCTGTGGGTTAATGAGAAAGGAGAAAGGTGTGGAGGAGTGGAGAGATAATTTGGATCAAGACTGTTACTCTGTCGGACTGGATAAAGATATTGATGTATGGACTAGTATGTGTGGACTGCTCTATTGGATTGTGATTCTGTACTGTTGACTTGGCTGGACTGATTACCTGTAAACTGACTATTGGACTGACTCTAACTACTCTTTTGCCCAAACCCAAATATATCTGTTGAAACGGCTTTGTTGAAGTTTGTCTTCTTAGAACTGCAGCTGGGGCTGAACTTATCAGGTTACTCAAACCCGAAGAACTTCCCACGCACTGACAAAACTCTTGCAGTGTTTCTTCATTACCTTTGAATTGCCTCTTGATGACCTCCAAAGGGGGATTGAAATATGAGAAGTACCAGATGTGCCACTTCAGGGCAAGTGGAAAATCCACTGGATTCTCAAATGACTCCTTTTCTTCATACCTGGAGAAAATCCCATTAAGATGCTATCCATCCAATTCAGAATCTCCCCTGTCCCAATGGATGAAAGAAGTAGAGGAAGGAACTGCCAGAAAGCCAAGAGAGACCCAGGCTGATGCTGAAAACACTGAAGGATTGGGGGAGGGCCCTTTGGACAGGCTTGTAGCCATGGGGGTGCTGGCCCTTCCACCCAACCCCACCCTCCACCTGTATGGCCCCTCCTGGTGACCCGGCTCTCCCCAGTGAGAGCCAGTTTGGTGTAGTGGTTAAGTGTGCAGACTCTTATCTGGGAGAACCGGGTTTGATTCCCCACTCCTCCACTTGCACCTGCTAGCATGGCCTTGGGTCAGCCATAGCTCTGGCAGAGGTTGTCCTTGAAAGGGCAGCTGCTGTGAGAGCCCTCTCCAGCCCCTCTCACCTCACAGGGTGTCTGTTGTGGGGGAGGAAGGTAAAGGAGATTGTGAGCCGCTCTGAGACTCTTCAGAGTGGAGGGCGGGATATAAATCCAATATCTTCTATCTTCTTCTTCTTCAGTGCTTTCGTGGCCCCCGCTCTCTCTGTGGCTGCTGCTCTGGCAGCCACTGATCTCCCCACCACTCTGGTGGCCCCCGCACCACTCTGTGGTGCTTCCCCCCTCCCTCCCACCGACACACAGGAAAAGCAGCGCAGAGGTGAGCAGCTGCCTCCTCCCCACTTCCTCCAGATTGCTGCTTTTCCCGCTGATCAGCTGAAGGGGGGAGGCTGCGGCTTTGAAAGAGTCCCGCTTTTCCAGGGCTTCGGTCTGTCGGTGGGTGGGAGGGAAGGGGGAGGCATGCCGGAGGGGAGCGGGGCCGCCAGAGCGGTGGGCCCCTCCATCTGAAATTTAATTCAGTGGGACCCTTCACCCAAAATTTTCTGGCTATGGGGCCGCCTTTGAAGAGAAATGTTCACCTCAGTGTAGCTCCTGCTTTGTTAAGAACTGGACCTGGGTTCCACACAGCAACTGCAGAGAATGGCTACCACAAAACAATACAGCTGGTTTTGTGCACTAAATAGCACTGCAGAAATTAATTGTTCATTTTTTCTGCTCCTTGTGCTGTGTTTTGTGCATGTGGAACAACAAAAACAGGGAAGTCCCCTGCCCAGCTCTGTCTTGGCATGAAACAAATGGCATGAGGAAGAGAAGGCAGGAGCCCTCCCTCTCCCAGAGTGGCATTTGAGGCCTAAACAGGGTCTGCTTTCTTCTTTTAGAGCCATTTGCTGCAGGTGGCATGTGACCCTGTGGAGCCCAGGCCAAACTATCTTTTAAAAAGCAAATGTCTGGTTTGGCCCTAAGAACTGCAACCCCAAATCCCCTGCTCCCGTCTGTCTCGCAAATGTCCAGGTACAGAACAAGAAAGCTCGTGAGGGTTCTGGACAAGGACTATCCCGGCTGTCTGTCTGTCTGTCCCTCTCCCGCCCCCCTACCCCTGACATGAAAAAGGCCAAAAAATACGTGAGGGAATGACTGCTGTTCCTTCAGTACTGAATGAAGGACAAATTCACAATGTGGAAACAGCCGTGGCCAATCTGAGTATGAGCAACATGTTTAAATGCCATGTGGTTCAGGAACACTGATGGAAACACGGCAGACACGCCAACTCCTGCTTTGTGATTTGTATACCGTTTTCGCACACAGCTTACCTCGCAGTCACAATCCTGTTCCCTCCGCAGCATCCGGTCGGATTTCCCACCATCTGCGCTGGAGTTACAGGAAGTGCCACCACTTCTCCATAGCAAACGTAAACTGGGTTTTAGCAGTTTACGTTTGCTACGCAAAAGCCGCGGCACTTCCTGCAACTCCGGCGCAGATGGTGCGAAATCTGACCGGACGCTGCGGAGGGAACAGGATTGTGACTGCGAGGTTAGCTGTGTGCAAAAATGGTAGTACTCTCACCCTACCCTCCTTAACTCATGGAGATCATCGGTTTGGATTGGGTGGTCATCATCAGACTGGGTTGAGAGGGCATCCAAGTGCTCCTGTAGCCAGCCCTGATACCAACCAAGATGTTATTGGTGCCAAGTAAAGTTTACCACCTGCCATTTTATGGAATGAATGTAGCTGAGAGGACCTGAACTCTGTTTCCTGGGGTATTTTGTAAATAAGTTGCTTTGGCAGCAGCTGCTACCATTACAGAAGGATCTTTATAAAGTGACTGATGGTAAGCTGTGGCAGCCATTTTGTGGCTGACATCATCTCCTGTGGCAGCGTCCTTCACACCAGGTCAGCATTCCAAAGCTGCCGGCAGCCTCAAAAAGGCTGGAGACCTAGAGGTGCACATCTCGGTGCCAACCCAGACCACCCACCATTTCACTACACAATTTCTTGCTGACGAGGCTCTGTGCATAAGCTGTTTGCCACTGAAAGATGGATGGAGATCCACACTGATTTGGCTCTGAGTCAAGATGCTGAAGGACTGTGTTCTTCACAGGCTACTCAGTCCAATCCCAACATTATGAAGGTTAATGCTGAAGGCCTACTTACTTCTGCAAGGTGCTTCTGGCATCCTGAGGAAAAATGGCAGAGAGAAAGAAAGAAAAGAAGAAGATATTGGATTTATATCCCGCCCTCCACTCAGAGTCTCAGAGCGGTCACAATCTACTTTACCTTCCTCCCCCATAACAGACACCCTGTGAGGTGGGTGGGGCTGAGAGTGCTCTCACAGGAGCTGCCCTTTCAAGGACAACCTTCTGCGATAGCTATGGCTAACCCAAGGCCATTCCAGCAGGTGCAAGTGGAGGATTGGGGAATCAAACTCGGTTTTCCCAGATAAGAGTCTACGCACTAAACCACTACATCAAACTGGCTCTCGGTGCTTGCTAAGAGACCTCAGTGCTTGCTAAAAGATCATACCAGGAAGACCCCTCTGGAAGATTCTACCCTCTGGCATTTTGCTTGTGTCCAGCTAGCAGACTTCACTCAAAGACTGGCGTAGATCTTCATAAAGTGGGAGAAAAATCTCTGTGAGGTTAATACCAGCAGACAAAGTGAAGCCATTTTGGAGCAGTGTGATCTGCTCCGACAACTTAACAACGATAATGTTCACAGAGATTTTTCTTCACATGGAACGCTGGAAGGCTGTGTACCCCTTCTGGCCACCTGCAGCTGCAAAGGCATTCCTAGCAACGTTTCTTCCATCAGCCTTGCATCACTGCAAGACTGCCTCCCTTTTCCCTGCTACATTGCTGAGCCAGCTTGCAGGCATTTCCCTGCAAGATGGCTCAACAACACAAGGGAAGGGAGGGTCTAGCCATCAATGCCATCGTATCTGCACAGATGTGAAGGGCAGGCAGAAGCAAGCTCAGCGGTGGCAGGAACAGGTGTGCGGATGCCATTCCTGTAACCACCTGTTGTTGCTGTTGTGTGTCTGTGCATTTGGAGCGCACATCTGCAAGCCACCACCATAAGCCACGTTCCCTGCCCCACAGACATCCTCCTTTTAAAATGTACTGTGAAAAACCTTGCATGGAATCCTCACTCCAGGGGTGGGGAGGTTTCACAGAGCCCCTGCTTTTGTCCAGTCTGCCCCTGGCTGGAGATGCAAAAGGACAGAGAGGAAAACAGCTCACATACAGAGATGAAAACTTCCTAGCAGCATAAACTGGCCTTGTTTGCTTTTCTGCTGAGCAAAGGAGGCATAGAGAAGATTTGGAGCCAGCCTTTTCCCCTAGGGGACCCTGCCTGTTCCTGCCACCCCCTCACCTGCAGGAGATCACTGGCTGGCAGCTGACACTTCTCTTCCATCTCCCAGATGAGGCTTTCGAGAGAGGAGAGGGCCTCAGAGAGTGCGGCCAGGTGCTGGTCCCTTTTCTTTACCACCTCCATCTCCACCTCTTCCATCTGGGCCAGCAAAAGCTTCTCTTGTTCCTCCAGAAACGTGTGCAGTTGCCTGAACTTTGCTACTGCCTCTTGCTTCTCTCCTTGGGTTTGTTTCTGAAATGGAAAGAGAAGAAAATCGGTCCAGTGTCAGGAACACAGCTGGTCTCTGCAGTGGGAAGAGCCTCCTATGAGAAGAGCACTTGGGCCTTTCAGAGATCACAATTAACATTCAGCAGGGACAGTGGAAGATCCACCAGGCCCAGCCTCAGGGCCAAAGAACACAAGGATCTCCCTCCAACTCCCGGAGGGGTTCTTTCAGCCACAGAGGATTCAGTCTGCAGCAGAAGACCCAGAGAAAAGAAGGGGGGGGCTTCAGTCCGTTTGTTCCCCCACTAGAACACCCTTCATAGGTTGACTCCCCCAATCCATATTAGGGGATGATATACCGTACTATTTGAGTAGAAACCCCACTGGGGGCAAAAGAGCACAGAAGCCCCTTCACCTTGCTTCGTCTTCCAATGTAAACTGCAGCTTCCCTGGCTGCATTTTGGGCAGGGAAAAATTGCAGAGGAGGGGGAAACTACACACAACTCAGTATCCCAGGTACTTTCCCCACCTTAGAATCTGCGATGGCTTAACCCCACTTGGCCCAATTCAGCATCGCTGGGCTCCTATCAACATTTGCAGCAAGCATGAGGAGGAGGCAGAGACTCCACCCAGATTGCTTGCTGGTGCATTTACACATATGGGGCCTGAATACGTATGTTCTTCTTCCTATGATTCTCTCTACAGCAAAGAGTGCCTTGGAAAGTCAACTGATGCTGCTCAAAACAAAACATCCAGGGCACTGGAGGGCAGGGAGCTCCCAAGGCACAAGAGCGTGCAGTTCCACAGCATCCCCAGACTCACCACCCAGGTAATACCTCTGCTTAGAACTGCAATGTTACCCCTACCTAAGAGCTGCCTTTGGGGCCTGTTCTGCTGCATACGGACCATGCTGTGCATCTAGGGATGCCAGCCTCCAGGTGGGGCCTGGGGAGCCCCTGGAATTGCTCATTTCCAGACTACAGAGATTGGTTCCCCTGGAGAAAACATGCTTTGGAGGGTGAATTCTGGTTTTAAACAATTTTATTGATAGCATATGGTAACAATATCCATTTATATCATCTCTATCCCTAACCCATATGATATTTTCTAATTCCCCCTCCCTCCATTACTAGACTCCCGCCGAAGTTATATACTTAAAGTTCACTTATAAAGGTACCTTTAACTATAACAAGCTAAATTCATATTCTACCTTTTTCTAATACTCATTATTAAATTGTCCAATGTCTTTTTACGTTCCATTCTTTCTCTACATAACCTCTAAATTTCTTCCACTCCCTTTTAAACACTTCCAAATCATAGTCTCTTAGAATTCTTGTTACTTTATCCATCTCGCTCCACGATAAAACTTTCACAATCGAATCCCATTTCTCTTGTATTTTTTCTTGCTTCCACAACTGCGCATACAATGTCCTAGCAGCTGAGAGCAAGTGCCAAATTAAAGTTCTATCTTCTTTTGGAAATTTTTCCATTTGTAATCCCAACAGAAAAGTCTCTGCTACTTTCTTGAAGTCATATCCTGGAATCTTAGATATTTCTTGTTGTATCATCTGCCAGAACTTTTTTGCTCTTTCACATGTCCACCACATATGATAAAAAGAACCTTCATGTTCCTTACATTTCCAACATCTATCCGACATCTTTTTACTCATCTTTGCCAATTTTTTAGGAGTCATATACCACCTATACATCATCTTAAAACAATTCTCTTTAATACTCTGACATGTTGATATTCTCATAGACTTCTTCCAAAGATATTCCCATGTATCCATCTGTATTTCCTTGTTTGCATTAATCCCCCATTTAATCATTTGAGATTTTACTACTTCTTCTGTAGACCATTTCAACAATAACTTATATATTTTCGATATTAATTTTTCATTATCTCCAAGCAGAACCTTTTTCATTTCTGTTTGTTCACATTTAATTCCTTCAGATTTAATATCGTTTTCCATCAAAATTTTAATTTGTTGCATTTCAAACCAGTCATACTTGTTGTTCAGCTCTTCAGCAGATTTTAATTCAACTTTATCACCTTGGATCTTTAGTAACTGATTATATGATAACCCTCTCTCTTCATCAGATTCAACCGTTATTTTTATTACTTCTGCTGGTACTATCCATAACGGCTTTCTTTCATCACCATATTTCTTGTACTTTATCCATGTATTTAACAAATTATTTCTGATATAATGGTGAGAAAAAAACCATCCATCTTTTTTTTTCCCATAGTACATATAAGCATGCCAGCCATTTTTGTTTCCATGAGCTTCTAGCAATGAGCTGGAGGGTGAATTCTATGGCCCTGTGTCAGTTCTGGATTAACCATTAAGCAAAAGAAATACACGCCAAGGGTAGCAAGGGAAAGGGACACCCCACAGATTTTTCTCATAACTCTCATGCCCTTAACTTTTTCACTGGTGCACTCAGAGCCAGCCATAGCGCACATGAGTGCCCCAGGCAGCCTCACTGCCCACCGACCTCCCGCGCTATGCCCCCAATTTTAACACCTGAGTAAAGCATGAAGCACCGTGCTCCTGGGTCTCTTTCAAGGCTGCCCCCCGCCATTCAGCTGATTGGCGGGTAAAACAACGCTGAGGCAGAAAGGACGAGAAGCCACTGAAAAAGCAGCTGCCGCCGCTGCTCCTCCCCACTTCCTCCCCACACTATCCAGGGAGGAAGTGAGTAGGCAGTAGCCAGCAGCAGCCGCCTTTTCAGCGGCTCCTCATCCTTCCTGCCGCCACTGCCCAACGCTGATCCTGGTGAGCAGCCAGCCTCTGTGCTGCTTTACTTGCCAATCAGCTAAGTGGCGGGGGCAGCAGCCTTGAAAGAACCCCTGGAGAGCGGCACTTCACTGGGGCATTAAAACAGGGAGGGAGGGGAGGCAAATAGGAATTTGTCTAGGGGGCAGGAGTGAGGGCCGATTTTGGGGCCCGCACCCTACCAGCCCCCTAGGCAAATGCTTAGTTTGCCTAGTGGGCAGGCCGGCCCTGGGTGCACTCAGCTGCTAGTTAGTGCTAAACAAATACAAATAATATAGCAAATATAAATTATACTTAATATAGTTGTGAGGTCTGGCCTGGGGATGGAGTAAAAATCTGAATTTTTAATCTCTTATTTCACCTTCAGCACTTACTGAGTCTCAATGTTTTGTCAGTTAAGTAATGGAAAGGCAGCGGGGCAACGTTGTTGGGCTGTGATTAGGGCAACTCCACTTCCCAACTGAAGGGGAGGGGGCGGCCTCGTGAGCTGACATTCCTGCTCTTTGGACTCTGTTCATTCCCCAGCCACAGTGACACTTACAAGCAAGTCTTGGCTTTCCCTCTCAATGTCTCCTTTATACGCCACAATTCTCTCTCTCTCCTTCTTCAGAATCTCCAGACAGTTGCAGAACTGATCCTGCGGGGGGAGGGGGGGAAATTGAAATGCATTCTTTTTTAAAGGTTTACTCCATTCTCTTCCCTCCTGCCCACTACTACACACACATTTACACACACGTGCCCCAGCTACGGGTTGGATATTTTTTATTTTTAAAAATACAGGTTGGATATTTTTAAAAACAATTATTTGTAGTCAATATATCACTAAATTGTGTTAACACTCCAGCAATCTGTCAAGTATTGCTTACTGTAAAGAGAAATGGCAAAAACCTCAGTGGTGGGGGATGGTAGTGAAAATCAATACCTTCCAGGGCTGGCTCACCCACTAGGCAAACTAAATGGTCACCTAGGGAGCCAGCAGGATGGGGGTGCCGCATTTGGCCTTCCCCCCTCCCCCCTAGACAAACGCCTGGTTTGCCCCCGCCTCCTCCTCCCTCCCTTCGCTGTGGAGGGGGGGCACAGACCACCAGTCTGCCTAGGGTGCCATGGGCCGTCGGGTCAGCTCTGATACTTCCCACACTTCCTCAAAAACCTCTTTTGATACGATCATTAAAGAATGATCCAAATCAGGTTAGAGAAAAAACTGCTGCAGATCTGCAGAAAACTGAGAAGACGAGTGGAAACACCACAATGTTGCGCCAAACTGAAACCCCCTGAGGGGGCTGAATGCAAGAATTCTGGATAAAACAACGACAGTTGCAGGAAGCAGGGGGGGGGGAGGAGTCCTTGCAGTGCCACAATGCAGCGGGAGGGCCGGGGCTCAGTGGCAGAGCATCTGCTTGGCTAGCAGAAGATCCTGGGTTCATTCTCTTTGCATCTCCACTTGAAATGGTAGCCATTGATGTGAAAGACCTCCGCCTGAGTCCTTGGAGAAGCACAACTAGTCAGAGTGGTGTTAAGCCAAATGCCCTCAAAACGAGGTTGGGGAATTAGTCAGGTGGGCACCTGGCTCAACAGGGATCTTTTACCAATGTATACCAGGCTCAACCATCCAGAGAGTAAATGCTCAATAAAAAGGACTCTAGTTTAATAAAACCAATTGTAATTTATTTGGAATAATATAGTTCTTTCACACAAGATAAAAATACAATACAATCACACATTCACACAGGTCTAAGAAACACAGATAGATTGATAGGGGAACATAGAAGGGTAAACAGACAGGGTGATATTTACCATCGTAGTCTTCAAGGAAGGTTCCAATGGCGACATAAGAGGACAGGGGAAATGGACCCAAAACTGTGGCCAGAATTGGGGATGGATCTAGACAGCGGAACTGGGATACTGTTAGATGCACACATGAGTGGAGTTGGGTCAGAGGTTAAATAGACTCCCTTAGACCCCTTAGGGGATGGGAGGTGACGGGGAGGAGAGATGGGAGGCTCTGTGATGACCAGGAGGGCCGGACCATTACAGAGCCAATAGCAAGTTCCCTGGTGGTGCCTCATTGGGTACCTGCTTTGACCAATGAGCTTGCCTGGATCCTGGGTAGCTGAAAGAATTTTCCTGATTAGAACAGGCCATGGGGTGGCTCCGAAATGAGAGTTGGGAAAATGAATAGAAGTGATTTCTAGGTGGGGAACACTTAAGATTAGATGGACTTATCTGAAAAGGTGACAATAGGGAATCAAATACTGGCCTAGGTATCACCCGGTTTGGACAAAAGACTTGTTTATGACAGGAGATGTTCTTCCTCTTTTCTCATCATCTTCTGGGCAGGGGCCTTTGTCTCGGGCTTTGCCAGACAATCAGGAACCTTAGTTGAGCTGTTAATCCATTCATGGGGCAGATGGGTTGCTTGCAGGCCAAGGGTGACACAGGGTGTGTACGTGATCTTCCCACTAAGAAGGAATGGAGTCCAGCCTGGCAGGGTATCTTGGATCAGGAAAGCAAGATGGATTCTGGTGGTGTTAAGCCTTTGGTTCATGGAATCAGGCTGAAGACATGGTGGCCTGGCTTCCCTTACTGCAGCGGCCAAGACTGGGCACGCAAGGAGCAGAGTTCTGGCTAACACCCATCCAGATGTAGAATGCTGCTGCAAAGCTGAGGCTTATAGTATCCACATAAGCCTTAGAAAACTGTGGGCAAAGTCCACTTCTTAGAGCAGATGTGTGAGAGTCAAATCTCCAGGCACCCTGGCAACCATACTGGTGATCACGATGTCCATATGTATGAAAAGTAGGGGGGTTTTCCTCACAGTGGGCCTGGACATGTGTAGCTTTCCTACCTCCCCCCACCCCCCACCAATACTGTCCTTCTGATTAGAACTGCTTCTTCACAGCTAGGATGTGCAAATGAGAGACACACACAGAAAGGTTCCAAACCTGCACACATTCTCCCCCAGCCCCCAGGCAAAGAGCAACTCCAGGACAGCAAATGACATCGGGAAAGCAGTGTGTATAAACGGGGGTGGGGGGGGGAATTTAAACTGGGAGTCAGGCGGCTGCCCCCTCCTTGCTCTGTCACACAGTCATCTGACTAGAGGGCAACACAGCCTGACAGGAAATGAACTCATCTCCCCACATCACCCCATGTTGGCCTCAGCAGTGGGGCAGGAAGCAATGCACTGGGGAAACACCAGGCCAGGAAGGAGGCAGCAAAGAGGTGTTGTCACTCCCCAATTTAGGCCCAGAGGCCAGGGCACAAATTGGAGGGAGTTTCCCTGCAAAGAGATCCCACCAACCTCCACCTTTTGGGTGTCCTACCTTGTACTCTTGGGAGGCCTCCTCAAGAGGAAGGACTTTGTGATCTCTGTGCTCCTTGGATCGGTCACAGACCACACAGATGAGGGCTTCATCGTCCTTGCAGAAGAGCTTCAGGGGCTCCTGGTGCTTCTGGCAAACTCTCCCTTTTCCAGCTGCCACTGCTGCCTGATGCCCAAAACCAAGACACGGGATTTGTTTCATTTTTTCCTCTCCCCCGGGACAGTTTCTCTCTTGTAATGACTGGATATAGTTAGTGCCTTGTTCTAACACCCACATCCACCCATCTGAACCCTATGGATTATGGTTCTCACTTGGAGTCTGGGGAGAGGCACTTTCTCGATGTGAGGGATCTAGAGGTGCCGCTGTCAAGCAAGTGGCCTTTCTCCAAGCCATTTCTTGGCCTTTCAGATTTTGACTCAGGGTTGGGGCCTAGTAAGTGACAGAAGGCCCCTATCAGGGAAACAAGTGTCCCGATGGCTTGCAGTTCAGAGAGAGATCAGGGATGAGAAGGCCACAGATCATGGAACCTTCAAGATCATGGAACCTTCAAGGCTGAGACCCAATGGGAGATTGGCAATCCCACCCCCTCATTCGCACAAGCAACCTCTGTGTGTGTGTGTATGTGTGTGTGTAAAAGCTTGCTTGGACTGTGGGCATACGCAAGCTGAAGAACATGTGGCATGTCTAAGCAATGCACAAGATTGGCCAAACGGGATCAGGCCAGCTGAGAGCAGTCTGGTCATCCTTTTGACTAGGTTGGGTGTGGTGTGGTCAGAATACTCGACTCTTGGATTTTGGACTCTGAAACTGAGACCCGCGGGGAGTTTGGCACCCCCTCATTTGCACAAGGAACCTGGGAAGGGGAAGGTGAGAGCTTGCTGGGACTGTGGCCACACATCTGAAGGACAAAAATTGTATTAAGACCTGAGAATCTCCTGTCTGCAGACTGGCAACCCCTCCCTGCGAGCGTAGTCGCTAGAATAAGTTAGCCTCATAGCAGAATGGCAAACAAAGAACAATAGTGTCATTCTTTCAAGTTTCTGGAAGTTGCTTCTCAGGGGGAAGGGGCGTAAGAAATTAACAAGTCATTAGGCAGGTGCTTACAAATAACAAACCACAATTAATGGGGCGTGGTTATTAGATCAGGGGCAGGACCACTGACCACGCAGAGGGAGGCTTCCTCCTCCTCGCGGACTCCCCCCCCCGTTCGCACCGGCCTCTTGCAGAGCGACCCTCTCGGCTATTTCCACAAAGCTGGCCAGCTGCTGGTTGGGGCTAGGGTGACCATAATGTCTGAAGGCCAGCCAGGGACACGTTGGGGGGGGGGGAAGGTAGGGGTGCGTGTGTGCGAAGCGCGCGCCGCCGGAAACAGGAAGTGACGTCACTTCCGGTGATGTCATGCAACCACAGGAAACAGGAAGTGACATCACTTCCTGTGACATCATTTCCCCCACGTCACCTGCCGGAAATGGGAAGTGACATCACTTCCTGTGACATCATTTCCCCCCAAATGACATCATTTCCCCCAAATGCCACTGCTGGAAACAGGAAGTGACTTCACAGCACTTCCTGTGAAATCCCCCAAAATCCCCCAAATATCACCGCCGGAAACAATTTTGTTCTGAAATCCTGTATATACTTCATCAGTATATGGGATAAGGCACTTTCTCAACTGTGCTGCATAATGCATCCTATTTATTTTGTCCTGTTTGCTCTGTTGGCTCTATCTGCGCCACCTTCATCACTTTCGGGGTGTGGATCCCCCAGTGGGGTGGTCTCCCGACTCCCTCCGCCGGCTGTTTCTGATAGCCCTACGCCCCCTCTTTCATTTGATATGTGTCCCGTGCGGGTGCCACCCTCCCGCTGGGAGATGCCGCAAAATGAGCCCCCTTGAGGCTTATGGCGGCAGGGCTCGGGGGAAGCAAGCTAGACTGCTGTTCTTTTGAGGGGTTATAGAGTGTTTCGAGCCCGTCCCTGTGGCATCGGTCCCATCATTGTGGGACCCAGGGGGCCGGCGCAGCGGCACGCCGAAGCAGCCTGTCACTAATAACACAGGTCGAGATGCAGGACAGGAACCCGGAAGTGACCGACAGGCTGCTTCAGTGTGCCGCTGCGCCGGCCCCCTGGGCCCCACAACAATGGGACCGATGCCACAGGGACGGGCTCGAAACACTCTATAACCCCTCAAAAGAACAGCAGTCTAGCTCGCTTCCCCCGAGCCCTGCCGCCATAAGCCTCAAGGGGGCTCATTTTGCGGCATCTCCCGGCGGGAGGGTGGCACCCGCACGGGACACATATCAAATGAAAGAGGGGGCGCAGGGCTATCAGAAACAGCCGGCGGAGGGAGTCCCGAGACCACCCCACTGGGGGATCCACACCCCGAAAGTGATGAAGGTGGCGCAGACAGAGCCAACAGGACAAAATAAATAGGCTGCATTATGCAGCACAGTTGAGAAAGTGCCTTATCCCATATACTGATGAAGTAAATACAGGATCTGAGAACAAAATTGCACCAGAAGACACAAACACAAAGCTCCCTTACACTGAATCAGTGCTTGGGTCCACCAAAGTCAGTATTATCTACTCCAGTCACAAACACAAAGCTCCCTTACACTGAATCAGTGCTTGGGTCCACCAAAGTCAGTATTGTCACATAAGAACATAAGAGAAGCCCTGTTGGATCAGGCCAGTGGCCCATCCAGTCCAACACTCTGCGTCACATAAGAACATAAGAGAAGCCCTGTTGCATCAGGCCAGTGGCCCCTCCAGTCCAACACTCTGTGTCACATAAGAATATAAGAGAAGCCCTGTTGCATCAGGCCAGTGGCCCCTCCAGTCCAACACTCTGTGTAACATAAGAATATAAGAGAAGCCCTGTTGCATCAGGCCAGTGGCCCCTCCAGTCCAACACTCTGTGCCACATAAAAATAGAAGAGAAGTCCTGTTGCATCAGACCAATGGCTCATCCAGCCCACCACTCTGGTCACATAAGAACATAAGAGAAGCCCTGTTGCATCAGACCAATGGCTCATCCAGTCCACCACTCTGGTCACATAAGAACATAAGAGAAGCCCTGTTAGATCAGGCCAGTGGCCCCTCCAGTCCAACACTCTGTGTCACATAAGAACATAAGAGAAGCCCTGTTGCATCAGGCCAGTGGCCCCTCCAGTCCAACACTCTGTGCCACATAAAAATATAAGAGAAGCCCTGTTGCATCAGACCAATGGCTCATCCAGTCCACCACTCTGGTCACATAAGAACATAAGAGAAGCCCTGTTAGATCAGGCCAGTGGCCCCTCCAGTCCAACACTCTGTGCCACATAAGAACATAAGAGAAGCCCTGTTGGATCAGGCCAGTGGCCCCTCCAGTCCAACACTCTGTGCCACATAAGAACATAAGAGAAGCCCTGTTGGATCAGGCCAGTGGCCCATCCAGTCCAACACACTGTGTCACATAAGAACATAAGAGAAGCCCTGTTGGATCAGGCCAGTGGCCCATCCAGTCCAACACACTGTGTCACATAAGAACATAAGAGAAGCCCTGTTGGATCAGGCCAGTGGCCCCTCCAGTCCAACACTCTGTGCCACATAAGAACATAAGAGAAGCCCTGTTGGATCAGGCCAGTGGCCCATCCAGTCCAACACAGTGTGTCACATAAGAACATAAGAGAAGCCCTGTTGGATCAGGCCAGTGGCCCCTCCAGTCCAACACTCTGTGCCACATAAGAACATAAGAGAAGCCCTGTTGGATCAGGCCAGTGGCCCATCCAGTCCAACACTCTGTGCCACATAAGAACATAAGAGAAGCCCTGTTGGATCAGGCCAGTGGCCCATCCAGTCCAACACACTGTGTCACATAAGAACATAAGAGAAGCCCTGTTGCATCAGGCCAGTGGCCCCTCCAGTCCAACACACTGTGTCACATAAGAACATAAGGAGGGAAGGAAGGGAGGAGGGAGGGAAGGGAAGGGAAGGGAAGGGAGGAAGGGGAGGAAGGGAAGGAAGGGAAGGGAAGGGAAGGGAAGGGAAGGAAGGAAGGAAGGAAGGAAGGAAGGAAGGAAGGAAGGAAGGAAGGAAGGAAGGAAGGAAGGAAGGAAGGAAGGAAGGAAGGAAGGAAGGAAGGAAGGAAGGAAGGGGGAGGGAGGGAAGGAAGGAAGGGGGGAGGGAGGGAGGGAGGGAGGGAAGGAAGGAAGGAAGGAAGGAAGGAAGGAAGGAAGGAAGGAAGGGGGAGGGAGGGAAGGAAGGAAGGGGGGAGGGAGGGAGGGAGGGAGGGAAGGAAGGAAGGAAGGAAGGAAGGAAGGAAGGAAGGAAGGGGGAGGGAGGGAAGGAAGGAAGGGGGGAGGGAGGGAGGGAGGGAGGGAAGGAAGGAAGGAAGGAAGGAAGGAAGGAAGGAAGGGGGAGGGAGGGAGGGAGGGAAGGAAGGGGGGAGGGAGGGAGGGAGGGAAGGAAGGAAGGAAGGAAGGAAGGAAGGAAGGAAGGAAGGAAGGAAGGAAGGAAGGAAGGAAGGAAGGAAGGAAGGGAGGGAGGGAGGGAGGGAGGAGGGAGGGAAGGAAGGAAGGAAGGGAAGGGAAGGGAGTGAGGGAAGGAAGGGAGGGAAGGAAGGAAGGAAGATGGTATTCCCACATGTGGTGGGAGTGTCCTGAGGCCAAGAAACTATGGGATATGGTAGTGGGAATGATAAAGAAATTCTTTCAGGTAGAGCCGAGAATTAACTTTGAACTAATGCAGATTAGTTTATTAGGGGATGAAAAAATAGGGAAGAACAATCAAGATTTACTAAAAGCAATGATATCAGCGGGTAAAGCAGTAATAGCGGCAGGATGGAAGGATAAAAGTAAATGGAAGGAAAGTACTTGGCATAACTACCTCTTTGATTTTGTCCAGTCAGATATAGCTGCCATAATGTCGCAAGAAGAATCATGGGAAGAAAGAAGATCAAGAATTAAAGAAAAGTGGCGGATCTATCTGAAATGGGCGAAGGAAGAAAGGAGAGAGGACATTCAGTGGAACCTTCAAGTCCTTTGTCCCTGGCTGGAAGAAGAAAAGGATGTATAGACTAAGGGGGGTGGGTTGGGGGAAAATGTAAAATGGATATGAGAAACCATGAAAAGAAACGGATAATGTATAATAACAATAAAAATATACATAGAGAAAAAAATAATAATAATATTCTTGGAAGTATATTCATTTTAACTGATGCTATTCTCCCCAAAAGGGAAATTTGTAGGTCACACCACCGCTCTAAATCTATTTTGACCTCTTTTAAAAAAATTTCATTTAAAATTTTTTCAATTATGAAGAGATCCATTTTTCAGAGGTCCTTCTGTAGGAAATTGTTATATGATCCTGGCTACACAAAAAAGGACAACAGCTTTTTCTGTTGCTACATCAGATAATCATGAAGGTTTTTTGGATAGTGGCAGAACTGCTCATTCCATATTCCAAATGGCCATTGAAGATGACATCGCATCTATATGCCACCCTCCACTCAGAGCGGCTCACAATCTCCTTTAACTTCCTCCCCCACAACAGACACCCTGTGAGGTGGGTGGGGCTGAGAGGGCTCTCTCAGAAGCTGCCCTTTCAAGGACAACTCCTGAGATAGCTATGGCTGATCGAAGGCCATTCCAGTAGCTGCAAGTGGAGGACTGGGAAATTAAATGTGGTGTAGTGGTTAGAGCATCTGCCTAGGATCTATGAGACCAAGGTTCAAATCCTTGTTCTGCCCATGAAAGCCAGTTTGGTATAGTGGTTAAGTGCGTGGACTCTTATCTGGGAGAACCGGGTTTGATTCCCCACTCCTCCACTTGCAGCTGCTGAAATGTCCTTGGGTTAGCCATAGCTCTCGCAAGAGTTGTCCTTGAAGGGGCAACTGTTATGAGAGCCCTCTCAGCCCTACCCACCTCACAGGGTGTCTGTTGTGGGGGGAGAAGATATAGGAGATTGTAAGCCGCTCTGAGTCTCTGATTCAGAGAGAAGGGCGGGGTATAAATCTGCAGTCGTCTTCTTTTCCCAGATGAGAGTTAACCACTACACTTAACCACTACATCAGAAAAATCCAAGCAGCAAAATTGCCTGTGTAGACTTTTCAGAAAAGACGAGATCTTGCAAACTTGTGTTGACTTTCAGTTTGGGAATGGAGGAGAAGCCGCCAGGAGACCTCTGCAGGCAGAGCAGGAGATGCAAGGCCTGCTTCCATCACCCACCCAGGCCACCACCAAGAGAGCAGGGCAGGTGGCAGAGGAGTTGAAGTTGCCTCCACCACCCCAGCCCTGCAGGATGTCAGAGAGGAGGAATGGGAGCTGCTGCTGCCTGGCTCCATTGCCCAGTAAGCCCGACAGTGGAGGTAGTGGCCCCATGAGAGGAAGGGGGAGGGAGTAGAAAGGAGACCCCCTGGTTTCTGCCCACCAATGAAGCAGGAGATGGCAGCACATTAGGGTGGCTGTTCAGGGGCGAGCACAGCAAACAAAGTGGGCAGGATGGGATATTCCCCCACACACGTCTCAAGAGGCCCCTCCCTGCTTGTTATCACCAGATTTTCCAGGAATGTAGATTATATCAGGGGTGGCCAAACTTGCTTTATGTAAGAGCCACACGGAATAAACAGCAGATGTTCATGAGCCACAACACAAGAAAAAAGGCAGGCAGGCAGGCAGGCAGGCAAATAGATGGTGGGAGGGGAGGGTAGAAAGAAAGCAACTTTAAATGCATTCCCCAAGTTTCCGGCTGGCTTGGCTTGGATAAGTGATTTAAAGAGATAAATGCCTTCTCCTAGACAGCTGATGGAGTGGTGGGGGCTTCGAGAGCCACACAATGTGTGTGACAGCGCCACATGTGGCTCCTGAACCACAGTTTGGCCACCCCTAGATTATATATTAGTATGACCATCTGTGCTGAGAGCCAGTGCATTGCACAAGGTGGTAGGACTTGAACTGATGAGGCCTGGGTTCAAATTCCTGCTCAGATATATGATTGCCCGCCTCTTTGGGGGGGGGCTGAATATCTGTGGACTGGATGGCATTATACCCTCCCCCCACACAGTCCCTCCCTTCCCCAGACCTCCCCCTCCCCAGCTCTGCCCCCAAACTCTCTGGGGTGAAGCTCACTTGCTCTGGGCCTGACTTCCCTCTCAGGGTCACAGTGAGGATAAAACAAGAGCACCCAGTTCCTTGGCGAAACAAAGGAGAGCAAGATGGCTGTGTGGATGTTGAAGGGCCTATAATGGTTTGAAAAGAGACACAAAAGCAACCGGAAGAGAAACCTTAATGCAAGCAGAGGCCAGCAGGAGCCTGGCTACGCAAATCCACCCCTGGATTCTTCTGTCCAACTGCAGAGTTGTGGAGTCTGTAAATGACGGCACTATCTGGGACTTCTCTGGCAGTTATGAAATGGCTTCCCCCCCCCCCCCCAAAAAAAACAAACAATTAAAGCAGCAGCGTTTTCAACACAACATAACTTTATAATAAGCATAACATCTTCTCAGTCTCTGTATAACCGAAAAACAAGTGCTATCAGCGCAGCAACCTGGATAGGGACAGGACCTTCAGAAAAGGCAGGCTGAACACAGGCAAGATCGAACCGTAGGTGCCCATTAACAAAAAGAGGAAGTCCCAAACAGTAACTGAAACATGCAGGGCCTCTTCTTCCTCTGTAGCAATTCCTCTCTTGTGCTTGAGGAGAACGAAGGCTGGAGAGATGGGGGGATGGGGGGGGGGGTCTGTTCAGAGCTCTCCTGCATCTTGTTCAATGGGAAAGGCATTACTGTCAGTTCAAGAAGATACGAATGGGGGGAAAGGAATGTTGGGAAATGGAGGGGGAAATGTTTTGGTGGCTGGAGACAGGAGTGGGGTTGCCAGCTTCCAGGCGGAGCCTGGAGATCTCTCACTTTTACGACTGATCTCCAGCTGGCAGAGATCAGTCCCCCTGGAGAAAATGGCTAATTTGGAGCATGGGCTATATGGCATTGTACCATGCTGAGTCCCCTCCCCTTCCCTCCCCTCCCCAAACCCCGCCCTCTCCCAGATCTACCTCCCAAAATTTCCAGGTGTTTTCCAACACAGACCTGGCAACCCTAGACAGGAGAGGTCTTTACAGGTATGGAGAAACAACATCCCCGATGGTCCTGGTGTCAAGAAAAAGTCCTATGAATGATTTTGAGGTGGCCTTTTCCATACACCCAAAAGAAGGGCAGGAGGGTCTCTCCACAGAAGGAGGCTCCAGAGAACTCGTAGAGAAGGGCTGCTCGGTCAGCATCAAAAAAGGCCACTCGACCCCCAGCATAGTTCAGGCACACTCGGATCCTCTTCAGCTCCCCAGTCACAGTCAGGGGAGTGTAATGTTCTTTTAGATAAGCCTTGTGCATCCCTGACCGCTTCCCCACAGTCCACATCCCTTCCTCAGGAGTAAAAGTGAGGCCTCCATTCCTCCTCACAGACTTTCTGGCCACCCCCAAGGCCCAGCTTTCCTCACTTCCCACAAGGACTTCCCAGAAATGGCGGCCTCCTGTGAATCTCTCACGGCCCAGCACAGCACTATAACCTTGAAATCGCTCAGGATTGTTGGGCACAGTTTGAGTTTCTTCTCCTCGTCTCACACTTTTCTGACCCTCAGACAGGATGAGCAATGGATTGGCCGTGTCTGGATCCAGAGTCACATTTGCTGTTGAGGGAAAATGAGGAGACAAGAAGTGAAACGGCACCAGCTGGGGGATTTCACCCACTGGCCTGTTTGGCTTCCTTCTCCTGCCAGTCGTGGCCTCCTCCCACCTCTGCCACCCTCTCCTTGGTCATCAGGCTCTCCTGCCTGCTCCTGCCCTTCTAAAAGGCAGAGCTGTCTTCCCGCATGCTTCAGAAGGCAGACAATGCACACAACAAGCACCCACAGGGACACCATCTATTTCCTCCCGTATCCCATCCTGAAAAGGGAACTATGAAGGAGAGAAAAAAAGCAATGGCAATTTCAGTCACAGGCTTCTTTGGTTAGAAATCATACACACAAACAGAAGATTTGTCTTCCTTCTCGCTGGTCCTGGGGTGGGACAGTCTCCACTTCTGGGAGAAGCTCATTCCTGGAGACCGGGAGAGTCCAGAAACTTGCAATTCCAGGAGGGGAGGGGCTTCTCTCCCAGGCCCCAGTCTGGCCCCGAAGCAGCACAACTCCCTCTCCAAATGATCAAACATGAAATCAGACCTCCAATAAAATGGTCCAAAAAAGCCTCCTACCGACCACACAGAGAACAGGGTGAAGAACTCAAAAGAGACGCCCGCCAGTTCAGGAAACTAAAATTGAGGCAAAGTAGCCCCTTAGAGTCAATACAGCACACCTACTCTGGCTCAAGTGCCTTCTGAGAAAGGGAATTCGCCCCCTTGGATGGGAAGAGACTGCCCTACTCTAGGACCACCAAAAGGAAGATGCACAGTGAGACAAATCTTCCATTCTCCAGTGGTCCTGGGTGGGGAAGTCTCCACATCTGGCACATAAGAAAGCAGCATGCCTTAGAGAGGGGAAGAATCTCAGACTCTAGCCTGAAAAGGTATGCTCCAGGACCATTTTCTTCCAAAAGTAGTCTCAGCTGAGCCCATTTTGTCAATTCTGTAATGATGAGTGGAACAATTTCCAAGTTGCAGCCCTACAGACCACATCTAAGGAAGGGAAGGACCGGATAATGCTTCTGACCCTCTGAGGGAGTGGGCTGTAACACCCAAAGGGGGATCCAGTCCCCTTGATCTATATGCCAGGATCTATATGCAGCCTCTGACCCATCTGCTAGTGGTGGATGTGGAGACCTTATGGCCTAAGGAACATTCCCTAAAAGGAATCAAATCTATTGGAAACAAACAAATGCCTCCAAAAGTGAGGGAAAGAAATGCTCACCATAGGACAGGGTCAGGGATATAGTGGCCACAGAGGCTGGGAAAATCTGGATTCTGCCACCCACATAGCAGCTGCCCAAACTTCACTGCAATCCTTTCCAAAACTCCACTGGAAACTTGGTTTAAGTAAGCTGGGAAAACCCAGAAGGTGCCTGAATGCAGTGGAGAAGCAGGGAGAAAACCTGCTACACATTGAACAAGGGGCAGAGCTAGAACTGACAGAAATATCCTTGGTATTTAATTCAAATTGCTCCCACCCCCAACTGCTGCAAAAATTAATGCCTGTTCTGGTATCCGCAGTGGAAATTTTAAAAGAATTGCAATATTACCACTTGGAACTTCTTCTGGACTGGAGTTACCAACATGGAGCTATTGAACATCAGGCATGATCTATCCTAGGCTGGCAAACCTGATGCCCCACCTTTGCAAGACTTTTCTTATGGAACTCAGTCAACCTGTTGCCCAGCATCCATTCTCCCATCACTTAAATATGGCGGCAGGTTTCATCCCCTCAACCTTTTCTTTCACCCTTACCAACATCCTCAGAACAAGAAGGAACTGGCTGTGGCAGAAAGCATAAGATTTTGAGGAACGAAACAAGAGCATTCAGTTGTGTTATCTCGGAGAACACCAAGTGGGAGAACACGAATTGTTAGGTGAAGCTTTTTAGTTTAGAAATAATTGATCAGTTTATGAAGAAAAATGTACCATTCCGCAGATGAAGTCCAGAATCCAGAGTGTCTGAGGAAGCAAAGGAATGGAAAGTGAGCAACAGGCCCTTCTTGTCTCTCCCCATATGAACCCCAGAGGGCACTGAGGTCGATGGGCAAAAATAAATTGACTATCCCTGGGCCGAGAGAGGTCAAACTTCAAAACATCAGAACACGGGCCTTCTCAGCCGCGGCTCCTGTATTGTGGAATCAGCTTCCGGAGGAAGTGCGGGCCCTGCGGAACCTTGACCAGTTCCGCAGGGCCTGCAAGACCGCTCTTTTCAGACAAGCCTATGCTGATATCTGCTGAGTTGCCAAGAATAAAGAGCCGCCATCTACTATACGACTATGGAACCATCTAAACTGGCAGAACCAGCGCCAAACAATTTTATTGCTGCCAGATTTATTCTATGTAATTTGAATCATGTATTTTAATTATTTTAACTTAATTAACTGGTTTTTATGTTTAATTTTCTTTAATTGTTAAATTTTAAAGTTTTATCTTTTGTTAAATATGTGAAATGCTGTTAGCCGCCCTGAGCCGCCTAGGCGGGGAGGGCGGGATATAAATGTAAATATAAATAAATAAATAAATAAATAAATAAATAAATAAATAAAAACACCAGCTAATAATACTATTTTCTTTTGGGGAGGGGAGGGGCATGATACAGCCCAATGTTGTCGAACTGCAGAAGCTAAGCTGAGTCGGTACTTGGATGGACCAAAGAAGACTCTGCAGAGGAAGAAAATAGCAAACACTGGTCTTGATCAGCTCCTGGTGGGGGTTGCCAGAAGTCATTTGTGACTTGATGGCACACAGGTACATATTTCTTCTGAGTTACAGCTTAAGGGTCAAGTAGAAACTATCCTGGGGGTGGGGGATTGTGTACAAATATTCAGATTTGTGTTCACAAGTGACTGGAGTTGAGATTCATGTCATAGAAAGTATGCTAAGGACTGCAGCCAAGGGTCCAATCTGGCTAAATTTAGGATGCTTCTAGACAGAGCCTCGCAGCACATACTGAGCTGAGTTACACTCTTCAGACTCACTGATTTCAATGGGCTTCGAAGGGTATGACTCTACTTTAAAACCAGTCTGTCCCTTTGAGACCATTCTGTGGGCTCTGCTACGACATATTCAAACAAACACAAACATCCAACCAAAGGGATCAGTTCTGATAAGTCTGATTTGGTCACAGACACATTGCAGAGAGAAGAGGGGGGGTGTCCCTGAAACGGATCCAGCGGCTGTTTCATTAAAAATAGATGCCCTAAAGAGCAGTTTCCCTCCCTGTCATTTTAGGTGCTTGTTTGACCATCTACCTCACCATGTGCCCTTGCATGGTTGCAGTAATGATTAGAGATCAACAACATAATATAATCTCGAGAAGTCCATGTAATGCAATTCTGAGCTGAAGTTATGGCAGAATTCTGATCAGAAAACTTTACATGGTGAACTAAAATGGCCTTCTGAACTGATACATAAACTCCCCACGTTCCTGGGTCTGTTAATGCTATAGTCAGCCTGGGACATACTAAAACACATCTGGCCCACTCTAATGTCCAGTCTGAAACTCCGGCAGTGTTTCTTCATTACCTTTGAGTTGCTTCTCGATGCCCTCCAAAAGGAGATTTAAATCTGAGAAGTTCCAGATGTGCCACTTCAGTGCAAGTGGAATAGCCACTGGATTCTCAAACGACTCCTTGTCTTCATACCTGGAGAAAATCCTATTAGGGTACCATCCATCCCATTCAGAATCTCCCTCCCTCCCCTCCGCCCCAAGTGGGTCAGAGAAGCAGAGGAAGGAACGGGCAGAAAGCCAAGGGAAACAGGCTGATGCTGAAAGCACTGGAAGGTGGGCAGGCTCTTGAAGAGGAATGCACAGCTCCTGCTTTCTTAAGAACTGGCTACACTAAGCCTATTGGTTACTGTGACCAGAACTACTAAGTACTCATTACATTTATTATAATAAAGACAGGTAAATCAAAGATTACATATCATAGACAGACACACAAAAGGGTAAAGTCCTTTCTGTGAAAAAATTCCTCAATGATGGTCCAGATTCCAGTGTGGACTTCAATACCATGAAGCAAGTTGCAATTTCTTGAATTTCACGAAAGATATCATTAGGATGCTCTGTATTCTCAGTGCTGGGGGGGGGGGGGCAACAGTGGGAGGGCTTCTAGTGTCCTGGCCCCACTGGTGGACCTCCTGATGGTACTTGGGTTTTTTGGCCACATGGCTTCTCTTATGTTCCTATATTCTTCACAAGCTGCCCAGTTCAATCCCAGGATTAAGAAGATTAATGTTAAAGATCCACTTACCTCTGCAATGTGCTTCTGACATCCTAAAGAAAGAAGGCAGAGGGTGAGAAGAAGAGAGAGAGACCTTCAGAGTAGGGTGTGTTGTGTTCCCCTTGTGGACTTTCCCCCTTTTCCCTGCAGCCTTGCAACATGGTTCAGCAATGAAAGGAAAGAGAGGAGAGAGGGTCTGTCTGGGCATGAGTGCCATCACATCTGCACAGACATTCTAGACAGACAGCAGTGCCCAGAACAGCTGTGTGGATGCTGTTCCTGTAACCATATGCCGTTGCCACTGTGTGTCGGTGTGCATTTTATATATAAGTGACATTCCCCACACCACACCGCCCCTAGACATCCGCCTTTTAAAATGGGTTGTGAAAAGTCTTGCATGTGACCCAGCTTCCTGGTTGGTGGTGTTGTGAAAGAGTTTCCCAGGAACCATGGGGTTCCTCAGACTGTTGGTTGAAACACAAACACACTTTGGCTTCCAGTGGCTGCAGTCTATCAGGGAGGGGCAGGGGGCTGTGGGGGAATGTATTTCCAGGGAGTGTTGTTTTGCAGGGCCCCTGGGATTGTCCAGTCTGCCCCTGGCTGGAGGTGGAAAGGGGCAGAGGGGAAAGTGGCCCTGGTGCAGAGGTGAAAACTTGCTAGCAACATAAACTGGGCTGGTTTGCTTTTGCTTTTCTGCTAAGCAGGGAGGATTTGGAGCCAGCCTTCTCCCCAAGGGGACTCTGCCTCTTTCTGCCACACTCTCACCTGCAGGAGATCACTGGCCGGCTGCTGACATTTCTCCTCCATCTCCCGGATGAGGCTTTCCAGAGAAGAGAGCTCCTCAGAGATTCTGGCCAGATGCTGGTCCCTGTTTCTCGCCACCTCCTGCTCCACCTCTTCCATCTGGGCCAGCAAACATTTCTCTTGTTCCTCCAGAAATGTGTGCAGTTGCATGAACTTGGCTACTGTCTCTTGCTTCTCTTCTTCGGTTTGTTTCTGAGATGAAAAGAGAAGAAAAGCAGGCCACCGTCAGGAACACAGCTGGTCTCTGCCGTGGGAAGAGACGCTTGAGGAGGCTCCTATCCCATCCTATCCCAGAGGGGTTCTTTCAGCCACAGAGGATTCAGTCTGCAGCAGAAAACCCAGAAAGTAGAAGGGGCTTCATGAGTCCATTTGTTCCCTCACTAAAACAGCCTCCACAGGTTGATTTCCCCAGTTCCCATTGGGGGATGAGACATGATGGTTGAGTAGAAACACCACAGGGGGCAAAAGTGCTCAGAAGCCCCCTCCCCTCGCTTGGTCTCCTAACCTTAACTGCAGCTTCCCTGGCTGCATTGTGGGCAAGAGAAATTTGGGGGGGGGGGGGGGCAGGAATGTACATACTACTGAATATCCCAAGTATGATCCCCTCCCCCCCCTAGAATCAGCAGTGGCTGAAACCCACTTTCAGTTGGCCTTAATCCAGCCCTGCATTAGACCCTCCTGAGGTCTCAGTCTCCCTCCCCAAATCTCCAGAAGTTTCCCAACCTGGATCTGGCAATCCTGTCCCCCCATCCCCCACTGGTGGCCAGGGGAGACCCGGCAACCGTCCTTCTAAACTGAAAGTGGGGACAGCCTCGTGGGTTGATTTTTCTGCTATTTGGACTTACGAGCAGGTCTTGGCTTTCCTTCTCCACATCTCCTTTATACGCCACAATTCTCTCTCTCCCCTTCTTCAGAATCTCCAGACGGTTGCAGAACTGATCCTGGGGAGAGGGGGGATCACAGTTGAAATGTGTTCTTTTAAAGGTTTACTCCATGCTCTTCCCTGCTGGCCACCATTACACATTTATTTAAATCCATATATATAACCATGTTAGTTAAAAAAAAATCAAATTCCAGCATGCTATTCCATCAGGAGAGCCTGTGTGCAGTAACACTTAAAGTGCTGGACTAAGATCTGGGAAATCCAGGTTTGAACCCCCAGTCCTGCCGTGGAAGCTTGCTGGGTGACCTTGGGCCAGTCTCATGACTCTCAGCCTACCCCTGACCTGGTTAATCCCAGGACAGCCTGATGAGCAGGGCCAACCTGGAGGCAGGCAGTGGCAGGCAAAGCACCTCCCAACCTCTCTTGCCTTGAAAAGCTTACAGGGTGTCCATAAGCCAGCTGTGACCTGACAGCAAAACAAAATTCTGTCACGCCACTTGTGTTCTGAGCAGGCACTCAGGTGGGCTTCTGTTTTCCTATTTGAAACCCAAGACCTGACAATCTCAAACATTCACAAGACATTTTTGAGAGCTAGGAGTCTGCCTTTGTACTAATTTTAACTAGCTAGCCAAAGCATCATGCATCTTCAAACAAATGAAGGGCCCAATGTAATACCCTTTCTGATGTGACTCATCATACTGGATGTTAAGAAGCACACTATGCCCAAAGAAGCTGCCCCCGTCCTTCATAGTTTCCAAAGGACTACGTCAAACCAGATCATCTCTGCAGTAGAAACTGAAGGGAGGGGCCACAGTTTTGCAAGCCTAGTAGAACCAAAGCAATGTACAGAGTACCCAGCAGTACTAGTGCAATCAGAGTGCCCAGAAGAACCCAAGTGCAGGATAGGGATGAAAAGGTCTTGAGGTCAAGAAGTGATAATAAAGGGGGAGGGGGAGATGGAAAAATTAGGTGAAGGGAGATGGAAAACATGAATGAGAAGTGTGTGGAAAGGGCGGGGGGAGTTGTTTATCTTACTGCATGTCATGGGCTCTGACAAGGGGACTGCCCAGGCAGAGCCGACAGGGTTAGCACATCCCAGCTGAGCCGACAGCTGGCTCCTCTCACAACTTGACTGATTCACTGCCACTGCCCTCAGGGTTCTCAACACCTAGCTCTACAGCTGACGAGGAACAACAACAGGTAGACACACATCCCAGTTGACCACCTTGCCATGCTCGAGTATGGGAAAGGCTCCGTCAGGACTTAGCAATCTGAAGGAAAGAGGCCAAACTGCGGGCAAGATGTTCTCTCAGCCCAGAGTTTTAGCAGACGCCAGGCTGGCCCCGCTGCCTGCTAATTGGAAACAGCAGCAGTGGGCTATCTAAGCTCCTGCTTCGAGTTGCATGCTCTGTGGAAGCAACAAGTCCATCCGGTGACTTGCAATTACTCCAGCTCCCGTTCCTTGGCTCCGTTCCTGCTCTGACTTCCCGGTTTCCTGACTTCTGGATTGTACGATCCTGCTTTCGGACTGCAATTCAGACTCAGCTACTGGTTCCTTCAACGCTCCTCTGGCTCTGACTTGGACTGGACTCGGACTTCCCCCTTGCCTGCTCTCCAGCGTGTGACACTGCAATACCAGAACTACTGCTTTGCAAGATCTGGCTGAGCTGGGTGCAAGGAAAGGAAGAGCTAAAAACTAGGCTATTGGAGAAAATGAGCTGCAGGCTGGCTACACATGGGCCTCCACAGAGACCAAGGCATCAAGAGGCCTCTCCTGTAAATACAGGGCCCTCATATTCTCACACACATGAGGCCAGACAGGCTGGCCATTTGTGGAAGGGAAAGTACTCTCTAGATTAAGTTTCTTTCTCTTCTTTTGACTGCAACCTGAATGTGGATCTACTTGAATAAATGTAAGTTTACTTTTTTGCCATATACTTCTTGGGAGATGTATTTACTGCACTCTGTATCCCGTTCTATGTCTGGGCAACTCTGCTACATTAACCAAATATCCCCATAATGAGTACCCCTAATATCTAGCTGTTGCCTTTTCCCTCGCTCCACCCATTTTTATTCATCCTTTGACTGTTGTTGCCTCCCTCTGCCTTTCCTCTTCTAAAACTTCATGTTGGGCCAAACAAATCTTTGAGTCTTCTTGTTGCTATATCCTGTTGCTCTGCAAAGACTGGCACAGAAGAGTGTACCCTACTAAGCAGAGTAAATAAATCTTTATAACTTGTAGTAATAAAACAATCTTGATTAAACAGAGAAACTGGGTTGGTCTTAATTTTGTTCTCAGTATGGCCGAAACACTCATCATAAAAAGGAGAAAAACCACAATTGGTATCTTCAATCTCCTTACAGTTGCAAGCACCAGCCCTGGAGGGAGAGCTCCTCTTCCGCTATGCTGGGAAGAAAGCACATCTTCTCCAGAGAATGATGGAATTCCACCAGCAAGGATCCAGATGAGTTCCTACCTTGTATTCCTGAGCAGCCACTTCCAGGGAAATTATTGTGTGTCCTTGGTGTTCTGGGGATTGCTCACAGACAACACACACCAATTTTTCATCCTCTTTGCAGAAGAAGCAGAGATTTTCCTGGTGTCTCAAGCAAAGACCTTTTCTTGAACTTTGTGACATCAGTTTAATTTTTTTTACTATGTTTGCCAGCTGCCAGTTTCGGCAGGAAGCCCCTTTCTGGAACTTGAATTTGCAGACAGGACACTTCAAGTCCCCCAGAGTTTCCCATTTCTCACAGTAGTCAGTGATGCAGGCCTGGCAGAAGCTGTGCCCACACTCCAGGACCACGGGGTCCGTAAGGAACTCCAGGCAGATGGGGCAGTTGGCATCCTGCTCCATCTCTATGGATGGTGGAGCTGAGGCCATGAGGGCTGGATTCTCAGTGGCTTGGGTGATAGGAAGGGCAGCAGCTTGTCAGATCTGTAAAAGGGCAGCATAAGAACAAGAACATAAGAGAAGCCATGTTGGATCAGGCCAATGGCCCCTCCTGTCCAACACTCTGTGTCACACAGTGGCAAAAAACCCAAACAAACCCAGGTGCCAGCAGGAGGTACATCGGCGGGGCCAGAACACTGGAAACCCTCCCAACTGTTGTTCCCCCCAAGTACCAAGAATACAGAGCATCACTTGCCCCAGACAGAGAGTTCCAACAATACGCTGTGGCTAATAGCCACTGATGGACCTCTGCTCCGTATGTTTATCCAATCCCCTCTTGAAGCTGTCTATACTTGTAGCTGGCACCACCTCCTGTGGCAGTGAATTCCATGTGTTAATCACCCTTATAAGAACATAAGAGAACAGGAATGACCTAGAAAGAAGGCTTTGCATTTTAGTCTATTGCCATGTTGGGTTTGTTTTGAAATAGGTTTTATTGTTACTGCTGACACTATGTAAGTTGTCCACTGCCTAAAGAGTCTGAAAGTTGAGACCAGTGTTCCCTCTAAGCTGAGTGAGTGTGAGCTAGCTCACAGTTTTTCAGGCCTCCGGCTCACACATTTTTCTCTTAGCTCAGAAAAAATGGCCCCAGAGCAAACCAATTTATGCAGTAGATAAATCATTTGCTCACAACTTTTAACATCAGTAGCTTACAAAGTTAAATATTTGCTCACAAGACTCCACAGCTGGTTGCATAAAAAGGTAAAGGTAGTCCCCTGGGTAAACACCAGTTGTTTTTGACTCTGGGGTGACATTTTCATGGCAAACTTTTTTAATGGGTAGCTTGCAATTGCCTTCCCCAGTCATCTACACTCCCCCCACCGAGCAAGCTGGGAGCTCATTTGACTGACCTCGGAAGGATGGAAGGCTGAGTCAACCTTGAGCAGGCTACCTGAACCAGCTTCTGCCAGGATCGAACTCAGGGCATGAGCAGAACTTAGGACTTCAGTAGTGCAGCTTTACCACTCTGCACCATGGGGCTGCTTTCCTGGTGGCAAACACATCTTTAAACAAATGAAGGGTCCATGTAATATCCTTTCTGATGTGACTCAGACTTCATGGAACTTTATTCCCCGGGAGAGCCACCTGGCCACGCTTTCGGCTCATTTTTACTGGCAGGTAAAGAACTTCCTGTGCCAAAGAGGTTTCCTATAACCAGAAACTGCGGGCTGCCAGGAGCCTTTTCAGAAGAGGGTAGACATTGCTGTGGATTTTAGGTATATCAAGATTGTAGTCTGTTTTTATTTATCACACAATGTTCTTTTAATTTAGCGACTTAAGGGTTTTTTTAAAAAAAAGTAACACCTAAACTGTTCATTAATGAAAAAATAATATGCATCTTACAATATATACAAAAACCTCCATGAAATCTAGCAGAAAACTCTCACAAAATCTATATCTCTACAAAAAATAAAATCTTAATGGCAGTTCAGCACTTCTTCCCTTGATTCCTTTGTTGGAAACAACCCATGCCAGCATCTTATTAAAGGAAACCACCATTGAATAAACCATTTCTGTACCTCTGTCTTCTTTACATAGTCTTCTTTAAAGCATTCCTGTCTTGGCTATTAGCATAATAAACCAAATTTTGCATAACTAGAACTCAAACTTGGCAGATTGCTGCTTCCAATTTTTAGCAAGGTGCAATCCGGCTGCCAGTGTGGAGTAGTGGTTATAAGTAGCAGACTCTAATCTGGAGTACCGGGTTTGAGTCCCCACTACTCCTCCACATGAAGCTTGCTGGGTGACCTTGGGCTACTCACAGTTCTCTCAGCCCCTCCCATCTCACAATATGTGCCTGTTCTGGGGAAACTAAGGGGAAAGTGATTTGAGGCTCCTTAGGGTAAAGGAAAGTGGGGTATAAAAACAAACTCTTCTTGTTCATCTTTACAAGTAACTGCCACAGGGCATACTACTGGTTTTTAGGCAACACAGTGTGGCTAGTCTAACAAAACATTAGAAATGGCAATGGTTCTGGATCAACCGCTGCATACATTCCATTCTGAATATTTTTCCAACACTTTCTAGCAATGTGACAGTCCCACCACATATAGGAAAGTGCCCATTCTCACATCTCAGGCACATACCTGGGTTGACACAACTTTTGTTAATTCATTAGGATGCTATCCTCCAAGGGGGACCTGGGCTGCCTTGGAATTACAGCTCACCTCCAGCTACAGAGATCAGTTCCCCTGGAGAAAATGAGGTTCCTGTCCTCCCCAGGCTTGACCCCCAAATCTCTGGGAATTTCTTAACCTTGAGCTTGCATCCCCATCCCCACCCCCACCCCTGCCAGTGACCTGGGAGAACCTGGCAATGCAATCTGAGGCACACTTGTGAGGAAGCAGCAAGAGCATCTTATAGGACATTTATGGAAGCCTACGAGATGGTGGTGAAGGCTGCAAAGAAAGATTTCTCTGTGGCCTCCATTGCATCTGCAAGCTCCTGCCTGGCCCAATTGTTTAGGATTATTTGCTCATTACCTAAATTGCCATGAGGCAAACAAAACAGTTGGGAATTGGTATTGGCTGTGGGGCATCTGCGAGCTACTTTGCAGACAACGTCACAGCGCTCTGCCAGGATCTCCCAACCACAATTCATATAGTAAAAGAACTTGAAGCCCCTGGCCTGTCTTCAGGTCCACTTTTGGACCGTTTCAGCCGACTCTCCCTGGAGGATGTCAGCAGGATCCTGGCAGCTGCAAGGCCTACTGCTTCTCTCCTTGACCTGTGCCCATCTTGGCTGGTCAAGGCCTGTGGGAATGGTGTTGCAGGCCCTACTGGAAGAAATTATCAAATTGTTGCTTTTGTTGGGGAGCATTCCAGGGGGTTGAAAGAGCCCGTGGTACATCCACTCTAAAAAAAATCACTAGACTCCATGGTCCTAGCCAACTACCACCCAGTTTCCTGAGCTAAGACAAAAATGTGTGAGCCAGAGGCTAAAAAACTGTGAGCTAGCTCACCCTAACTCAGCTTAGAGAAAACACAGGTCCCAATTCATATTAGGTTCCCCTATGCTTGAGAAATGAGCTTCCTTGGAAACGATGAATGGAAGAGGTAGCTGGTGAATTGTCCTCTTGCTATGCAACACTTGAGCTAGACCAGGGGTGGCCAAACTTGCTTAACGAAGGAGCCACATAGAATAAATGTCAGATGTTTGAGAGCCGCAAGACACAAACATCAGATATTTGAGAAGGAAGGAAGGAAAGCAAATAGACAGAGGGAGGGGGAAAGAAAGCAACTGTAACTTTAAATGCATTCTCCAAGCCAGCCAATGGGGTTGGGGGGGGGGGCTTCTAGACCCACACAATATGTGTGAAAGAGCCACATGTGGCTCCCGAGCCACAGTTCGGCCACCTCTGCACTAGACCAAGCGGGTTCAGTGAATGAGACAGAGCTTTGGATATTACAGTCTTCACAAGTCTCCTGTTCATAACAGGCCTGTAGCTATGAGGGGGCCTGTGGGGGCACAACCCCCCGACTTCTGGGTGAAGCCCCCTGAATTGGGGCCCCCAAACAGCCCCTGGGGCCTCTGCTGCATCCTGGAGCGTAGGGCAGGGGGCAGAAGGAGTCCCCAGCCTCCCCCTCCAGTTAAAACAGCTGCAGGTCGATCAGCTGATCAGCAGGCCCTTTAACCCAGCACAGGATTCAACTGCTCCATAGCTATTGGTGCTCCTGGCTTGGCTGGTGACGAGGAGTGGGGTGACCTTGGACTCTGTGGAGCAGACCCTGCCAGCTGCCTGTTGTCAGCCGGCTGCGACTCTCTCGAGGCGGCTGGGAGCCTCTATAAATTTTAGCAGCATTTCAGCATCTAAAAGCTTCCCCGCCACGCGCACACACACATCCTGGTAAGTAAAGGTTCCCATGTGACTGCAAAACTTCCCCCTTCTGCTGTGTATCTGAAGCTCTTCATGTTCTTTGTAATTCACAAGGTAAAACTCGCTCCCTCCCCCCCCCCCCCCACACACAGGGAAAGAGCCTTCCCCCGCTTCCTTCCTTGGTCTCTCTAGCAAGCCATTTATTTAGCTCCAGCTCCACAAGGCTGGTTCCTTCCTACCAAAAGAATGACTCAATGTATATTTAAATAACAAGACACCCTGTATGTGTGTTCACTGTAACTTGTGAACAGGACTTGTGTGTGTGCATGTGTGTTGGGGGGAGGGGAGGAAGGCTGGCAATATGCTTTCAATACAGTTTGGGTAGCAGAACTGTGATATACGGGCTTTAATTCATAGAGTTAACAACTCTAGCTGGTAAATTCCTGGATATTTTTGGAGGATCCTGAGGAGGGCAGGGAGCTCAGTGGCATGTAAAGTCCACATCCCCCCCCCCAAAAAAAGCCATTCTGTACAGGGGAAATTATATCTGTAGTCCAGAGAACAGTTGTAATTCTGGGTGATCTCCAGGCCCCACCAGGAGGTTGGTAGCCCAATATCTTGGGAGTAAACCCACTGAATAAGAGGACTGAAGGTAGTTCTGCTTTCCATTGCTTCAGGTGGCCTTCCTGGAGTTTGCTTTAATTTTCACACACACCTGCCCTCCCAACTTTGTTATTCCAAGGAGGTCTCCCATCCAAATACTTGCCAGAGCAATTTAAAGTTTTGGAAAATTAGTTATCAGTGGGGGGGGGGGAGGCAGTAGGGAGTCTGAGTGTTCTGGGAACAGAAACAGATTTGGGTGGGTAGCAGCGTTGGTCTGAAGTAATAGAACAAAATTTGAGTCCGGTGGCTCCTTTAAGGCCAACAAAATTTAATCCCGGCTGTGCGGGGCACCAGCCAGTGTGATGGTAGGTCAGGTGGCCATGAGAGTGGTATGGGTTGGGCCCGTTGAGTGCCCCCCCCAAAAAAAATCAAAAGCCCCCTGACCTTCCAAATCCTGGCTACGGGGCTGGTTCATAACTCCTCCTAGGCTGTACTCCCTCCTCTCACTGAATCCTCTCTTGACCTGTGCACCCACTGCCAACTCCCCATCCTCTGACTTCCAGTTTGCCTTTTAGACATCCTTCAACCCTCAAGGCACCATTTCTTAGCTGAACATCTATCCCCAACTCAGACAAAACCAATGGCATTCACTGGTAGAGGGCTCCAAGCACAGCCATTGTAAGTAGAAGCTGAATCTCCTCCTTCTCTCTCAACCCACCACCAGCATGGCTTCTCCTCCATTATGCAAGAATTACCTGCTGGTTGTCTCACCTCAGAATCACTGAACGGGCACAACATTCTCCCCCTTGCTTGGGAGCTCTCAGGCTTCATATGTCCATGGAGAGTCAATGATCTGAGGTCCCCTTGGCAGCTGGCACCCCACACTCCCGTGGTGGTTGTTGCCGCCCTTCACTTCTTCAGGGAGCAAGAGCTAGAAAATGCACTTTGATTTCTAACACTGCAATAAACACACCAGCAGTCAAACAAAGCAGAAATAATATTGTATTTCAGATGCAATAACTATTAGGACAAATTTATGATTCCAAAGTCCATTTGAATTCTAAAGTCCAAACCATGCTTACATTTCATCTCCTTCTGACTCCACAGTTTCTCCTTTTGAACATGTCGGGTATGTGCAGGCCACCCAAACAGCCCTGATGTGCATTTAGATCTCAGCAGGTTTAAAAGAACCTTGGAAACTGCTTCTGTTTCTGATGGTGCACAAGTGTGCCTCTCCATCTCAGCTGGAGGAAAGCTCATGGGCAGGGCAAGCAAGCAGATCCATGCGGCTGTTCGCTGTGAGCAAGGAAGAGAAGCGAGCAGAGTCCCTCTGCTTGTTTTGCATTCGCTTCAGAAGTCACGTGTATAGTGAAATGGATAGTAAAGCATTCACTAGAACCTGATTATGGGATGGAGGAAAACTCCACCCCCTAGACCGCTCAGTCTGAAGAAGTTGGTTGAAATACAGCAACTCATGTGAGTGAATTGCCCCAGTGAGATCACAACGGTTTGTGCTTGCAAACTGTGTTTATTTTGGCTTCTTTGTGAGAGTGTGTGTGTTCATTCTCATTTAGTGGAAGCGCAGCTGCTGGCATCGCCGGTGCTAGGCTGCTGGAGTGAGGCCAGCACCCCAGGCATTGTGCCCCCTGCCCCCCTCTTCTCCTCCCTCATCCACGGAGAGCACGAGTACAGCCGGCAGTGGCACAGCTTCTGCCCCTCAGAGCACCCGCCACCTGGCTGCTGTCACTCCACCTCCCACACCTGTGCTTCTGGCATGTGGAGCAACAGCAGCTGGGCATTGGCACACACTCTGAGGCACAAGAGCCACACTGCGGCCGGCATCACTTGCATATTTCCCTCACCGGGGTGGGGAGGGCTGAAACTGGTGCCCACGGGCTGCGCTCCAGACAGCTGCCTAGGGCTGCATCATGGATGCACTGGCCCTGGCTGCTGGGGAAATGCATATTTATATCCAAGGGAACTGCAGTGCTGTATTTTTATTCATTTGCGGGACTGGGAAAATCTCCTGGTCCTGCCCCCAAAGTCCCCAAATATTATCTGAGTTGGACCTGGCAACCCTGCCTCTCCTAAATTTTAACAATTGATAGGGCATCTATAGAGAAAGGACAGAGGATTTGCCTTTTACCAATTTTTTTAGATCTCTTCCTCAGTCTGGTGCTGTGCTAAAAGTATGTCACGCAACGTTTTCTTTTAAATAAATACTTTATAACTTTTGATGCTGCGAGTGGTTACCGGTACCACATAGATCTCCACTGTCTCAGACACAGAATTTTAAATGGAGCATTGTGGAAAGCCAGAAAGCTGGCAAGTGGCTATTCCTCCAGGGGTGCACAAGACAGTAAATGGTCCCTGTGGTGACCAGGCAGCGGAAAACACAGAGGCAGGGCCTCGGAACTTTGAAGGGAAGCTGGGATGCTTCCAGTGAGGAATTTCTACAATGGTCAGGTAGTGCAGGAGAGTTACTGGGGGGTGGGGGGGGGAGGTACTGGAGAGAACAGCAGCTGAGCAGCTCCAGTCTTCTTGGATGCCGCCTGCCCCAGATCCATTCCAGTCTGGCTTCTGCCCTGGCCGTGGGGTAGAGACTGTACTGGTTGCCCTCACAAATGACCTCCAGAGACACTTGGATCGAGGCAGGTCAATGCTGTTGTTACTCTTTTTCACTTTTTAAATAATTTATTTCAATAAGAGAAAAAAACCATGAAACAGAACATTAATTCAAACAACACCCCCCCCCCCCCCCCCAGGAAATACACAACAAATGATTAACCAATGGATTACAAGCCTTAAGTTTTTGACAAGATAGGATAAAAACAGTAGAATACCTAAAATAAATCAATAAAAAACAAAGTTTAGATATTGCTTTGGAACCATACAACTTATTCGAGTGCTCAACATAGTTCTACATTGTGCAGGAGGTTGGACTAGATCCTGGAGGTCCCTTCCAACTCTATGATCAAAAAAGGAAAACCATTTTTCAACCAAATTATCTTTTACCTGTGGAACTTCCTGTTGTAAGATCCGATGAGCCAGTTTATCTATGATTAAGACATCCCATTCCTTTAAAAACCCAGGGCTTTTTTTGTATCAGGAACTCCTTTGCATATTAGGCCACACACCCCTGATGTAGCCAATCCTCCAAGAGCTTACAGGGCTCTTTTTAGAATACCTTTCAACATGGTTGACTCTGACCAGTCAATCCACCACCTCACCAATGTAGGGATTTGGGGAACTGCTTTAATTAGGTTTTCCTGCTTTCTCCATGATCAGGGACAGAGGGTGGTGCTAGGGGAGAGGATGTCCCCATGATACCTGCTTGAATGTGGAGTGCCACAGGGGGCAATCCTCTCTTCAGCGTTGCTTAACATCTATATGTGCTTCCTCACCCAGTTGAGCTGGGGCTTTGGGCTGGGTTGCCATCAGTACAGTGATGACACTCAGCTTTATATGTTCATAGAATCATAGAGTCGGAAAGGACCTCCAGGGTCATCTAGTGCAACCCCCTGCACAATGCAGGAAACTCACAAATACCGCGCACCAGTGGCGTAGGGAGGGGGGGCGGGTCGCCCCAGGTCTGGGGGGGTCTGGGGGGCCCCTTGGCAATGCCAAGGGGCCCCTCAGAAGCCGGCTGCCTGGCATCCCCAGGTCCCACCTGGAGGCTGGCTTCGGCGCCTGTCTGGCAACGCCACTAAGCCCATCCCTGATACCCAAGAAAAGTCTTCCCGGTCCCAAGTTTTGCTTCGGACGGAACTCGAGGGAGACGAAGCCCTTTCTGCAGCTCCAGCGGCCCCGAGGGATCCCCTGCAAGGGCTGGAGGCGCTAGCGGGGCTGCGAGAAACTCTCGACCGAGCCCGTCCAGGAGGAAGCACGGAGCGCAGCCACGACTTGCTAGAAAGAGCAGGGCCCCTCCACCCCGAAGCTGCAGCCGCTCGCCTCTCCTCGCCCTCTCGGGCCGGGGAACCTGCAAGGCGGCGGCGCCCTCCACCCGCAGCAGCCAGCAGCCGCCCATGGAGCTCCGCGCCGCCGGCTCGCCCCTCCCTCAGTCCCGCCCGCCCGCCTGCCTGCCGGGAGGAGAAGTGGACACGTCACTGCAGCCAGGCTGAGTCAGCCGCCCGCTGGAGGCTCCCCGCTAGTCCTGTCCCTAGAAGATCCCATTTGCAGTATGTTGTTCTCTTACATAGTTGACATAACTAAAGAATTAATAACTTGTGTGTGACTCTTGAGAGTTTAAGAGTTCTATACTATTTCAGCCAGTGATTAAATGCCTAGAAAATCTGTTTTAAAAATAATTTCATTTGATCTTAAAGATGCAACTGAACTCATTTTTATTTGTGCAAGGTTTCCTTTAGTATAGATCTCTATATTACTACTTAATGTATTTCTTTATACATATAAAAGGAGGGATCTAGAACTGGTGGGGGAATGGAAAATGCATTCCTCCACCAGCCCCATTTCTTCCCTGGGTCTAGTTCCATTTTTCCTCCATTTTCTGCTGGAGCCTGCTCTATTTCCTTTGTCTCTTCCAGGCACTCTTTTTGGTTGCTACAGCTACCCAAAATGCAGACTCTGGGTTCTTACTCTCAACATGGGGGTATTTTTATCTCCAACTTGTTTTTTTAATCACATTTTTCTGCAAACCTGGAGAGCCCCTTTGGGTTTGCAGAACCCTAAATTGTAGCTTCATTTGGCTTCACTGCATGGACTTTCTCCCTCCATAGCTTGTGTTTCTTAAATTGATTATGTTCTGTGCTGTTGCTAACATGGCAGCTGTGGCTTCTTTGCTTGTATCAGTACAGAGCCAGTTTGGTGTAGTGGTTAAGTGCGTGGACTCTTATCTGGGAGACTCAGGTTTGATTCCCCGCTCCTCCACTTGCAGCTGCTGGAATGGTGTTGGGTCAGCCATAGCTCTCCCAGCAGTTGTCCTTGAAAGGGCAGCTTCTGTGAGAGCTCTCTCAGCCCACCTACCTCACAAGGTGTTGTGTATGTGTGTGGGGGGGGAAGGTAAAGGAGATTGTGACTGCTCTGAGACTCTGAGTGAAGGGTGGGGTATAAATCCAATATCATCATCATCATCTCCTCCTCCACTAACATTTTTCCCATGAGGCCACTTGTCTATTTTATCCTTTGAAGCCAGGGACCTATTTTGCTTTTTCCTGAGTTATTTCTTTTGTAGGTAGATAGAACAGGATATGTTGCCTATAGGATCTTAATTGCCAAGGGGGCTTCACTGCACCTCCACGTGGCAACCCAAAAGACACACACAGGGATCTAATTGCAGGGGTGGCCCACGGCAGCTCTCCAGATGTTTTTTTGCCTACCACTCCCATGGCTGGCTGGAGCTGATGGGAGTGGTAGGCAAAAAAACATCTGGAGAGCTGCCGTGGGCCACCCCTGTAATAACGAAAAACATCCCATACCATAATACCAAGATTAACCAACACAATAATACCAACACACAGTGATATCAACACCCCTCCCTCGCAAGTGGTGGCCATCTTGCGGAAGTGACATCACCGGAAGTGACATCATATCCTGTTTCTGGCGGCGTGCACACACGTAGGGGGGCCCACATAAATCTTGAGCCCCGGGCCCCCAAAGCCCTAGCTACGCCCCTGCCGCGCACCCCTCCCCCCCTGCCTAAATTTACAGGACCAAGCCTTTGTTTAAAAACCTATACAGTAGGAGAGCCCATCACTTCCCGAAGAAGCCTGTTCCACTGAGGAACTGCTCTGTCAGGAAGTTCTTCCTAATATTGAGCCAGAAACTCTTTTAATTTCAACCCATTGGTTCTGGTCCTACCTTCCGGGGCCACGGAAAACAATCCCACACCATTCTCTATATGACAGCCCTTCAAGTACTTAAAGATGGTGATCATATCATCTCTCAGCCACCTCCTTTCCAGCCTAACATCCCCAGCTCCTTCAACCTTTTTTCATAGGACTTGGTCTCCAGACCCCTCACCATCTTCGTCGCCCTCCTCTGGACCCGTTCCAGCTTGTCTATATCCTTCTTAAAATGTGGTGCCCAAAAGTGAACACAATACTCCAGATGAGGTCTTACCAGAGCAGAGTAAAGCGATACCATCACATCACGTGATCTTGGCATTATACTTCTGTTGATACAGCCCAAAATTGTATTTGCCTTTTTAGCCACCCCATCACACTGTTGACTCATGTTCAGCATAGTATCCACTAAGACCCCTAGATCCTTTTCGCACATACTACTGCTAAGACAAGTTTCCCCCATCCTATAACCACGCATTGAATTTTTCATACCTAAATGCAGAACTTTACATTTATCCCTGTTAAAATTCATTTTATTGATTTTAGCCCAATTTTCCAGCCTGTCAAAGTCATCCTGTATCCTGCTTTTGTCTTCTTCTGTGTTTGCAACCCCTCCCAATTTAATATTATCTGCAAATTTAATAATTTGTGTGTTCCATCACAAGTGGAACACTAAGAAATTAAAGACTGTACCCACGTCTTCATTAAGTCCTATTTGAAGAGGTTATCATTCTTTGTGACTGTTGAGAGACTTTGTGGGAAAAATTTCAAGAATGTTCAGTGTCCCTTAGTTCTGTTTTTGCTTAACTTCACTAAAAATGCATATTTACATGCCTGGCGTGAAAGTTTTATTGCTTCCGGTGGTTATCTTACATTGCTTATTCTCCACAGTTGCTGTGCGGTTGTGGGGAACCCAGGCCCAACTCTTTCAAAAGCACACCTCAAGCTTAGCAACCCCACATCCTGTGCTCTTATATGCTGGACTGTGATTCTTTTAACCTGCTAAAAAACATTTCCATGGTTTTGCATGCTGATTCACGGCCCACTTTCTCTATATTTAGGACTCCTTGCCATTCCATCCCACTGTCTCATGAAGTGTGCACACAAAAGCTTCCATTCTGAATAAAACTTTGTTGGTTTTAAAGGTGCTACTGGACTCCTGCTTTGTTCTACTGCTTCAGACCAACACCGCTGCCCACCTGGATCCATAACAAACAATTGTCTTTGATGGGGGAACTCTCTAGTTCTTTTCATTGCGGAGTTATAAAGGGAGCTCTGTCAAGATGTGTAGCTGAGTTAGGCTGTCTGTTGACCTAGAATCTTGTAGCACCCTAAAGACTAATGAAATTTGTGGCAGGGTGTGAGCTTTTGTGAGTCACTTTTGACTTTTGAAGTGAGGAGTGGCTCCTGAAAGCTCGTACCCTGCCACGAATTTCTAGAGGTGCTGTGGAGAAATGCCATCTTAGTTGGGAGGGAACATGAAACTGCTAAGCAGGCTTTGGCCTAGCCTCCCTCCAACCCCCCCTCCCTTCCAGAGCCAAACCAGCAACTCTAGGGGGAAAGCCTCCTAGAGCGGCAGGAAGTTCTTTTGTTCTTTGCATTTGAGTTAACCAGGAAGAAAGTCAGTCCTCAACTGGCGCTCAAAGGAGGAGGTTGGGAGCATGGCGGCTCCTGACTGTAATATAGGCCTACTCAGGAAAAGAAGGCCCCCAGGCAGTCAGACCAAGTAAGTCATTCTCAAGGCAGGGCAAGTTTAGACCAGGGACAATACGATGCGTTTATAACCACCTTTTCTTTGTCATGCTGTTTGCTGTGCGGGTGCTGTACTGTGTTAACCTTTTACATGCAACTGTTTTTGTTTTGTTCTTCTTTTCTTTTAATTAAATATTTTTACTGTTTTGAATGCTGGCAGTCAAACTCCGTACCACATAGATCCCCAACCGCCCTAGACCACGCTGCTTTAAGAAGGGGGCCCCGGGGAAGGGGGAAGGCATGCAGTTGGGTAAGGTGCCAATCCTCCAGGGGTTCCCCGAAGAAGTGCTGTGGTCTCTGTGATACCCAAGTACAGGGTGGCAGAGGACCTTGAGGCCTGGCCTCATAGCTGGAGAGGGGGATTGGGAGTCCTGTTCCTCTCAATCTGAACCCCTAGACTGAGCAGGTGGTGGCAGCGAGCCCAAGTGGCAGGAGGAGAAATAGCTCCCTCCAGGAGTTGGCGACTCAATAGGGAGTTGACGGGACCGGGTCTGAAGGCAGAATCGGGCCGGTTCTGTCACAGGTGCTATTGGACTTTTGCTCTTTTCTACTGATAAAGTGAACTGTATTGTCTTTTCATTAATTGTTTATAATTCTGGAAAGAAAAGGACTAGAGTTATTTTTTTTTTTACAAAAATGAAATCTGAGAATTTGTGCATTATTACTACAGCTGGGGGTATAAATAGTTTAATATTTTGATCTAGCTGTTACCAGTTTTTTAAATAGCCCTCCAGTAGGAGGGGCATGACCTGGATAGCCCAGACTAGTCCAAGATCAGAAGCACATCTGGGTTGGTCCTGGTTAGTTCTTGGATGAGAGACCACCAAGGAATCACTATGCAGCATCACTGTGCAGAGGCAGACGATGACAAACCACCTCTGTTCATCTCTTGCCTTAGGGAAGGGCCTGCTCAGAGCATTAAGACGAGGAAACTGCACATGTGCAGAACTTCAGTGTAAATTAAAAAACAAGAAAAGCCAGAATATTGAGTCCTGCCCATATCAGTGCCAGTGCAGAAGTCTCATTCCCTGCACCTCCCCACTGCGTGTTCACAAATGACACCCACAATGTGTGTAGAATGAGGACAAGAGCACGCCAGCTCTGGCCTGCAGACCCTGCCCTTCTAGGCTTCGCAGCACCCGGAGGGGCTTTCCTTCTCTCTCCGGTAACACCCCCACCACCCCCACCTGATCTTTGTGTGGAATTGCCCAGTGGGAGGGTCAGGACTCCCAGCTTCCCTTCCAAGTTCTGAGGCTGTCTTGCCTCTGCAACTTCCACAGCCCCACGCCTGGCCTACCATGGGGACAGTTTAATGCTTTGGGCACCCTTGGAGGAGTAGCCGCTTGCCAATAGCCTGCCTTCTCCCCGGCATCACTTTTAAAAGAGTGTGTTTGAGACAGTGGGAGGTTTGTTGGTACACAGATCAAGTTATAAAATATTTCTTTAAAATATAATGTTTACAAGCATACTTTTATCACAGCACCAAATCGAGCGGGGGATTCCAAAAGAAATGCTCTAAAGCACAAATCCTTGGCCCCTCTCTCAATACATGCCCTATCAGTTCTTAAAATATAGAGCACGCTCATTAGCATAGACATTCTGGATTTAAAGAGAGTAGCCAGTACTTTGACGCTTGCTCCAACTCCTTCACGCGAATACATGGTGAAGAGCTGCCTGCTTACGGATCTCAGCTAAGAGTTCTCATGGATGCAGCATCCCACAGAACATAGACCTCCTTCCTCCTGCAAGGAGTTTTTCTTTTTTTCTCCACCTGCTGACCAGATCAGTGAAGCGATTCTTGCAGTCTCCAAAATTTCCCTTTCTGTACCGTTCTCAAGCACATTGTTCTCCAGACCTCTGTTTCCTGTTTGGAGAAGGGAAAAAGCTTACCCGGCCCATTATCTCTCCTGCTATATCTATTAGTATTTGTATGAAGGTAAGCTGAGTTCCTTCTGGGAAGCAAATGAACTGACACGCCACCCCCACCCCACTCTCTGTTCAGAGGGAGGGGGGAGGAGCCTGTTAAAATGCAAAGTGGAGGTTTAGCTCAGCTCACACACACCCCCAGGAAAAAAAAATGTATTTCTTTGCACCTTGGCTTCATTTTTGCCTCTTCTTCTCCTTTGCTCCCCATCTTCAGTCTCTTGTCAAGTCATGAGGCTTCTTCCTTTACGACGTTAACACCCCGCCCCCCCAAAGCACTTCCTCTCTGCCCAAAGTTTGGTTCATGCTCTTGTCACCTCTCCCCTTGCAAACTTCTCTGCTCTCACTCTGATCTTCCAGAGTACCCCTCAAGCCCCTTTCCTTCTGCCCGGCACTCTGCTTTCCAGGGCTGGATTAACAAATAGGCCAAGTAGGCACTGGCCTAATGAGCCCCCCACACCTTTAGGGGCCCTGGGCTGGTTTGTCTCTCTCTGCCTCTCCCCTGCAGCTTTGCCAAAGGGGCTTTTGAGAAGGTGCCTGCAGGAGAGATTAGGAGATAATTAACCGGGGGGGGGGGGTTGATTGCCTAGGGGCCTCCACAGGGCTTAATCTGGCACTGCTGCTCTCCAAATCCTCCACCTATTCCCTTCATTCTCAACAAGTGACATCTCTCCTCAAATCCTTCTTAATTTTCTGTCTGTTCCCAGATCCTGCCCTTCAAAGCCCTCCATGGTCTCCCCTCAATCTGTATTTCTCTGCTCTTATATCCAGATAGAACCTTGTTCCTAACCGAGTTTCCCCACCCTCCGCCCACCAAGGCTTCCTGCATCCAGGCCTGGTGCTAGGGCTTTTGGTGCCCTAAGGGAGCTGCCCACTAGCCCCCCCCCCCAAAAAAAATCTTTTTTAAACAGAAAATTGTAGGAGATGAAGAAACTTGGAACTTATTTACATTTTTAATTTACAGGTTTTTTTATTTTAAACTTTAATTTTAAAAAATTGTTAGACTAATTAATAAAAATTGTGAGACTACTTGATCCTTTTAGCTGGAGGTGCCAGGGACAAGATCCTCACATGACCATTTCTACTTGATCCTTTCAGTTGGAAGTGCCAGGGACAAGATCCTCACATGACCATTTCTACTTGATCCTTTCAGCTGGAGGTGCCAGGGACAAGACCATGAGCATGTGAGAAAGATGCTCTGCCACTGAGGTATGGCTCCCACCCCATGGCTGTGTCAAAGTAGAATAGGAAGGATGAGTGGCAGCAGACCACTTCAACAGGAGCCAATTTTTAGAAACTGTAATTGGCTCTTCTTCAGCTTTTACAGTTGGTTAATTTACCCCTGCCAGGCTCTGAGGAGCACACTGTACAGGCGCTGTCCGTGTTCACATTTCCTGGGTCTGTAACAGACCCGGGGAAGGTGAAACTGGCTGGGCAGCGTCTGCGCTCCATGGAGCCTTCTTCCCATTGGGGAGGGCAGACTCCAGGGAGGACACACGCTGCTCGTGGGGAGAGAGGTGCCTGGCGGTGTACACTAGTCCAGGTCTACTTGGCCTACTCCCTGCTTGGCCTACTCCCATGCACCGGCTATGTCTACATCCTCCAAGAACTCTTCCCTACCTGTTCTGCCCCTTATGCCTACAGCTGCCTCCCAAGAACACTTACATGCTACCATCTCTCTCCCTTCCCTCCTTTTCTTCGACCTCTTGGGCACAACTTCTTAGTTCCATTTCCCTGCAGAAGAATGTCTATTCTTCCAGTTTCTCCCTGCTGCCACCTTCTATTCCTACTTCATGGCAAGGACTGCACTGCAAGTTCATCAGGCAGAGACCTGTTTTCCTGTACTTTGCCAAGTGCCATGCCCAAAGATAGCACTTTGAAAACAAACGTATAAAAAAGCAAGGACACATGTGTCTGTTCATCTGTCACTGGCGGGCATAACATATCAGAAAAAAAGGACAGGAGGCTCAGAACATCTAGAGCCAAAAATGAAGGGAATCCAGAAATCCTAGTCTGGGTAGGTCCAGAAACTCTGTTCTTCGCAAATGGAACCAAAGGGTTTATGAGGAACCAAGAAAATTGAATCAGTACAGACAGGGAGGGTGGAAAACATCTTTCCAAAACAGTGGCGAATTTAATAGCTTTCCTGACCTACCAAAGTATCTTGAGATCCAGGTGCCAATCCCAACCACACCATGGAAGCTTCCTCGGTGACCTTGGGCCAATCACACACTCACCCTAGCCTACCTCTGAGGGTTATTGTTGTTGTGAGGATAAAATGGAAGGCCTAATTTTTCCGCTTGTGTTCACTGTGCATGTCCATTGGGTTTTCTTTGTCGTTCTGTATTGATTTTCCTCCTTTCAGCACTTAGTTCACTTTCTGGTTGCTGTTTCCCCCTGGGTTTCCTGAGAGTGCTTTCATGAGGATTTTTCTCTTGCTTTGCTTCCAGGCCAAAGGTAAATCAAAAGCATAGATTCCCTCGGATTCCACCCCCCACAAACCTTTTTACTGCCCCCTGAAGGTCACCTCCCCGCCATTGAGGTTGTTCCATCAACTCTGCACCTTCTGCCATCATCTCCCATACTTTAGTGCACAAACTCCATTTCCATTTGTTTTTAAAGTTTGAATTTTTTTTGACAAATGGCATGAGACTAGCTATGAAAGACTATCGCTAGTCTCAGATCACTGAACAAAAACATTAATATTAATATTAGGTAGTCTTTCAGATTATTTAATTATGTCTCGTGATCATGATTACTGGTTTCCCCCCTTGTTGTTAGTCTATTTTGGTTTTAAATTATTTGTAATCTGTTTTGTATTTACTGTTTTGTTTTATCTTGATCTTAAGACCATTGGTCAAAGAAGATAACAAATAAAAGGAAAGGAAAAATGAAGACAATGGGAAAGGGGAATTTAAGAAGTGCTCACGTGTATCAGAAAATCCAGAGAATAGGACCGATACACAAAGATGTTTTTCTATCAGCCCAGGGCCTCCCTCTACATTTGCAGAGAAATCCAAGAAAGAAAATTACCAATTTGAAACTTTTAGGGAAAAGACTGAGATCTTGCAATCCTCTGTTGTGAAATCCTGACTTTCAGCTTGGGAAGGAAGGAGCAGCTGCCAAGGAGAGTTCGGTGGGCAGGGGAGGAGACGCCTATCACCAATGTTCCCTCTAAGCTGCAGAGTCTTGTGAGCAAAAATTCTTCTTTGTGAGCTACTGGCGTTAAAGTCGTGAGCTACTGCATAAATTAATGCGCTCTGGGGCTAAGACAAAAATGTGTGAGTTGGAGGCTAAAAATCTGTGAGCTAGCTCACGCTAACTCAGCTTAGAGGGAAAACTGCCTATCACCCACCCAGGCCACCACCATGAAAGCTGGGTGGGAGAGCAGTTGGAGCTACCGCTGCCACCACCCCAGCACCGCAGGCAGGCAGGGAGGAGGAATGGGAGCTGCCGCTGCTGCCCTGTGGCATTGCCCAGTAAGGCAGACAAGTGGAGGCAGCAGCCCCACAAGTGGGAGGATGAAGGCAGAAGAGGGAGTGAAGGAAGGAAGGAGACCCATCGTTCCCCCTCTCCACTGCACCAATGAGGTAGGAGTTAGCAGCACACTAGGCTGACACGGTGGCAGTTCAGCAGTCAGCACAGCAAACGAGGGTGAGATAGGATTCCTTCCCTGCAAGTGTCATGGAGCCCTTACTTGTCATCACCAGATCTTCCAGAAATGTAGGTGACCTATTAGTATGAGCTGAGAGCCAGTGCGTTGCAGTGTGGTAGACTTAAAGTGATGAGGCCTGAGTTCAAGTTCCTGCTCAGCTATCGGATTGCCAGCCTCCAAGTGGGGCCGGGAGATCACCCAGAATTACAGTTAATCTCTAAACAATATAAATCAGTTTCCCTGAAAGAATGGCCACTGAGAGGACGGATATGGCATCATGCTCCCCCCAGTCCTTCCTCTTCCCAGACCCCACCATCCCCAGCTCCGCACTCAAAATCTCCAGGACGAAGCTCACTCACTCTTGGACTGGCTTCCCTCATAGGGGCATGGGTAGGTGTAAGCCGAAATGCCCTCAAAACGAGGTTGGGGAATTAGTTAGGTGGGCACCTGGCTCACTAGGAATCTTTTTACCAATATATACCAGGCTCAACCATCCAGAGGGTGATGCTCAATAAAAAGGACTCTAATTTAATAAAACCAATTGTAATTTATTGTGAAAAATAGTTCTTTCATACAAGATAAAAATACGATACATTCACACATTCACACAGTCCTAAGGAAATACAGATAGATCGATAGGGGTAACATATATGGGTAGACAAACAGGGCGATATTTACCTCTCGTAGACTTCAAGGAAGGCTCCGGTGGCGACAGTAGAGGGAATGGGGAAGGGCCCGAGACTGATCAGGAATCGGGGATGGATCTATGCAGCGGAAGGTGGGTTGCTGATAGAAGCACACCTGTGGGTAGCTAGTCCACAGGTTATAAGGACTCACCTGAGCCCTCAAGGGATGGGTGGTCTTGGGGAGGAGCAGGGGGAGGCTCTGTGATGACCATGAAGGCTGGACATTAGCAGAGCCAATGGCGAGTGGTGTTAGCGTTACACAGTGGATTCCATGTTCAGCGCTTCTTCACCGATCGCCTGGATAGCTCCTTGGCGGCACAGCGTCTCCTGTTCCATGGCGGACCCTTCCGTGTGCATTAGCAAGCACTCTGTACCGGGTTAGAATGCTTGCAACCTTGGTGTTGTTTGTACACATAAGTCCCTTTAGGTCCCTGGATAGTTTTGCCCACACTCTCTGGCCAGACGTGTGCGAGCTCACTTCTCCAGGTGCCCTGGCAACCATGCTGGTGACTATGATATTAAGGAAAGAGGGGGCTTTTCCTCACATAGGAGAGAAAACAGGAGCACCCAGTTCCTTGGAAACACAAAGGAGGAGAGAAGAGGAGACTGGAGTTATACCTTCCCTTCACTCAGAGTGCCTTACAATCTCCTTTCCCTTCCCTCCCCACAACAGACACCCTGTGAGGTAGGTGGGGCTGAGAGAACTCTGACAGAACCCTTGAGAGGAACAGCTCTGACAGAGTTATGACTGACCCAGGGTCACTCCAGCAGGTGCATTTGGAGGGGTGGGGAATCAAACCTGGTTCTCCCAGATTAGAGTCCATGCATTTAACCACTACACCAAAGGAAAGCAAAATGGCTGTGTGAATGTGAAAGGCCTATAACGGTTTGAAAAGAGACACAAAAACAACAGGAAGAGCAACCGTAATGCAAGCATAGCCCAGCAGGACCCTGGTTATGCAAATCCACCTCTGGATTTCTCTGTCCAACTGCAGAGTTGGGGATGGGTCAAGTCAGCAAATGATGGCAACCTTGATGACTTGTCTGGCAGTTATGAAATGCCAATCCCCAGGTCCCAGCAGGAGTTCTTCTGCTTTCCCAGGCTCCTTCCCGTTCCCAGTCAGCTGGCCAGCGGGGGAGGGGGGGAGGGAGCCCCGCCCCCAGAGGACCAAGTTCCTTTGCACCTCCGGAGGCTTCAGTCTCCGATTGAAAGGCTTCCTCTTGGGATGGTGTGTCTGTGTTACTTTGAAGAAGTTGGCAGCAACTCTTGAGTAGAGAGGCCAATCCCTCACTTCAGAGTCACCAGATGGGGGTGGGGAGGGAGGGAAACGTCTGTTGAGCACTTCATTATTCCCCAGGTGGAGATCGATTCTCATAGGGTATAATGCGGAATTGATCTGGAGGTTTCGGGGGCTCTGGAGGAGCTGTATTTTGAGGTAGATGCACCAAATTTTCAGTATAGTATCTAGTGCCTCTCCCCAAAATAACCCCCAAGATTCAAAACGATTGGACCAGGGGGTCCATGTCTATGAGCCCCAAAAGAAGGTGACCCTATCCTTCATTGTTTCCTATGGAAGGAAGGCAATTTAAAAGGTGTGCTGTCCCTTTAAATGTGATGGCCAGAACTCCCTTGGAGTTCAATTATGCTTGTCACACCCTTGTTCCTGGCTCTGCCCCCAAAGTCTCCTGGCTCCACCCCCAAAGTCCCCAGATATTTCTTGAATTGGACTTGGCAACCCTAAAATGGCTTCACCCACCTCCCCCCGCCCCCACCAAAGAAAACTGCAGAATTCAAGCAGCAGACTTTTCAACAAAACATCACTTTATATAAACATAACGTCTTTTCAGTCTCTGGCATAACTGAAACACAAGTGATATCTGAACACAGCTACCTTGGCAGGGACAGGATCTTCAGTGTCCATCAGAAAAGGCAGGCTGAACACAGGGCAAAACTTAGCAGATAATACCAATTAAAGAAAAGAGGAAATCCCAAATAGTAACTGAAACATGTAGGACCTCATCTTCCTCTGTAGACTCTGCAGCAGTTCCTCTCTCGTGCTTGAGGAGAACGAAGGCTGGAGAGATCAAGGGGGGGGTCTGTTCAGAGCTCTCCTGTATCTTTTACAATGGGAAAGGCATTACTGTCACTTTAAGGAATAAGATACAAAGGGGGGAAGGAATGTTGGGAAATGGAGGGGGAAATATTTCCATTTTACCCCAGTCAATTTTGGTGGCTGGAGACAGGAGAGGTCTTTACAGGCCTTGAAAAAAGGAAGAATATTGAAAAATACTATTTTCTTCTTGATGGTCCTGGTGAGAAGAAAAGGTCCTAGGAAGAGATTTTGAGGTGGGCTTTTCCATACACTGAAAAGAAGGGCAGGAGGGTCTCTCCATGGAAGGAGGCTCCAGAGAACTCGTAGAGAAGGGCTGCTCGGTCAGCATCAAAAAAGGCCACTCGCCCCCCAGCGTAGTTCAGGCACACTCGGATCCTCTTCAGCTCCCCAGTCACAGTCAGGGGGAGGCTATATTTTTCTATATAAGCCCTAAGCATCCCTGACTGCTTCCCCACAGTCCAGATCCCTTCCTCAGGACTAAAGATGAAAAATTCCTTTCTCCTCACAGATCTTCTGGCCACCCCCACATACCAGTCTTCTTCACTTGCCACAAGGACTTCCCAGAAATGGCAGCCTCCTGTGAATCCCTCACGGCCCAGCACAGCACCATGCTGCTTAAATCTCTCCGGACTGGTGGGCAGAGCTTGAGGTTTTTCTCCCATTCGCACGCTTTTCTGACCCTCAGAAAGAATGAGCCATGGATTGGCCGTGTCTGGATCCAGAGTCACATTTGCTGTTGAGGGAAAATGAGGAGACAAGAAGTGAGAGGGCATCAGCTGGGGGATTCCACCCACTGGCCTGTTGGCTTCCTTCTCCTGCCAGTCGTGGCCTCCTCCCACCTCTGCCACCCTCTCCTTGGTCATCAGGCTCTCCTGCCTGCTCCTGCCCTTCTAAAAGGCAGAGCTGTCTTCAAGCACCCACAGGGACACCATCTATTTCCTCCCGTATCCCATCCTGAAAAGGGAACTATGAAGGAGAGAAAAAAAGCAATGGCAATTTCAGTCACAGGCTTCTTTGGTTAGAAATCACACACAAGAACAGAAGATTTGTCTCCCTTATCAGGAATCTTCCTTCTCGCTGGTCCTGGGGTGGGGCAGTCTCTACTTCTGGGAGAAGCTCATTCCTGGAGACCAGGAGAGTCCAGAACCTTGCAATTCCGGGAGGGGAGGGGCTTCTCTCCCAGGCCCCAGTCTGGCCCTGAAGCAGCACAACTCCCTCTCCAAATGAGCAAACATGAAATCAGACCTCCAATAAAATGGTCCAAAAAAACCTCCAACCAACCACACAGAGAACAGGGTGAAGAACTCAAAAGAGACGCCCACCAGTTCAGGAAACTGAAATTGAGGCAAAGAAGCCCCATAGAGTCAATACAGCACACATACTCTGGCTTAAGTGCCTTCTGAGAAAGGGAATTCGCCCCCTTGGATGGGAAGAGACTGCCCAACTCTAGGACCACCGACAAGGAAGATGCACAGTGAGAAAAATCTTCCATTCTCCAGTGGTCCGGGGTGGGGAAGTCTCCACATCTGGCACATAAGATAGCAGCATGGCTATCTCAGACTCTAGCCTGAAAAGGTATGCTACAGGATCATTTTCTTCCAAAAGTAGTCTCAGCTGAGCCCATTTTGTCAATTCTGTAATGATGAGTGCAACAATTTCCAGGTTGCAGCCCTACAGACCACCTCTAAGGAAGGGAAGGACCGGATAATGCTGAGGTTTCTGCCCCTCTGAGGGAGTGGGCTGTAACACCCAAAGGGGGATCCAGTCCCCTGGACTTATATGCCAGGAAAATGCAGCCTCTGACCCATCTGCTAGTGGTGGATGTGGAGACCTTATGGTAGGGGTGTCATATGCCCCATCCACAGACCAAATCAACCCTCCCAGGGCTTCAGTCAGGCCCATGGGGCTCTTTTACTCCCCCTCCACCCTCCTGTTGTCAGCCATTCCCGAGCTCCTGCTGCCTTGCCTTTGCAGGCTGAAGCAGGAATCAAAGCTGCAAAGAAGACGTGCAGCGGAGCGAAAATGCACTCCACATTTTCCTTGCAACTTTGTGCTGAAATATGTTTCAATAGAGTGGAGCTCGGTTTAACTTCCCAGCATTCCTATGGCCAGCTGGGAAAACCCAGAAGGTGCCTGAATGCAGTGGGGAAGCAGGGAAAAACCCTGCTACACATTGAACAAGGGGCAGAGCCAGAAGTGACAGAAATATCCTTGGTACTTAATATTTAATTCATATTCCCAACCCACCCCCCCACAGCTGCTGCAAAAATTAATGCCTGTTCTGATATCCTCAGTGGGAATTTTAATAGACCTGCAATATTACCAGTTGGAACCTCTTCCAGACTGGAATTACCAACACGGAGCCACTGAACATCAGACATGATCTACTCTGGGATGGGAAACCTGATGCCCCAATGGCCACCTTTGGTGGGAGAACAGCAAGACTTTTCTTATGGAGCTCAGTCAAGCTCTTGCCCGGCAGCCATTCTCCCATCATTTCAATATGGCAGCAAGTAGGTGAAAAGAGGCAGTTCATCTCCTCAGAGTGCACCTTTTCTTTTGTCCTTACCAACATCCTCAGAGCAAGAAGGAACTGGCTGTGGCAGGGAGGGTCAGCTTTTGAGAAACAAGAGTGTTGTGTAGTAGGCTTGCCAATCCCCAGGTCCCAGCAGGGTTTCCCTCACTTTTGCAGGCTCCTTCCCCTCCTCTCAGTCAGCTGGCCAGTGAGGGAAGCCTTGCCCCACAGCCACCATATGCCTTTCTACTTCTGGAGACTTAAGAAGATGCTTGAAAAGACTTACTTTTTAGATGGTGTGTCTGTGCCTTTAAATCTAGAAGCCAGGTTGAATGTGGGTGGGGTGAGCTGGCAGAACAATATGGTTGCTCCCAGTAGCTGCGACAGGAGCCCAGAACTTCTGTTTTACAATCTTTTCAGAGGTCGTTTGCATAGTTAGGGGAAAACTAGAACTTTGGTTTCCCCTCTGTTAGTCTGAAGAACTTGGAACTTCAGCAACTCATGAGTAAATTGCCCCAGTGAGACCACACAAGTGTGAGATTGCAAACTGTTTATTTTGGGGAGAGAGAGAGAATGTTTACAGGGAACATGCAGCTGCTTGGGGTGAGGAAATGAAGACTGTATTCAGGGGAACTGCACTGCTGTATTCTTATTTATTTATTTCAGGGAATAGGAAAGTCTCCTGGCTCCACCCTCAAAGTCTCCCAGCCCCAAAGTCCCCAGGTATTTTCTGACTGACTTGGTAACCCTCTTCTGCAGTGCTATCTCTGAGAACACCAAGCAGAAGAACACAAATTGTTAGGTGAAGCTTTTTAGTTTAGAAACAATTGACCCGTTTATGAAGAAAAATGTACCTTTCTGCAGATGAAGTCCAGAATCCAGAGTGTCTGAGAAAGCAAAGGAACAGAAAGTGAGTGGCAGACCTTTCCACTTATCACAAATCTTGGGACAAAAATATCAGCTAATACTATTTTCTTTTGGGGAGGGAAGGCAGCATGATATAGCCCAACATTATCAAATCTTGGAAGCTAAGCTGGGTTGGTACTTAGACAGGAAACTAAAGAAGGCTCCGCAGAGGAAGGAAATAGCAAACTGCCTCTGTTTCTCACTTGCCTTGAACACCTCTTGGTGGAATCGCCAGAAGTCATTTGTGACTTGATGGCGCATAAGTACATATTCCTTATGAGTTACAGCTAAAGGGTCAAGTAGAAGCTATTTCGGGGTGGGGGGACGGGACTGTGCACAAATTTGTTTCTACAAGTCACTAGAGTTACTTGAGATTCATGTCATAGAAAGTATCCTAAGGACTGCAGCCCAAGGGTCCAATCTGGCTAAATTCAGGACATTTCTAGACACAGGTTCTGCAGTGCCATCCTGAGCAGAGTTACACCCTTCAAACTCACTGATTTCAATGGGCTTTTGACTTTACTTTAAAGACAGCACTGTAAAGAGAAGGGGGGGGCTGAAATTGATCCAGTGGCTGTCTTCATTAAATGCAGATGCCCTGAAGGGCAGTTTCCCTCCCCCTTCCTATCATTTCAGGTGCTTGCTTGACCATCTACCTCACCATGTGCCCTTGCATGGTCACAGTAATGATCAGAGATCAACATAGAATAACGTTGAGAAGTCCACGTAATGCAATTCTGAGCTGAAGTTATGGCAGAATTCTGATCAGAAAACTTTACATGGTGAATTAAAATGGCCTTCTGAACTGATACATAAACGTCCCATGTTCCTGGGTCTGTTACTGTTAACAATATAACCATCCTGGAACATCAGGCCCACTCTAATGTCCAGTTTGAAACTCTTGCAGTGTTTCTTCATTACCTTTGAATTGGCTCTTGATGACCTCCAAAGGGGGATTGAAATGTGAGAAGTACCAGATGTGCCACTTCAGGGCAAGTGGGAAATCCACTGGATTCTCAAATGACTCCTTTTCTTCATACCTGGAGAAAATCCCATTAAGGTGCTATCCATCCAGTTCAGAATCTCCCCTGTCCCAATGGATGAAAGAAGTAGAGGAAGGAACTGCCAGAAAGCCAAGAGAGACCCAGGCTGATGCTGAAAACACTGAAAGATTAGGGGGGGGGGCCCTTTGGACAGGCCTGTAGCCATGGGGGGCCTGGCCCCTCCACCCAACCCAACCCTCCACCTGTATGGCCCTCCTGGTGACCCGGCTCTCCCCAGTGCTTTTGCAGCCCCTGCTCTCTCTGTGGCTGCTGCTCTGGCAGCCACTGATCTCCCCGCCACTCTGGAGGCCCCTACCCCACTCTGTGGTGCTTCCCCCCTCCCTCCCACCAACACACAGGAAAAGCAGCGCAGAGGCCAGCAGCTGCCTCCTCCCCACTTCCTCCCCATTGCTGCTTTTCCCGCTGATCAGCAGATGGGGGGAGGCTGCAGCTTGAAAAGAGTCCCACCTTTCCAGGGCTTCGGTCTGTCGGTGGGTGGGAGGGAAGGGGAAAGCACTCCGGAGGTGTGGGGGGCCGCCAGAGCGGTGGGCCCCTCCATCTGAAATTTAATTCGGTGGGACCCCCCACCTAAAATTTTCTGGCTATGGGGCCACCTTTGAAGAGAAATGTTCACCTCAGTGTAGCTCCTGCTTTGTTAAGAACTGGACCTGGGTTCGACACAGCAACTGCAGAGAATGGCTACCACAAAACAATACAGCTGGTTTTGTGCACTAAATAGCACTGCAGAAATTAATTGTCCATTTTTCCTGCTCCTTGTGCTGTGTTTGTGCATGTGGAACAACAAAAACAGGGAAATCCTCTGCCCAAATCTGTCTTGGCATGAGGAAGAGAAGGCAGGAGCCCTCCCTCTCCCAGAGTGGCATTTGAGGCCTGAACAGGGTCTGCTTTCTTCTTGCTGAAGGACTCTGTTCTTCACAGGCTACACAGTCCAATCCCAACATTATGAAGGTTAATGCTGAAGGCCTACTTACTTCTGCAAGGTGCTTCTGGCATCCTGAGGAAAAATGGCAGAGAGAAAAAGAAAAGAAGAAGATATTGGATTTATATCCCGCCCTCCACTCAGAGTCTCAGAGCGGTCACAATCTCCTTTACCTTCCTCCCCCACAACAGACACCCTGTGAGGTGGGTGGACCTGAGTGGGCTCTCATAGGAGCTGCCCTTTCAAGGACAACCTTCTGCAATAGCTATGGCTAACCCAAGGCCATTCCAGCTGCGGCAAATGGAGGAGTGGGGAATCAAACCCGGTTTTCCCAGATAAGAGTCCACGCACTAAACCACTACACCAAACTGGCTCTCAGTGCTTGCTAAAAGATCATACCAGGAAGACCCCTCTGGAAGATTCTACCCTCTGGCATTTTGCTTGTGTCCAGCTAGCAGACTTCACTCAAAGACTGGCGTAGATCTTCATAAAGTGGAAGAAAAATATCTGTGAGGTTAATACCAGCAGACAAAGTGGAGCCATTTTGGAACGGTGTGATCTGCTCTGACAACTTAATGACGATAATGTTCACAGAGATTTTTCTTCACATGGAAGGCTGGAGGGCTGTGTACCCCTTCTGGCCACCTGCAGATGCAAAGGCATTCCTAGCAACGTTTCTTCCATCAGCCTTGCATCACTGCAAGACTGCCTCCCTTTTCCCTGCTACATTGCTGAGCCAGCTTGCAGGAGTTTCCCTGCAAGATGGCTCAACAACAAAAGGGAAGGGAGGGTCTAGCCATCAATGCCATCGTATCTGCACAGATTGAAGGGCAGGCAGAAGCAAGCTCAGCGGTGGCAGGAACAGGTGTGGGGATGCCATTCCTGTAACCACCTGTTGTGTGTCTGTGTGCATTTGGAACGCACATCTGCAAGCAGCCACCATAAGCCACGTTCCCTGCCCCGCAGACATCCTCCTTTTAAAATGTACTGTGAAAAACCTTGCATGGAATCCTCACTCCAGGGGTGGGGAGGTTTCACAGAGACCCTGCTTTTGTCCAGTCTGCCCCTGGCTGGAGATGCAAAAGGACAGAGAGGAAAACAGCTCACATGCAGAGATGAAAACTTCCTAGCAACATAAACTAGCCTTGTTTGCTTTTCTGCTGAGCAAAGGAGGCACAGAGAAGATTTGGAGCCAGCCTTTTCCCCTAGGGGACCCTGCCTGTTCCTGCCACCCCCTCACCTGCAGGAGATCACTGGCTGGCTGCTGACACTTCTCTTCCATCTCCCGGATGAGGCTTTTGAGAGAGGAGAGGGCCTCAGAGAGTGCGGCCAGGTGCTGGTCCCTTTTCTTTGCCACCTCCATCTCCACCTCTTCCATCTGGGCCAGCAAAAGCTTCTCTTGTTCCTCCAGAAACATGTGCAGTTGCCTGAACTTTGCTACTGCCTCTTGCTTCTCTCCTTGGGTTTGTTCCTGAAATGGAAAGAGAAGAAAATCGGTCCAGTGTCAGGAACACAGCTGGTCTCTGCAGTGGGAAGAGCCTCCTATGAGAAGAGCACTTTGGCCTTTCAGAGATCACAATTAACACTCAGCAGGGAAAGCGGAAGATCCACCAGGCCCAGCCTCAGGGCCAAAGAACACAAGGATCTCCCTCCAACTCCCGGAGGGGTTCTTTCAGCCACAGAGGATTCAGTCTGCAGCACAAGACCCAGAGAAAAGAAGGGGGGGCTTCAGTCCGTTTGTTCCCCCACTAGAACACCCTTCATAGGTTGACTCCCCCAATCCATATTAGGGGATGATATACTATTTGAGTAGAAGCCCCACTGGGGGCAAAAGAGCACAGAAGCCCCTTCACCTTGCTTCGTCTTCCAATGTAAACTGCAGCTTTCCTGGCTGCATTTTGGGCAGGGAAAAATTGCAGGGGAGGGGGGAACTACACACTACTCAGTATCCCAGGTACTTTCCCCACCTTAGAATCTGCGATGGCTTAACCCCACTTGGCCCAATTCAGCATCGCTGGGCTCCTATCAACATTTGCAGCAAGCATAGGGGAGGAGGCAGAGACTCCTCCCAGGTTGCTTGCTGGTGCATTTACACATATGGGGCCTGAACACGGATGTTCTTCTCCCTATGATCCTCTCTACAGCAAAGAGTGCCTTGGAAAGTCAACTGATGCTGCTTGAAACAAAACATCTAGGGCACTGGAGGGCAAGGAGCTCCCGAGGCACAAGAGCGTGCAGTTCCACAGCATCCCCAGACTCACCACCCAGGTAATACCTCTGCTTAGAATTGCAATGTTACACCTACCTAAGAGCTGCCTTTGGGGCCTGTTCTGCTGAATACGGAGCATGCCGTGCATCTAGGGATGCCAGCCTCCAGGTGGGGCCTGGGGAGCCCCTGGAATTGCTCATTTCCAGACTACAGAGATTGGTTCCCCTGGAGAAAACATGCTTTGGAGGGTGAATTCTGTGGCCCTGTGTCAGTTCTGGATTAACCATTAAGCAAAAGAAATACACGCCTAGGGTACCAAGGGAAGGGGACACCCTACAGATTTTTCTCATAACTCTCATGCCCTTAACTTTTTCACTGGTGCACTCAGAGCCAGCCATAGCTCCTGTGCTGCGCCCCCAATTTTAACGCCTGGGTGAAGTGTGAAGTGCTGTGCTCCTAGGTCTCTTTCAAGGCTGCCTCCCGCCATTCAGCTGATTGGCGGGTAAAGCAATGCTGAGGCAGGAAGGACGAGGAGCCGCTGAAAAAGCAGCTGCCGCCACTGCTCCTCCCCACACTATCCAGGGAGGAAGTGGGGAGGCGGCAGCCAGCAGTGGCTGCCGTTTCAGTGGCTCCTTGTCCTTCCCACCGCCACTGCCCCAGCGCTGATCCTGGTGAGCAGCCAGTCTCTGCGCTGCTTTACCCGCCAATCAGCTAAATGGCGGGAGGCGGCCTTGAAAGAACCCCTGGAGAGCGGTGCTTCACCGGGGCATTAAAACTAGGAGGGACGAAGGGGGAGGCAAATAGGAATTTGTCTAGGGGATAGGAGTGAGGGCTGATTTTGGCACCCCCACCCTACCAGCACCCTAGGCAAATGTTTAGTCTGCCTAGTGGGCAGGCCGGCCGGCCCTGGGTGCACTCAGCTGCTATGTAGTGCTAAACAAATACAAATAAATATAATCTAACAAATAGAAATTATATTTAATATAGTTGTGAGGTCTGGCCTGGGGGATGGATTAAAAATCTGAATTTTTATTCTCTTATTTAATCTTCAGCACTTACTGAGTCTCAATGTTTTGTCATTTAGGTAATGGAAAGGCAGTGGGGCCATGTTGTTGGGCTGTGATTAGGGAAACTCCACTTCCCAACTGAAGGGGAGGGGGCTGCCTCGTGAGCTGACATTTCTGCTCTTTGGACTCTGTTCATTCCCCAGCCACAGTGACACTTACAAGCAAGTCTTGGCTTTCCCTCTCAATGTCTCCTTTATACGCCACAATTCTCTCTCTCTCCTTTTCCAGGATCTCCAGACAGTTGCGGAACTGATCCTGCAGAGAGGGGGGAGAACCAAAATTGAAATGTGTTCTTTTTTTAAGGTTTACTCCACCCTAGCCATGGGTTGGATATTTCTTGCATTCAAAGCCATTATTTGTAGCCAAGATATCACCGAATTGCGTTAACACTCCAGGAAGGAGGCAGCAAAGAGGCGCTGTCATGCCCCAACTTGGGCCCAGAGTACTGGTGGAGTGAGAATATTTGGAGAGTGGAGACTGCAAACAGACTGCATGCTGACATTCCCTCCCCCCACCCCCGTTTTGCTTCCAGGGCTTCATACAGTGAGGCCAGAGCAGTGGGGTTTGGAAGTTGCGACCTGATAAGTCTACCACAAGCACACATCAAGACTGTGTTCCCGCCTCCTGTTTCTTTGGTCTAAAAAGGAGGGTGTGCTCTGCATAGCCCAGGGATGATTCCCACATGGATTCCCAGAATGGGTGGTAAACAAGTTATTAAAGGGACATGACAGTTTTCTTCAGGCCAGTTGGAAGGACAAGCATCACGTACACTTACACCTATGATTTGTTTACAGCGTAAAATGCGCTACGTTTTGAGGAGTTTAGTGTCTAGTCAGGTGCAGTGGCAGACCTAGCCTATTTGGCGACCAATGCAGACGATCTTTAACACCCCCTTCCTCTATTGTTTGTTGTTGTCAAATCACAGCTAACTTATGGTGACCCTGCAGGGTTGTCAAGGCAAGGGACCTTCATAGGTGGCTTGCCATTGCCTGTCGTCATTTTGGCCCTGCTTTGCTCCTCAGATCTGAGGAGATCAGGCTAGGCTGGGGCTACCCAAGACAGGACCCCTCCTCTATAGGACAAAATTATTTTCAGTGATCACCATGAAATGAAACAAATAACAATAATGTCCAGAAAATAGATTCAGGAGGGTAGCTGTGTTGGTTTGAAGCAGCAGAACAGAGTTTTGTCTCAGAGGTGCCACTGGACCCAAGCTTTCTTTCAGTGGCCAGGAAAGAGAAGAAGACAGTGAAATTTTCCTTTTATTTAAATTCATATATATAACCATGTTAGTTAAAAGAAAAATCAAATTCCAGCATGCTATTCCATCAGGAGAGCCTGTGTGCTGTAATGCTTAAAGTGCTGGACTAAGATCTGGGAAATCCAGGTTTGAACCCCCAGTCCTGCCGTGGAAGCTCGCTGGGTGACCTTGGACCACTCTCATGACTCTCAGCCTACCCCTGACCTGGTTAGTCCCAGGACAGCCTGATCAGCAGGGCCGACCTGGAGGCAGGCAGTGGCAGGCAAACCACCTCCCAACCTCTCTTGCCTTGAAAAGCTTACAGGGTGTCCATAAGCCAGCTGTGACCTGACAGCAAAACAGAATTCTGTCACGCCACTCGTGTTCTGAGCAGGCACTCGGGTGGGCTTCTGTTCTCCTTTTTGAAACCCAAGACCTGACAATCTCAGACATTTACAAGACATTTTTGAGAGCTAGGAGTCTGCCTTTGTACTAATTTTAACTAACTAGCTAACTAGCCAAAGCATCACACATCTTTAAACGAATGAAGTGTCCAATGTAATACCCTTTCTGATGTGACTCATCATACTGGATGTTAAGAAGCACACTATGCCCAAAGAATCTGCCCCCGTCCTTCACAGTTTCCAAAGGACTACGTCAAGCCAGATCATCTCTGCAGTAGAAACTGAAGGGAGGGGCCACAGTTTTGCAAGCCTAGTAGAACCAAAGCGATGTACAGAGTACCCAGCAGTACTAGTGCAATCAGAGTGCCCAGCAGAACCCAGTGCTGTTGTGGCAATGCCAGCTGATGTCAAGCACAGAATCGCAGTCCAAGAAGGGGGGATGGAACCTCAGCAGCACTAGTGCAAATGTGCCCAGCAAACCCAGTGCCATTCATAATATCAGCAAAAGTTTGCCACTATACTGCTTTTAAATACATTCTGTCGCCAAGCAGGATAGGGATGAAAAGGTCTTGAGGTCAAGAAGTGAAAATAAAGGGGGAGGGGTACATGGAAACATTAGGTGAAGGGAGATGGAAAACCTGAATGAGAAGTGTGTGGGAAAGTGGGGGGGGGAGTTGTTTATCTTACTGTATGTCATGGGCTCTGACAAGGGGACTGCCCAGGCAGAGCCAACAGGGTTAGCAAACCCAGCGGAGCCAACAGCTGGCTCCTCTCACAACTTGACTGATTCACTGCCGCTGCCCGCAGGTTCTCAGCACCTGGCTCTACAGCTGATGAGGAACAACAACAGGTAGACACACATCCCAGTTAACCACCTTGCCATGCTCGAGTACGGGAAAGGCTCCATCAGGACTCAGCGATCTGAAGGAAAGAGGCCAAAATGCGGGCAAGACGTTCTCTCAGCCCAGAGTTTTAGCAGACACCAGGCTGGCCCAACTGCCTGCTAATTGGAAACAGCAGCGGCGGGCTATCTAAGTTCCTGCTTTGAGTTGCATGCTCTGTGGAAACAACAAGTCCATCCGGTGACTTGTGACTACTCCAGCTCCAGTTCCTTGGCTCTGTTCCTGCTCTGACTTCCCGGTTTCCTGACTCCTGGATTGTACGATCCTGCTTTAAAACTGCAATTTGGACTCGGTACTGGTTCCTTCAACGCTCCTCTGGCTCTGACTTGGACTGGACTTGGACTTCCCCCTTGCCTGCTCTCCAGCGTGTGACACTGCAATACCAGAACTGCTGCTTTGCAAGATCTGGCTGAGCTGGGTGCAAGGAAAGAAAGAGATAAAAACTAGACTATTGGAGAAAATGAGCTGCAGGCTGGCTACACATGGGCTTCCACAGAGACCAATGTATCAAGAGGCCTCTCCTGTAAATACAGTGCCCTCATATTCTCACACACATGATGCCAGACAGGCTGGCCATTTGAGGAAGGGAAAGTACTCTCTAGATTAAGTTTCTATCTCTTCTTTTGACTGCAAGCTGAATGTGGATCTACTTGAATAAATGTAAGTTTACTTTTTTGCCATATACTTCTTGGGAGATGTATTTACTGCACTCTGCATCCCATTCTGTGTCTGGGCAAACTCTGCTACATTAACCAAATATCCCCATGATGAGTACCCCTAATATCTAGCTGTTGCCTTTTCCCTCGCTCCACCCATTTTTATTCATCCTTTGACTACTGTTGCCTCCCTCTGCCTTTCCTCTTCTAAAACTTCATGTTGGTCCAAACAAATCTTTGAGTCTTCTTGTTGCTATATCCTGTTGCTCTGCAAAGACTGGCACAGAAGAGTGTACCCTACTAAGCAGAGTAAATAAATCTTTATAACTTGTAGTAATAAAACCATCTTGATTAAACAGAGAAACTGGGTTGGTCTTAATTTTGTTCTCAGTATGGCCCAAACACTCATCATAAAAAGGAGAAAAACCCACAATTGGTATCTTCAATCTCCTTACAGTTGCAAGCACCAGCCCTGGAGGGAGAGCTCCTCTTCCGCTATGCTGGGAGGAAAGCCCATCTTCTCCAGAGAATGATGGAATTCCACCAGCAAGGATCCAGATGAGTTCCTACCTTGTATTTCTGAGCAGCCACTTCCAGGGGAAGTATTGTGTGTCCTTTGTGTTCTGGGAGTCGCTCACAGACAGCACACACCAATTTTTCATCCTCTTTGCAGAAGAAGTGGAGTTTTTCCTGGTGTCTCAAGCAAAGACCTTTTCTTGAACTTTCTGACATTAGTTTAATTTTTTTTACTATGTTTCTCAGCTGCCAGTTTCGGCGGAAAGCCCCTTTCTGGAACTTGAATTTGCAGACAGGACACTCCAAGTCTCCCAGAGTCTCCCATTTCTCACAGTAGTCGGTGATGCAGGCCTGGCAGAAGCTGTGCCCACAGTCCAGGACCACGGGGTCCATCAGGAACTCCAGGCAGATGGGGCAGTTGGCCTCCTGCTCTATCTCTGTGGATGGTGGAGCTGAGGCCATGAGGGCTGGATTCTCAGTGGCTTGGGTGATAGGAAGGGCAGCAGCTTGTCAGATCTGTAAAAGGGCAGCATAAGAACAAGAACAACAGAGAAGCCATGTTGGATCATGCCAATGGCCCATTCAGTCCAATACTCTGTGTCACACAGTGGCAAAAAACCCACAAGTGCCATCAGGAGGTCCATCAGTGTGGCCAGAACACTAGAAACCCTCCCAACTGTTGTTCCCCATAAGTTCCAAGAATGCAGAGCATCCCTGCCCCAGACAGAGAGTTCCAACAATACACTGTGGCTAATAGCCACTGATGGACCTCTGCTCCATATGTTAATCCAATCCCCTCTTGAAGCTATCTATGCTTGTAGCTGCCACCACCTCCTGTGGCAGTGAATTCCATGTGTTAATCACCCTTATAAGAACATAAGAGAACAGGAATGACCTAGAAAGAAGGCTTTGCATTTTAGTCTATTGCCATGTTGGGTTTGTTTTGAAATAGGTTTTATTGTTACTGCTCACACTATGTAAGTTGTCCACTGCCTAAAGAGTCTGAAAGTTGAGACCAGTGTTCCCTCTAAGCTGAGTGAGTGTGAGCTAGCTCACAGTTTTTCAGACCTCTGGCTCACACATTTTTCTTAGCTCAGAAAAAATGGCCCCAGAGCAAACCAATTTATGCAGTAGATAAATTATTTGCTTACAGCTTTTAACATCAGTAGCTTACGAAGTTGAATATTTGCTCACAAGACTCCACAGCTGGTTGCATAAAAAGGTAAAGGTAGTCCCCTGGGTAAACACCAGTTGTTTTTGACTCTGGGGTGACATTTTCATGGCAAACTTTTTTAATGGGTAGCTTGCAATTGCCTTCCCCAGTCATCTACACTCCACCACCACCACCCCCCGCAGCAAGCTGGGAAGTCATTTGACTGACCGCGGAAGGATGGAAGGCTGAGTCAACCTTGAGCAGGCACCTGAACCAGCTTCCGCCAGGATCGAACTCAGGGCATGAGCAGAACTTCAGTAGTGCAGCTTTACCACTCTGCACCATGGGGCTGCTTTCCTGGTGGCAAACACATCTTTAAACAAATGAAGGGTCCATGTAATATCCTTTCTGATGTGACTCAGACTTCATGGAACTTTATTCCCCGGGAGAGCCACCTGGCCACACTTTCAGCTCATTTTTGCTGGCAGGTAAAGAACTTCCTGTGCCAAAGAGGTTTCCTACAACCAGAAACTGCTGGCTGCCAGGAGCCTTTTCAGAAGAAGGTAGACACTGCTGTGGATTTTAGCTATATCAAGATTTTAGTCTGTTTTTATTTATCACACAATGTTCTTTTAATTTAGCGACTTAAGGGGTTTTTTTTAAATTAATACCTAAGCTGTTCATTAATGAAAAAAGAACATGCATCTTACAATATAGACAAAAACTTCCATGAAATCTAGCAGAAAACTCTCACAAAATCTATATCTCTACAAAAAAATAAAATCTTAATGGCAGTTCAGCACTTCTTCCCTTGATTCTGTTGTAGGAAACAACCCATGCCAGCATCTTATTAAAGGAAACCACCATTGAATAAACCATTTCTGTGCCTCTGTCTTCTTTACATAGTCTTCTTAAAGCATTCCTGTCTTGGCTATTAGCATAATAAACCAAATTTTGCATAACTAGAACTCAAACTTTGGCAGATTGCTGCTTCCAATTTTTAGCAAAGAGCATTCTGGCTGCCAGTGTGGAGTAGTGGTTATAAGTAGCAGACTCTAATCTGGAGTACCGGGTTTGAGTCCCCCCTACTTCTCCACATGAAGCTTGCTGGGTGACCTTGGGCTAATTACAGTTCTCTCAGCCCCTCCCATCTCACAATATGTGCCTGTTCTGGGGAAACTAAGGGAAAAGTGATTGTAAGCAGCTTTGAGGCTCCTTAGGGTAAAGAAAAGTGGGGTATAAAAACAGACTCTTCTTGTTCATCTTTACAAGTAACTGCCACAGGGTATATTAGTGGTTTTTAGGCAACACGGTGTGGCTAGTCTAACAAAACATTAGAAATTGCAATGGTTCTGGATCAACCGCTGCATACATTCCATTCTGAATATTTTCCCAACACTTTCTAGCAATGTGACATATAGGAAAGTGCCCATTCTCACATCTCAGGCACATACCTGGGTTGACACAAGTTTTTGTTAATTCATTGGGATGCTAACCTCCAGGTGGGACCTGGGCTGCCTTGGAATTACAGCTCACCTCCAGCAACAGAGATCAGTTCCCCTGCAGAAAAGAGGTTCCTGTCCTCCCCAGGCTCCACCCCAAATCTCAGGGAATTTCTTAACCTTGAGCTTGCATCCCCACCCCCACCCCTGCCAGTGACCTGGGAGAACCTGGCAATGCAATCTGAGGCATCCTTGTGATTAAGCAGCATCTTATAGGACATTTATGGAAGCCTACGAGATGGTGGTGAAGGCTGCAAAGAAAGAGCCACATGTGGCTCCCGAACCACAGTTTGGCCACCTCCGCACTAGACCAAGTGGGTACAGTGAATGAGACAGAGCTTTGGATATTACAATCTTCACAAGTCCCCTGTTCATAGCTCCTCCTAGGCTGTACTCCCTCCTCTCACTGAATCCTCTCTTGACCTGTGCATCCACTGCCAACTCCCCATCCTCTGACTTCCAGTTTGCCTTTTAGACATCCTTCAACCCTCAAGGCACCATTTCTTAGCTGAATGTCTATCCCCAACTCAGACAAAATTAAGGGCATTCACTGGTAGAGGGCTCCAAGCACAGCCCTTGTAAGTAGAAGCTGAATCTCCTCCTTCACTCTCAACCCACCACCAGCATGGCTTCTCCTCCATTATGCAAGAATTACCTGCTGGTTGTCTCACCTCAGAATCACTGGATGGGCACAATGGTCTCCCCCTTGCTTGGGAGCTCTCAGGCTTCATATGTCCATGGAGAGTCAATGATCTGAGGTCCCCTTGGCAGCTGGCACCCCACACTCCCGTGGTGGTTGTTGCCGCCCTTCACTTCTTCAGGGAGCAAGAGCTAGAAAATGCACTTTGATTTCTAACACTGCAATAAACACGCCAGCAGTCAAACAAAGCGTAAATAATATTCTATTTCAGATGCAATATCTATTAGGACAAATTTATGATTCCAAAGTCCATTTGAATTCTAAAGTCCAAACTGTGCTTGCATTTCATCTCCTTCTGACTCCACATTTTCTTCTTTTGAACATGTCGGGTATGTGCAGCTGCCCAAACAGCCCTGATGTGCATTTAGAGCTCAGCAGGTTTAAAAGAACCTTGGAAACTGCTTCTGTTTCTGATGGTGCACCAGTGTGCCTCTCCATCTCAGCTGGAGGACAGCTCCTGGGCAGGGCAAGCAAGCAGATCCAGGCGGCTGTGAGCAAGGAAGAGAAGCCAGCAGAGTCCCTCTGCTTCTTTTGCATTCGCTTCAGAAGTCACGTGTATAGTGAAATGGATAGTAATGCATTCACTAGAACCTGCCCTGTCTAGTGGGGAGAAAACTCCACCCCCTAGACAGCTCAGTCTGAAGAAGTTGGTTGAAATACAGCAACTCATGTGAGTAAATTGTCCCAATGAGATCACAAAGGTTTGTGCTTGCAAACTGTGTTTATTTTGGCTTCTTTGTGAGAGTATGTGTGTGTGTTCATTCTCATTTAGTGGAAGCGCAGCTGCTGGCATTGCTGGTGCTAGGCTGCTGGAGTGAGGCCAGCACCCCAGGTATTGGGCCCCCTGCCCCCTCTTCTCCACCCTCATCTGCGGAGACCACGAGTGCAGCCGGCAGCGGCACAGCTTCTGCCCCTCAGAGCACCCGCCACCTGGCTGCTGTCACTCCACCTCCCACGTCTGTGCTTCTGGGATGTGGAGCGACAGCAGCTGGGCATTGGCACACACTCTGAGGCACAGGAGCCACACTGCTGTTGACATCGCTTACATATTTCCCTCACGAGGGTGGGGAGGGCTGAAACTGGTGCCCACAGGCTGCGCTCCAGACAGCTGCCTAGGGCTGCATCATGGATGCACTGGCCCTGGCTGCTGGGGAAATACATATTTAGATCCAAGGGAACTGCAGTGCTGCATTTTTATTCAATTGGGGGTTTGAGAAAATCTCCTGGTCCTGCCCCCAATGTCTCCCAGCTCAACCCCCAAAGTCCCCAAATATCATCTGAGTTGGACCTGGCAACCCTGCCTCTCCTAAATTTTAACAATTGATAAGGCATCTATAGAGAAAGGACAGAGGATTTGCCTTTTACCAATTTTGTTTAGCTCTCTTCCTCAGTCTGGTGCTGTGCTAAAAGTATGTCACGCAACGTTTTCTTTTAAATAAATACTTTATAACTTTTGATGCTGCGAGTGGTTCCCTGTACCACATAGATCTCCACAGTCTCAGACACAGTATTTTAAATGGAGCACTGTGGAAAGCCAGGAAGCTGGCAGGTGGCTATTCCTCCAGGGGTGCACAAGACAGTAAATGGCCCCTGTGGTGACCAGGCAGCGGGAAACACAGAGGCAGGGCCGCGGAACTTGGAAGGGAAGCTGGGATGCTCCCGGTGGGGAATTTCTAGGTAGTGTAGGAGAGTTACTGGGGGGTGGGGGGTGGGGGGGAGAGAAGCCTTTCTAGTTGTTGAGAAAAACCTGGACAGGCCTTTTCTGACAAAGATAAAAATCGAAATCAGATAAAATATGCACTTTTATCATCAGTTTTTAAATATATTTCACACTTTCTTTTAGGAAAAATCCCAATATAAAATTGAAATCTTCATAATAAGGCATTTGGACCCTGCGGTCCTCACCAACCACCGCCGTCTCAAATCTTTCATTTCTGCGTAAGGTACTGGAGAGAACAGCAGCTGAGCAGCTCTAGTCTTCTTGGATGACGCCTGCCCCAGACCCATTCCTGTCTGGCTTCTGCCCTGGCCATGGGGTAGAGACTGTACTGGTTGCCCTCACAAATGACCCCCAGAGGCACTTGGATCGAGGCAGGTCAATGCTGTTGTTACTCTTTTTTACTTTTTAAATAATTTATTTCAATAAGAGAAAAAAACCATGAAATAGAACATCAGTTCAAACAAAGCCCCCCCCCCCCCCAGGAAATACACAACAAATAATTAACCAAAGGATTACAGTAGAATAAATACCTAAAAGATATCAATAAAAAACAAAGTTTAGATATTGCTTTGGAACCATACAATAATCCTTATCCGAGTGCTCAACATAGTCCTACATTGTGCAGGGGGTTGGACTAGATCCTGGAGGTCCCTTCCAACTCTATGATTCTATAGTCAAAAAAGGAAAAACATTTTTCAACCAAATTATCTTTTATCTGTTGAACTTCCTGTTGTAAGATCCGATGAGCCAGTTTATCTATGATTAAGACATCCCATACCTTTAAAAACCCAGGGCTTTTTTTGTATCAGGAACTCCTTTGTATATTAGGCCACACACCCCTGATGTAGCCAATCCTCCAAGAGCTTATACGGCTCTTTTTACAATAGCGTTCAACATGGTTGACTCTGACCAGTCAACCCACCACCTCATCAATGTAGGGATTTGGGGGACTGCTTTACTGAGGTTTTCCTGCTTTCTCCATGATCAGGGACAGAGGGTGGTGCTAGGGGAGAGGATGTCCCCATGATACCTGCTTGAATGTGGAGTGCCACAGGGGACAATCCTCTCTTCAATGTTGTTTAACATCTATATGTGCTTCCTCACCCAGTTGATCTGGGGCTTTGGCCTGGGTTGCCATCAGTACACTGGTGACACTCAGCTTTATATGTTCATAGAATCATAGAGTTGGAAGGGACCTCCAGGGTCATTTCGTCCAACAACCTGCACAATGCAGGAAACTCACAAATACTGCACCTTTCTTCCTAAATGTACAGGATCCAGCCTCTGTTTAAAAACCTCCACAGAAGGAGACCACATCACTTCCCGAAGAAGCCTGTTCCACTGAGGAACTGCTCTGTCAGGAAGTTCTTCCTAATATTGAGCCAGAAACTCTTTTGATTTAATTTCAACCCATTGATTCTGGTCCTTCCGGGACCACAGAAAACGATTCCACACCATCCTCTATATGACAGCCCTTCAAGTACTTGAAGATGGTGATAATATCACCTCTTAGCCGTCTCCTCTCCAGGCTAAACATCCCCAGCTCCTTCAACCTTTCCTCATAGGACTTTAACTCCAGATTCCTCACCATCTTCGTCACCCTCCTTTGGACCCATTCCAGCTTGTCTATATCCTCCTTAAAATGTGGTGCTCAAAAGTGAACACAATATTCCAGATGAGGTCTTACCAGAGCAGAGTAAAGCGACACCATCACATCATGTGATCTGGACACTATACTTCTGTTGATACAGCCCAAAATTGCATTTGCCTTTTTAGTCACCGCATCAGACTGTTGACTCATGTTCAGCATATGATCCACTAAGACCCCTAGATCCTTTTCGCACATACTACTGCTAAGACAAGTCTGCCCCATCCTATAACCATGCATTGGATTTTTCCTACCTAAATGCAGAGCTTTACATTTATCACCGTTAAAATTCATTTTATTGATTTTAGCCCAGTTTTCCAACCTGTCAAGATCATCCTGTATCCTGTTTCTGTCTTCTTCTGTGTTTACAACCCCTCCCAATTTAGTATCATCTGCAAATTTAATAAGCGTTCCCTCTATTCCTTCATCCAAATCATTGATGAAGATGTTGAACAGAACAGGTCCCAGGACAGGCATGCATGGATCCATGTTGTAAAGAGTTGAGCTGTGGCTCTGTGTACGTCAGGAGATGATATCCAGGAAGTCACCCCTGTACTTATTCCCAAGCCAGGCACCCCTGGCATGTGATATTGCAATGTAACCCTAGAATATTAATTGGATACAGCAATGCCCATTTGAATTGGAATGGTCTTTCTTGCACATAAGGGAGACAAATCCAGTTCCTTCTTTTGGAGTGAATAAACAATTTTATTAGTAACATATGGTAGTAGAACTATAACTACAACTTATAAAAAGCTTAATATATATTAAGAAAAAGACCATCATTCTACCCCACATCTTACTTTCTCCCACCCCTCCCCCAATTACTTGACCCCCGCCAGTGTTATTTTCTTTAAAAAAACAGATATTAAAGGTACCCTTAACTATCAAGAAAAAAAACGAAACAAAAAAGAAACATAGGGAAGAAGAACCCCCTTCAAGAGTTATATTGTTATCTTAAAAATCTTAATCCTCAAAAATTGTCCAATGTCCTTTTATTTTCCACTCTTTCTCTACATATCTTCTGAATTTCTTCCACTCTTGGTTAAAAAGTTCTAAATCACAGTCTCTTAATTTTCTTGTTAATTTGTCCATTTCACTCCATGACATAACTTTCATAATCCAGTCCCATTTTTCTGGTATTTTTTCTTGCTTCCACAACTGCGCATACAATGTCCTAGCAGCTGAGAGCAAGTACCATATTAATGTTCTATCTTCTTTTGGAAATTTTTCCATTTGTAATCCCAGCAGAAAAGTCTCTGCCTCTTTATTGAATTCATATCCCAGGATCTTAGATATCTCTTGTTGAATCATTTGCCAAAACATTTTAGCTCTTTCACAAGTCCACCACATATGGTAGAAAGAACCTTCATGCTTTTTACATTTCCAGCACCTATCTGGCATCTTATTGTTCATCTTTGCTAATTTTTTTGGAGTCATATACCATCTATACATCATCTTAAAACAGTTCTCTTTAATACTATGACATGTTGCGAGTTTCATGGAATTTTTCCACAGATATTCCCAAGATTCCATCTTTATTTCTTTATTTACATTAATTGCCCATTTTATCATTTGAGATTTCACTACTTCATCTTCTGTAGCCCATTGTAAAAGTAATTTGTACACTTTTGAAATTAATTTCTCATTATCTCCAAGCAGAACTCTTTCCATTTCTGTTTGTTCTTTCCTTATTCCTTCAGCTTTGATATCATTCTCCATCAAACTTTTTATTTGTTGCATTTGAAACCAATCATATTTATAGTTTAGTTCTTCTGCAGTTTTCAATTCTATTTTCCCGCTTTGTATTTTTAGTAACTGGTTGTATGATAGTTGTTTTTCCTTGACTGTTTTGGCCGTTAACTTTATCACTTCAGCCGGCACTATCCATAAAGGTCTCCTCTCATCACCATATTTCTTGTACTTTATCCACACATTTAATAAGCTACTCCTTATATAATGGTGAGAGAAAAGACCGTCCATCTTCTTTTTTCCATAGTACAAATATGCATGCCAGCCGAATTTTTTTCCATGGCCTTCTAACATTAGAAGTTTTTTATTTAATAACGTTATCCATTCTTTTAACCATACTAAACAAATTGCTTCATGATACAGTTTCAAATCTGGTAATTGGAATCCACCTCTCTCTTTCGCATCTATCAGGACTTTCATTTTAATTCTAGGTTTCCTCCCGGCCCACACGAATTCCGAAATTTTTCTTCGCCATTTATCAAATTGCTTAGCATCTTTCACAATGGGGATGGTTTGAAACAGATACATAATCCTTGGTAAAATATTCATTTTTACTGCAGCTATTCTACCCAACAGTGACAAATTGAGCTTGTTCCACTTTAGCATATCTTCTTCTATTTTACGCCATAGCTTTTCATAATTGTTCTTAAACAAATCAATATTTTTCATTGTTATCTCTACCCCTAGGTATTTTACCTTAGAGGTAACTTCACAACCCGTTAGTCTTTGTAGTTCTTGTTGTCTATTTTTCTGCATATTCTTACATAAGATTTTTGATTTTTCTTTGTTTATATAAAGTCCCGCCAACTCCCCAAACTCTTGTATTCTCATTAACAACAAAGGTGTAACTTGTAAAGGATTTTCATTTATAAACATTATATCATCTGCAAATGCTCTGTATTTATAGGTAAATCCTTTTATTTGTAGTCCTTCTAAATCTTTTTCTTCTTGAATCTGCATTAGTAAAATTTCAAGAGTCATTATAAACAGCAATGGCGAAAGCGGGCAGCCTTGTCTGGTACCTTTACTAATTTTCATTTCATCTGTAAGATCTGCGTTGATGCACAGCCTTGCACTTTGTTCAGAATATATTGCCTTTATCATTCTTATAAAACTTTCTCCAAGCTCCATTTTTTCCATCACTGCAAACATAAAGTCCCAATTTAAATTGTCAAATGCTTTTTCTGCATCCGCAAAGAATAGCGCTACTTCCTTTTCTGGATGTCTTTCATAATATTCTACAATATTTACAACAGTTCTAATATTGTCTCTTATTTGTCTTTTGGGAAGAAAACCGGCTTGGTCCTCTTTTATAAAATTTATCAAATATTGCTTAAGACGTTCTGCCAGAATTCTTGTAAATATTTTATAATCATTGTTCAAAAGTGAAATTGGTCTGTAATTTTTCACATTCGTAACATCTCTTTCTTCTTTAGGTATCAAAGAAATAACAGGTATCAAAGAAATAATAACGGGGAGGAAAATGGCGAGCTGAGTTGTCTCTCGTAACGGGAGCAAGCTGAAGGTCTTGTTCGGGGTAGTGGAGGGCAAACCAAAGCCCACTGCCTACCTTTCTCAGTGAGAGAAAGGTCCAAGACTTGCACTAAAAACTTTAGAAGAGATTTACCTTGGCTGAAAAGGAGCTTTGGAGAAGGGTCCTTTGAGGCTTTGAGGAGTCTCAGAAGTTTGCAAAATTATCGTCTGCAAGATCTCTCAGAGCCATTGATTTGGCATAAGCTCGTCACGATCCTAACCTTCTGGGACATTTTTAAACAACTAAAGTCTTGGAAGACCAGTGGAACTTGGATAAACAGAGGAAAAAAGGTACAGAAACTCTTCTTTCACTCCGGAGCTATTTACAGACTAAAGAGACGTTTTAAAGGTGGAAATAAGGGGAAAATATAAAACTTGCAAGTAGAAGAAGGGAAGGGTGAAGTTTGGACTATTTTGACATAAAAGACAGTGTTAAAAACTGCTAAAAATTGAAGAGAAATCATTGTTGTGTCTACTTACGATTTGTGGAATGTAAACAACCATACTGCGCAGGAATATACTGGAACAGTCCTCTAACTCTACTGAGCAAGACAGGAAGTGCGTCAAGCAATCTATAAGGTTGAAGGTGACAGAGACAGGAAGCAGTAAAGAAAAAAGCCTACTCTACATCATAGAGAAACATCGGCAGCCATTGCTGGGAGGTCCAATTTAAAACATCGTTTTAAAAAGATTTGGGACTTTAAAAAGTGACAGAAACGACAGGGAAAAGGGTAAGAAGATAAGAACTATTGACTACATTATTGGTGGGCTCCTGGGGTGATTTTAAAAGGGGAAAAAAAATCTTTAAAAGGAGAAAAAATCGCGGCCGCCATTTTGGATTTTTTAAAGACTTTTTTGTTAAATATCTTTGCTTTGGGGGCTCAGAAACCAGCGAAATTGGGCTTGCTGGAAAGGGCAAGCCCTGCTCTATTGAACCTGACTGTCAGATTTTAAATTGGTGAGGTCAAAAATTTCGTCATTTTTTTTAAAGGGGAAAAATTCTTCAAAAATTTATATCTGGGCCTGGGAAGCTCAGAAGAAAATAGAACAAAGTTTAATTGAGAGAGAAAATTTAGACCTTCTGAACTTGGTAGTCAAACTTGCAAATTGTGCGACGGAAATTTTTGGTATTTTAATTGCATCCCCCTTGCTCTTTGCTTAAATGTCAGAGCCCAGGCAGCTCCGAACAAGAGCCCTTTCATTAGAAAAAATGCAAGACCAAATGGAGGCTATGGAAGCCAGGATTATGAAAGGAGTTAAGAAAATGATGGAAGAGTTGAAGGAAGAACTTACTACAGTGATTAAAAAAGAAGTGGATGACCTCAAAAACCAAATTGGGAAAATAGACAAGAAAGTACAGGAGGTGGAGGAGAAAGTTAAAACACATGATACCACCTTGCTGAAAGTACAAGAAAAAGTGACGATTCACGACTGCAAATTAATGGAAAATCAGCTACGTTTGAGAGGAGTACCTGAGGAAGAGAATGATGATTTGAAAGGATATATAACAAACATAATCGCAGAATTCTTAGAAGAAGACCCTGATAAGACTAAAAGCATGTATGATCACATGTATAGAGTCAACTCGTTATATGCCAAAAAAAATAACTTACCAAGAGATGTGGTTGTAAGATTCATGACAAAGGAAATGGTGGGAAGGATTATGAAGAGAAACTTTGAACAATCATTGATAGTAAGAGGTAGCAGAGTGAGAATTATGAAGGAGCTACCGAAAGAAGTGATAAATGACAGGAGAACATATAAAAAGTTGACAGAAAAATTGAAAGACAATGGCACAAGGTATAGATGGATAATCCCCGAGGGTGTGAGCTTTGAACTTCAGGGGAAGAGAGTCACGATCACAAATGCCCGAGAACTGAGGAGATTTTTTGAAGAAAATAAAGAATTTGCACCATGATGGATTACAAACTATTGTCTTGGAATGTTAATGGACTAAATTCACCACAAAAAAGAAGGGCAACTTTTCATTGGATTAAAAAGCAAAATTGTAATATAATTTGTTTGCAAGAAGTCCACATTAAACAAAAGGATTATAAATTTTTATGGAACAAACAATTGGGAAGGGAATTTTTTTCGTTAGCTGACCAGAAAAAAAGGGGAGTAGTTTTTTATATTAAACAAGACCTGGAGCCAAAATTGGTATTTAAAGATAAGGATGGAAGATTTGTAGCAGTGGAAATAACATCAAATGGGAAAAAAACGCTGTTATTGGGACTATATGCACCTAATGGTGCAAAAGATGTTTTTTTTAAAGACATTACACAACAACTAGATGAGTTGACCTACGATCAAATACTCTTAATGGGAGATTTTAATGGAACAGTTGAGAACTCATTGGATAGATCCGGAGGGGAAAAAAATAGTGGAAAAGAAGGAAAATTGCCAAAGTCTTTTTTTGAATTAGTAAAACAGGAAAATTTGGAGGACATATGGAGAAAGTTTAACCCTGAAGTGCGGGACTATACTTTTTTTTCTGCAAGACATAAGACATTTTCTAGAATTGACATGCTATGGGGAACCAGAGATTTAGGCCTCATAACAAGAAAGATAGAGATTTTGCCTAAAATTGGCACTGACCATAACCCAATAATGTGGATTACAAAACTGTCCAAAAGATTGAGAAGATGGAGATTGAATGAAGACTTGCTACAGAACAAAGAAACAGTGACTTTCCTAGGAAAAGAAACTAAAGAATTTTTCCAAGTGAATGATAAAGAAGATATCGATTTTCAGACGGTCTGGGATGCTTATAAAGCAGTAATGAGAGGGTTGCTGATTACTTTGAACAATAAAGATAAAAGGGAAAAAGAAAAACAACTACTGGATATTCAAAATGAAATAAAGAAAAAAGAAAGAGAGCTGAGGAAAAGACCAGGGAAAAAGAAAATTCTAAGGGAAATTTCAATATTGCAAACTCAACTAAGACATTTATTAAACAAAGAAGTAGAATGGAATTTGAAAAGGCTCCAGCAAAAATCGTTTGAAGGAGCAAATAAGACGGGGAAATACTTGGCGTGGCAGCTGAAAAAAAAAGAGGGAAAATAAAATAATTAATAGAATTGTGATAGATGAAAGAGACGTAGTTACTCAAGAGGGAATAAAAAGAGAATTTTTTAAGTATTATGCCAAGCTGTTTAAAGGTGCTGAAGTAAAGAGAAAAAAGATAGATGAATATCTACAGAAAATAAAAATTGAGCCATTAACTGAGAATATGAGAAAAATTTTGAATGACCCAATTGAAAAAATAGAAATTGAGGCAGCAATCAACGTGATGAAAAATGATAAAGCTCCCGGGCCAGACGGTTATACAGCCAAGTATTTTAAAATGTTTAAAGATGAATTAATACCAAAATTACAGAAGCTGATGAATGCAATAAGAGTCAAAGGGAAGGTACCAAATACATGGAAATCCAGTTCCTTCTTGACCCAAAGCAGGTCTGTAATGTGGTTCTGGTCCACAAGCCAGACAAACATGATGCCAGCTGAAAGGTTGAGAAGCGTCCATCTTTCTGCTCCTGGGAATGAAGATATCTGAGCACAGAGAGGTGGTGTGGGCAGTGCCATAAAAATTCCTTCACTCTTTTGGCAACCTTTAAAAGTCCTGTTATAAGGAAATAAGCATAAGGAAATAAGGATGACCCAGGAAACCTCCAACACAAATAAATGGCTTGTCTGTTATTCCTCAGAGCCAGACAGCAGAAACACGAAGGTTAGAGGCTAAGCACTCCTCTTGTTGTGAATGTGTGGTATAACCTGTAAACTGATCCCACATTTCTGACTCTTAACAAAGTTTCTATTTTTCTTTAATTAATTGCTAAGGCCATCAAAGTCAACCAGTCCCCTGACCACTTGATGGATGCCCATCCATGGTTGACACTAAGAGAGAAATCTATCACTTTTGGGAAGCTTCAAAGGAACCAGTTTTGGGAAAACAAGGCCATAAAGTCATTTGGCCAGTGTAATTAAAATGCCTATGTTGGGGTATGGATCTATGATACGAATGGTCTCTGATTGGATATTACACATATGACACCCCAATTTTCCATTGGTGTGATGCTCTGCCCCCTCATTGGGTAGGTTAATTGAGTGATGTGACGTAATTTACCCTAGAAAACAGACAACCCGACCTGTCAGGCTTAGCGTAGGAGCAGGGGGTCCTGAGAGCAGAAGAAAAAAGGAAGGAAAAAGGGAATCCCTTCATCCTCTCCTTCCTCCACCCCCTTCCTACCCTCACCCCCCCCCCCCCCGCTTCCTCTCAAGAGAAATCTCCCTCCAGAGGTCTTGCATTTCCTCTGACTGAGTCTACCCTGCAAAGATATAGGTATTGTATCACCTTCCCCCATCCATAGTGATTCAGCTAACCTCTTTGTAATTCCTCTTGTATGCTTGAAATTGTTTGATTGAGATGTAACTATCTGAAACCCTATGCCATAATAAAATCCATTATTAACCAAAGGATTTTCAGTGGTCTATCTCCGTAGACAAAGACATAGATCCTATACACCTCACCTCTCGTAGGCCTACCATTTTGAGCTAAGAAATATTAATATTCCCCAATAAAAAGTTGTTTGAGGTGTAACAGAGAAAGAGGCTGAGGAAGAATTAGCTATTGAAACCGTGAGGAGCCCTTTTAAAAGCAGTTCCTTATTCTCTCCGCACCATCACAAGTGGAACACTAAGAAATTAAAGATTGTACCCATGCCTTCATTAAGTCCTATTTGAAGAGGCTATCATTCTTTGTGACTGTTGAGAGACTTTGTGGGGAAAATGTCAAGAATGTTCAGTGTTCCTTTAGTTCTGTTTTTGTTTAACTTTACTAAAAATGGATATTTACATGCCTGGCGTGAAAGCTTTATTGCTTCCGGTGGTTATCTTACATTGCTTATTCTCCACAGTTGCTGTGCGGTTGTGGGGAACCCAGGCCCAACTGTTTAAAAAGCATACCTCAAGCTTGGCAGCCCCACATCCTGTGCTCTTATATGCTGGACTGTGATTCTTTTAACCTGCGAAAAAACATTTCCATGGTTTTGCATGCTGATTCATGGCCCACCTGCTCTATATTAGGACTGTTTGCCATTCCATCTCACTGTCTGATGAACACTGCCCACAAAAGCTTACATTCTGAATAAAACTCTGTTGGTCTTAAAGGCGCTACTTGACTCCTGCTTTGTTCTGCTGCTTCAGACCGACACGGCTGCCCACCTGGATCTATAATCAAGCAATTGTCTTTGATGGGGGAACTCTCTAGTTCTTTTCATTGCAGAGTTATAAAGGGAGCTCTGTCAAGATGTGTAGCTGAGTTAGGCTGCCTGTTGACCTAGAATCTAGTAGCGCCTTAAAGACTAATGAAATTTGTGGCAGGGCGTGAGCTTTTGTGCGTCACTTTTGACTTTTGAAGTGAGGAGTGGCTCCTGAAAGCTTTTACCCTGCCACAAATTTCTAGAGGAGTTACTGGACTTTTGCTCTTTTCTACTGATAAAGTGAACTGTATTGGCTTTTCATTAACTGTTTATGATTCTGGAAATAAAAGGACTAGGGAGTTATTTTTTTTTTTTTTACAAAAATGAAATCTGAGAAGTTGTGCATTATTACTATAGCTGGGGTATAAATAGTTTAATATTTTGATCTAGCTGTTACCAATTTTTTAAATAGCCCTCCAATAGGAAGGGCATGACCTGGATAGCCCAGACTAGTCCAAGATCAGAAGCACATCTGGGTTGGTCCTGGTTAGTTCTTGGACGGGAGACCACCAAGGAATCACTAAGCAGCATCACTGTGCAGAGGCAGACGATGACAAACCACCTCTGTTCATCTCTTGCCTTAGGGAATGGCCTGCTCAGAGCATTAAGACGAGGAAACTGCACATGTGCAGAACTTCAGTGTAAATTAAGAAACGAGAAAACCCAGAATATTGAGTCCTGCCCATATCAGTGCCAGTGCAGAAGTCTCATTCCCTGCACCTCCCCACTGCATGTTCACAAATGACACCCACAATGTGTGTAGAATGAGGACAAGAGCACGCCAGCTCTGGCCTGCAGACCCTGCCCTCTTAGGCTTCGCAGCACCCGGAGGGGCTTTCCTTCTCTCTCCGGTAACACCCACCACCCCCACCTGATCTTTGTGCGGAATTGCCCAGTGGGAGGGTCAGGACTCCCAGCTTCCCTTCCAAGTTCTGAGGCTGTCTTGCCTCTGCAACTTCCACAGCCCCAGCCTGGCCTACCATGGGGACAGTTTAATGCTTTGGGCACCCTTGGAGGAGTAGCCGCTTGCCAATAGCCTGCCTTCTCCCCGGCATCACTTTTAAAATAGTGTGTTTGAGACAGTGGGAGGTCTGTTGGTACACAGATCCACAGCCAGCATCAAGTTATAAAATATTTCTTTAACATTTTTACAAGCATACTTTTAGCACAGCACCAAATTGAGCAAGGGATTCCAAAAGAAATGCTCTAAAGCACAAATCCTTGGCCCTCTCACAATACATGCCCTATCAGTTCTTAAAATATAGAACACGTTCATTAGCATAGACATTCTGGATTTAAACAGAGTAGCCAGTACTTTGACGCTTGTTCCAACTCCTCCACGCAAATACATGGTGAAGAGCTGCCTCCTTACGGATCTCAGCGAAGAGTTCTCATGGATGCAGCATCCCACAGAACAAAGACCTCCTTCCTCCTGCAAGGAGTTTTTCTCAGTCTTTTTCTCCACCTGCTGACCAGATCAGTGAAGCAATTCCTGCAGTCTCCAAAATTTCCCTTTCTGTACCACTCTCAAGCACATTGTTCTCCAGACCTCTGTTTCCTGCTTAGAGAAGGGAAAAAGCTTACCTGGCCCATTATCTCTCCTGCTATATCTATTAGTATTTGTATGAAGGTAAGCTGAGTTCCTTCCGGGAAGCAGATGAACTGACACGCCACCCCCACCCCACTCTCTGTTCAGAGGGAGGGGGGAGGAACCTGTTAAAATGCAAAGTGAAGGTTTGGCTCAGCTCACCCCCCCAGGAAAAAAATGTATTTCTTTGCACCTTGGCTTCATTTTTGCCTCTTCTTCTCCTTTGCTCCCCATCTTCAGTCTCTTGTCAAGTCATGAGGCTTCTTCCTTTACGATGTTACCCCCCCCCAAGCACTTCCTCTCTGCCCAAAGTTTGGTTCATGCTCTTGTCACCTCTCCCCTTGCAAACTTCTCTGCTCTCACTCTGATCTTCCAGAGTACCCCTCAAGCCCCTTTCCTTCTGCCCGGCACTCTGCTTTCCAGGGCTGGATTAACAAATAGGCCAAGTAGGCATTGGCCTAATGAGCCCCCACACCTTTAGGGGCCCTGGGCTGGTTTGTCTCTCTCTGCCTCTCCCCTGCAGCTTTGCCAAAGGGGCTTTTGAGGAGGTGCCTGCAGGAGAGATTAGGAGATAATTACCGGGGGGGGGGGGAGGTTTTGATTACCTAGGGGCCTCCACAGGATTTAATCTGGCACTGCTGCACTCCAAATCCTCCACCTATTCCCTTCATTCTCAACAAGTGACATCACTCCTTAAATCCCTCTATTTCCTGTCTGTTCGCAGATCCTGCCCTTCAAAGCCGTCCATGGTCTCCCCTCAATCTGTATGTCTCTGCTCTTATATCCAAAATCTTTTATAAACAGAAAATTGTAGGAGATGAAGAAACTTGGAACTTATTTACATTTTTAATTTACAGGTTTTTTTATTTTAAACTTTAATTTTAAAAAATTGTGAGACTAAGCAATAAAAATTGTGAGAATA